>NC_064926.1:31027272-31340454 GCF_023897955.1 Schistocerca gregaria
TCCTACTTTTTGTGTACTTGCCAGTCTGCCAGAAGCGATATGTCACTAGTTGTGTATCATAAAAGAGTCATCGTTTCTCCTCCTAGGGGTTATTCGAGATTTCTTAATCCAAACACCTAGTAACAAGGCATTGGCTACCTTAAGAGAGTCATGGTTACTCGTCCCAATTGCTCACCCAGTCTGCCAATTTTTCTTACTGTGGCAAGTCTGCCAGAAGCGATATGTCACTCGTTGTGTATCTTAAGAGATTCATCGTTACTCCTTCCATAGGTTACTGGTATTCTCTGATTCAATACCTCTCGTGACGAAAAAGTCGCTATCTTAATAGTGCAATACTTCTTCCTCCCAGTTGCTCACACAGTCTACTACTTTTTGTGTAGTTTTTGTCTGCCAGAAACTATAATTCACTAGTTGTGTATCATAAAAGAGTTAACGTATCTCCTCCTAGGGGTTATTCGAGATTTCTTAATCCAAACCCCTAGTAACGAGGCATTGGCTACCTTAAGAGAGTCATAGTTACTCGTCCCAATTGTTCACCCAGTCTGCCACTTTTTCTTACTGTGGCCAGTCTGCCAGAAGCGATATGTCACTCGTTGTGTATCTTAAGAGATTCATCGTTACTCCTTTCATAGGTTACTGGTATTCTCTGATTCAATACCTCTCGTGACGAAAATGTCGCTATCTTAATAGTGCAATACTTCTTCCTCCCAGTTGCTCACACTGTCTACTACTTTTTGTGTAGTTTTGTCTGCCAGAAACTATAATTCACTAGTTGTGTATCATAAATGTGTCATCGTTTCTCCTCCTAGGGGTACTCGAGATTTCTTAATCCAAACCCCTAGTAACGAGGCATTGGCTACCTTAAGAGAGTCATAGTTACTCGTCCCAATTGCTCACCCAGTCTGCCACTTATTCTTACTGTGGCCAGTCTGCCAGAAGCGATATGTCACTCGTTGTGTATCTTAAGAGATTCATCGTTACTCCTTCCATAGGTTACTGGTATTCTCTGATTCAATACCTCTCGTGACGAAACATTGGCTTTCTTAATAGTGCCATACTTCTTCCTCCCAGTTGCTCACACTGTTTCCTACTTTTTGTGTACTTGCCAGTCTGAAAGAAGCGATATGTCACTAGTTGTGTATCATAAAAGAGTCATCGTTTCTCCTCCTAGGGGTTATTCGAGATTTCTTAATCCAAACACCTAGTATCAAAGGCATTGGCTACCTTAAGAGAGTCATAGTTACTCGTCCCCATTGCTCACCCAGTCTGTAACTTTTTCGTACTGTGGCCAGTCTGCCAGAAGCGATATGTCACTCGTTGTGTATTTTAAGAGATTCCTCGTTACTCCCTCCATAGGTTACTCGTATTCTCTGATTCAATACCTCTCGTGACGAAAAAGTCGCTATCTTAATAGTGCAATACTTCTTCCTCCCAGTTGCTCACACTGTTTCCTACTTTTTGTGTACTTGCCAGTCTGCCAGAAGCGATATGTCACTAGTTGTGTATCATAAAAGAGTCATCGTTTCTCCTCCTAGGGGTATTCGAGATTTCTTAATCCAAACCCCTAGTAACGAGGCATTGGCTACCTTAAGAGAGTCATAGTTACTCGTCCCTATTGCTCACCCAGTCTGCCACTTATTCTTACTGTGGCCAGTCTGCCAGAAGCGATATGTCACTCGTTGTGTATCTTAAGAGATTCATCGTTACTCCTTCCATAGGTTACTGGTATTCTCTGATTCAATACCTCTCGTGACGAAAAAGTCGCTATCTTAATAGTGCAATACCTCTTCCTCCCAGTTGCTCACACAGTCTACTTCTTTTTGTGTAGTTTTTGTCTGCCAGAAACTATAATTCACTAGTTGTGTATCATAAAAGAGCCAACGTATCTCCTCCTAGGGGTTATTCGAGATTTCTTAATCCAAACACCTAGTAACGAGGCATTTACTACCTTAAGAGAGTCATAGTTACTCGTCCCAATTGCTCACCCAGTCTGCCACTTTTTCTTACTGTGGCCAGTCTGCCAGAAGCGATATGTCACTCGTTGTGTATCTTAAGAGATTCATCGTTACTCCTTTCATAGGTTACTGGTATTCTCTGATTCAATACCTCTCGTGACGAAAAAGTCGCTATCTTAATAGTGCAATACTTCTTCCTCCCAGTTGCTCCTATGTCTACTACTTTTTGTGTAGTTTTTGTCTGCCAGAAACTATAATTCACTAGTTGTGTATCATAAAAGAGTCAACGTATCTCCTCCTAGGGGTTATTCGAGATTTCTTAATCCAAACCCCTAGTAACGAGGCATTGGCTACCTTAAGAGAGTCATTGTTACTCGTCCCAATTGCTCAGCCAGTCTGCCACTTATTCGTACTGTGGCCAGTCTGCCAGAAGCGATATGTCACTCGTTGTGTATCTTAAGAGATTCATCGTTACTCCTTCCATAGGTTACTGGTATTCTCTGATTCAATACCTCCCGTGACGAAAAAGTCGCTATCTTAATAGTGCAATACTTCTTCCTCCCAGTTGCTCACACTGTTTCCCACTTTTTGTGTACTTGCCAGTCTGCCAGAAGAGATATGTCACTAGTTGTGTATCATAAAAGAGTCATCGTTTCTCCTCCTAGGGGTTATTCGAGATTTCTTAATCCAAACACCTAGTAACAAGGCATTGGCTACCTTAAGAGAGTCATAGTTACTCGTCCCCATTGCTCACACAGTCTGCCACTTTTTCTTACTGTGGCCAGTCTGCCAGAAGCGATATGTCACTCGTTGTGTATCTTAAGAGATTCACCGTTACTCCTTCCATAGGTTACTGGTATTCTCTGATTCAATACCTCTCGTGACGAAAAAGTCGCTATCTTAATAGTGCAATACTTCTTCCTCCCAGTTGCTCACACTGTTTCCTACTTTTTGTGTACTTGCCAGTCTGCCAAAAGATATATGTCATTAGTTGTGTATCAAAAAAGAGTCATCGTTTCTCCTCCTAGGGGTTATTTGAGATTTCTTAATCCAAACCCCTAGTAACGAGGCATTGGCTACCTTAAGAGAGTCATGGTTACTCGACCCAATTGCTCACCCAGTCTGCCACTTTTTCTTACTGTGGCAAGTCTGCCAGAAGCGATATGCCACTCGTTGTGTATCTTAAGAGATTCATCGTTACTCCTTTCATAGGTTACTGGTATTCTCTGATTCAATACCTCTCGTGACGAAAATGTCGCTATCTTAATAGTGCAATACTTCTTCCTCCCAGTTGCTCACACTGTCTACTACTTTTAGTGTAGTTTTGTCTGCCAGAAACTATAATTCACTAGTTGTGTATCATAAATGTGTCATCGTCTCTCCTCCTAGGGGTATTCGAGATTTCTTAATCCAAACCCCTAGTAACGAGGCATTGGCTACCTTAAGAGAGTCATAGTTACTCGTCCCAATTGCTCACCCAGTCTGCCACTTATTCTTACTGTGGCCAGTCTGCCAGAAGCGATATGTCACTCGTTGTGTATCTTAAGAGATTCATCGTTACTCCTTCCATAGGTTACTGGTATTCTCTGATTCAATACCTCCCGTGACGAAAAAGTCGCTATCTTAATAGTGCAATACTTCTTCCTCCCAGTTGCTCCTATGTCTACTACTTTTTGTGAAGTTTTTGTCTGCCAGAAACTATAATTCACTAGTTGTGTATCATAAAAGAGTCAACGTATCTCCTCCTAGGGGTTATTCGAGATTTCTTAATCCAAACCCCTAGTAACGAGGCATTGGCTACCTTACGAGAGTCATAGTTACTCGTCCCAATTGCTCACCCAGTCTGCCACTTATTCTTACTGTGGCCAGTCTGCCAGAAGCGATATGTCACTCGTTGTGTATCTTAAGAGATTCATCGTTACTCCTTCCATAGGTTACTGGTATTCTCTGATTCAATACCTCTCGTGACGAAACATTGGCTTTCTTAATAGTGCCATACTTCTTCCTCCCAGTTGCTCACACTGTTTCCTACTTTTTGTGTACTTGCCAGTCTGAAAGAAGCGATATGTCACTAGTTGTGTATCATAAAAGAGTCATCGTTTCTCCTCCTAGGGGTTATTCGAGATTTCTTAATCCAAACACCTAGTATCAAAGGCATTGGCTACCTTAAGAGAGTCATAGTTACTCGTCCCCATTGCTCACCCAGTCTGTAACTTTTTCGTACTGTGGCCAGTCTGCCAGAAGCGATATGTCACTCGTTGTGTATTTTAAGAGATTCCTCGTTACTCCCTCCATAGGTTACTCGTATTCTCTGATTCAATACCTCTCGTGACGAAAAAGTCGCTATCTTAATAGTGCAATACTTCTTCCTCCCAGTTGCTCACACTGTTTCCTACTTTTTGTGTACTTGCCAGTCTGCCAGAAGCGATATGTCACTAGTTGTGTATCATAAAAGAGTCATCGTTTCTCCTCCTAGGGGTATTCGAGATTTCTTAATCCAAACCCCTAGTAACGAGGCATTGGCTACCTTAAGAGAGTCATAGTTACTCGTCCCTATTGCTCACCCAGTCTGCCACTTATTCTTACTGTGGCCAGTCTGCCAGAAGCGATATGTCACTCGTTGTGTATCTTAAGAGATTCATCGTTACTCCTTCCATAGGTTACTGGTATTCTCTGATTCAATACCTCTCGTGACGAAAAAGTCGCTATCTTAATAGTGCAATACCTCTTCCTCCCAGTTGCTCACACAGTCTACTTCTTTTTGTGTAGTTTTTGTCTGCCAGAAACTATAATTCACTAGTTGTGTATCATAAAAGAGCCAACGTATCTCCTCCTAGGGGTTATTCGAGATTTCTTAATCCAAACACCTAGTAACGAGGCATTTACTACCTTAAGAGAGTCATAGTTACTCGTCCCAATTGCTCACCCAGTCTGCCACTTTTTCTTACTGTGGCCAGTCTGCCAGAAGCGATATGTCACTCGTTGTGTATCTTAAGAGATTCATCGTTACTCCTTTCATAGGTTACTGGTATTCTCTGATTCAATACCTCTCGTGACGAAAAAGTCGCTATCTTAATAGTGCAATACTTCTTCCTCCCAGTTGCTCCTATGTCTACTACTTTTTGTGTAGTTTTTGTCTGCCAGAAACTATAATTCACTAGTTGTGTATCATAAAAGAGTCAACGTATCTCCTCCTAGGGGTTATTCGAGATTTCTTAATCCAAACCCCTAGTAACGAGGCATTGGCTACCTTAAGAGAGTCATTGTTACTCGTCCCAATTGCTCAGCCAGTCTGCCACTTATTCGTACTGTGGCCAGTCTGCCAGAAGCGATATGTCACTCGTTGTGTATCTTAAGAGATTCATCGTTACTCCTTCCATAGGTTACTGGTATTCTCTGATTCAATACCTCCCGTGACGAAAAAGTCGCTATCTTAATAGTGCAATACTTCTTCCTCCCAGTTGCTCACACTGTTTCCTACTTTTTGTGTACTTGCCAGTCTGCCAGAAGAGATATGTCACTAGTTGTGTATCATAAAAGAGTCATCGTTTCTCCTCCTAGGGGTTATTCGAGATTTCTTAATCCAAACACCTAGTAACAAGGCATTGGCTACCTTAAGAGAGTCATAGTTACTCGTCCCCATTGCTCACACAGTCTGCCACTTTTTCTTACTGTGGCCAGTCTGCCAGAAGCGATATGTCACTCGTTGTGTATCTTAAGAGATTCACCGTTACTCCTTCCATAGGTTACTGGTATTCTCTGATTCAATACCTCTCGTGACGAAAAAGTCGCTATCTTAATAGTGCAATACTTCTTCCTCCCAGTTGCTCACACTGTTTCCTACTTTTTGTGTACTTGCCAGTCTGCCAAAAGATATATGTCATTAGTTGTGTATCAAAAAAGAGTCATCGTTTCTCCTCCTAGGGGTTATTTGAGATTTCTTAATCCAAACCCCTAGTAACGAGGCATTGGCTACCTTAAGAGAGTCATGGTTACTCGACCCAATTGCTCACCCAGTCTGCCACTTTTTCTTACTGTGGCAAGTCTGCCAGAAGCGATATGCCACTCGTTGTGTATCTTAAGAGATTCATCGTTACTCCTTTCATAGGTTACTGGTATTCTCTGATTCAATACCTCTCGTGACGAAAATGTCGCTATCTTAATAGTGCAATACTTCTTCCTCCCAGTTGCTCACACTGTCTACTACTTTTAGTGTAGTTTTGTCTGCCAGAAACTATAATTCACTAGTTGTGTATCATAAATGTGTCATCGTCTCTCCTCCTAGGGGTATTCGAGATTTCTTAATCCAAACCCCTAGTAACGAGGCATTGGCTACCTTAAGAGAGTCATAGTTACTCGTCCCAATTGCTCACCCAGTCTGCCACTTATTCTTACTGTGGCCAGTCTGCCAGAAGCGATATGTCACTCGTTGTGTATCTTAAGAGATTCATCGTTACTCCTTCCATAGGTTACTGGTATTCTCTGATTCAATACCTCCCGTGACGAAAAAGTCGCTATCTTAATAGTGCAATACTTCTTCCTCCCAGTTGCTCCTATGTCTACTACTTTTTGTGAAGTTTTTGTCTGCCAGAAACTATAATTCACTAGTTGTGTATCATAAAAGAGTCAACGTATCTCCTCCTAGGGGTTATTCGAGATTTCTTAATCCAAACCCCTAGTAACGAGGCATTGGCTACCTTACGAGAGTCATAGTTACTCGTCCCAATTGTTCACCCAGTCTGCCACTTATTCTTACTGTGGCCAGTCTGCCAGAAGCGATATGTTACTCGTTGTGTATCTTAAGAGATTCATCGTTACTCACTCCATAGGTTACTCGTATTCTCTGATTCAATACCTCTCGTGACGAAACATTGGCTTTCTTAATAGTGCCATACTTCTTCCTCCCAGTTGCTCACACTGTTTCCTACTTTTTGTGTACTTGCCAGTCTGCCAGAAGCGATATGTCACTAGTTGTGTATCATAAAAGAGTCATCGTTTCTCCTCCTAGGGGTTATTCGAGATTTCTTAATCCAAACACCTAGTAACAAGGCATTGGCTACCTTAAGAGAGTCATGGTTACTCGTCCCAATTGCTCACCCAGTCTGCCACTTTTTCTTACTGTGGCAAGTCTGCCAGAAGCGATATGTCACTCGTTGTGTATCTTAAGAGATTCATCGTTACTCCTTCCATAGGTTACTGGTATTCTCTGATTCAATACCTCTCGTGACGAAAAAGTCGCTATCTTAATAGTGCAATACTTCTTCCTCCCAGTTGCTCACACAGTCTACTACTTTTTGTGTAGTTTTTGTCTGCCAGAAACTATAATTCACTAGTTGTGTATCATAAAAGAGTTAACGTATCTCCTCCTAGGGGTTATTCGAGATTTCTTAATCCAAACCCCTAGTAACGAGGCATTGGCTACCTTAAGAGAGTCATAGTTACTCGTCCCAATTGTTCACCCAGTCTGCCACTTTTTCTTACTGTGGCCAGTCTGCCAGAAGCGATATGTCACTCGTTGTGTATCTTAAGAGATTCATCGTTACTCCTTTCATAGGTTACTGGTATTCTCTGATTCAATACCTCTCGTGACGAAAATGTCGCTATCTTAATAGTGCAATACTTCTTCCTCCCAGTTGCTCACACTGTCTACTACTTTTTGTGTAGTTTTGTCTGCGAGAAACTATAATTCACTAGTTGTGTATCATAAATGTGTCATCGTTTCTCCTCCTAGGGGTACTCGAGATTTCTTAATCCAAACCCCTAGTAACGAGGCATTGGCTACCTTAAGAGAGTCATAGTTACTCGTCCCAATTGCTCACCCAGTCTGCCACTTATTCTTACTGTGGCCAGTCTGCCAGAAGCGATATGTCACTCGTTGTGTATCTTAAGAGATTCATCGTTACTCCTTCCATAGGTTACTGGTATTCTCTGATTCAATACCTCTCGTGACGAAACATTGGCTTTCTTAATAGTGCCATACTTCTTCCTCCCAGTTGCTCACACTGTTTCCTACTTTTTGTGTACTTGCCAGTCTGAAAGAAGCGATATGTCACTAGTTGTGTATCATAAAAGAGTCATCGTTTCTCCTCCTAGGGGTTATTCGAGATTTCTTAATCCAAACACCTAGTATCAAAGGCATTGGCTACCTTAAGAGAGTCATAGTTACTCGTCCCCATTGCTCACCCAGTCTGTAACTTTTTCGTACTGTGGCCAGTCTGCCAGAAGCGATATGTCACTCGTTGTGTATTTTAAGAGATTCCTCGTTACTCCCTCCATAGGTTACTCGTATTCTCTGATTCAATACCTCTCGTGACGAAAAAGTCGCTATCTTAATAGTGCAATACTTCTTCCTCCCAGTTGCTCACACTGTTTCCTACTTTTTGTGTACTTGCCAGTCTGCCAGAAGCGATATGTCACTAGTTGTGTATCATAAAAGAGTCATCGTTTCTCCTCCTAGGGGTATTCGAGATTTCTTAATCCAAACCCCTAGTAACGAGGCATTGGCTACCTTAAGAGAGTCATAGTTACTCGTCCCTATTGCTCACCCAGTCTGCCACTTATTCTTACTGTGGCCAGTCTGCCAGAAGCGATATGTCACTCGTTGTGTATCTTAAGAGATTCATCGTTACTCCTTCCATAGGTTACTGGTATTCTCTGATTCAATACCTCTCGTGACGAAAAAGTCGCTATCTTAATAGTGCAATACCTCTTCCTCCCAGTTGCTCACACAGTCTACTTCTTTTTGTGTAGTTTTTGTCTGCCAGAAACTATAATTCACTAGTTGTGTATCATAAAAGAGCCAACGTATCTCCTCCTAGGGGTTATTCGAGATTTCTTAATCCAAACACCTAGTAACGAGGCATTTACTACCTTAAGAGAGTCATAGTTACTCGTCCCAATTGCTCACCCAGTCTGCCACTTTTTCTTACTGTGGCCAGTCTGCCAGAAGCGATATGTCACTCGTTGTGTATCTTAAGAGATTCATCGTTACTCCTTTCATAGGTTACTGGTATTCTCTGATTCAATACCTCTCGTGACGAAAAAGTCGCTATCTTAATAGTGCAATACTTCTTCCTCCCAGTTGCTCACACTGTCTACTACTTTTTGTGTAGTTTTGTCTGTCAGAAACTATAATTCACTAGTTGTGTATCATAAATGTGTCATCGTTTCTCCTCCTAGGGGTATTCGAGATTTCTTAATCCAAACCCCTAGTAACGAGGCATTGGCTACCTTAAGAGAGTCATTGTTACTCGTCCCAATTGCTCAGCCAGTCTGCCACTTATTCGTACTGTGGCCAGTCTGCCAGAAGCGATATGTCACTCGTTGTGTATCTTAAGAGATTCATCGTTACTCCTTCCATAGGTTACTGGTATTCTCTGATTCAATACCTCCCGTGCCGAAAAAGTCGCTATCTTAATAGTGCAATACTTCTTCCTCCCAGTTGCTCACACTGTTTCCTACTTTTTGTGTACTTGCCAGTCTGCCAGAAGAGATATGTCACTAGTTGTGTATCATAAAAGAGTCATCGTTTCTCCTCCTATTGGTTATTCGAGATTTCTTGATCCAAACCCCTAGTAACGAGGCATTGGCTACCTTAAGAGAGTCATAGTTACTCGTCCCAATTGCTCACCCAGTCTGCCACTTATTCTTACTGTGGCCAGTCTGCCAGAAGCGATATGTCACTCGTTGTGTATCTTAAGAGATTCATCGTTACTCCTTCCATAGGTTACTGGTATTCTCTGATTCAATACCTCTCGTGACGAAACATTGGCTTTCTTAATAGTGCCATACTTCTTCCTCCCAGTTGCTCACACTGTTTCCTACTTTTTGTGTACTTGCCAGTCTGAAAGAAGCGATATGTCACTAGTTGTGTATCATAAAAGAGTCATCGTTTCTCCTCCTAGGGGTTATTCGAGATTTCTTAATCCAAACACCTAGTATCAAAGGCATTGGCTACCTTAAGAGAGTCATAGTTACTCGTCCCCATTGCTCACCCAGTCTGTAACTTTTTCGTACTGTGGCCAGTCTGCCAGAAGCGATATGTCACTCGTTGTGTATTTTAAGAGATTCCTCGTTACTCCCTCCATAGGTTACTCGTATTCTCTGATTCAATACCTCTCGTGACGAAAAAGTCGCTATCTTAATAGTGCAATACTTCTTCCTCCCAGTTGCTCACACTGTTTCCTACTTTTTGTGTACTTGCCAGTCTGCCAGAAGCGATATGTCACTAGTTGTGTATCATAAAAGAGTCATCGTTTCTCCTCCTAGGGGTATTCGAGATTTCTTAATCCAAACCCCTAGTAACGAGGCATTGGCTACCTTAAGAGAGTCATAGTTACTCGTCCCTATTGCTCACCCAGTCTGCCACTTATTCTTACTGTGGCCAGTCTGCCAGAAGCGATATGTCACTCGTTGTGTATCTTAAGAGATTCATCGTTACTCCTTCCATAGGTTACTGGTATTCTCTGATTCAATACCTCTCGTGACGAAAAAGTCGCTATCTTAATAGTGCAATACCTCTTCCTCCCAGTTGCTCACACAGTCTACTTCTTTTTGTGTAGTTTTTGTCTGCCAGAAACTATAATTCACTAGTTGTGTATCATAAAAGAGCCAACGTATCTCCTCCTAGGGGTTATTCGAGATTTCTTAATCCAAACACCTAGTAACGAGGCATTTACTACCTTAAGAGAGTCATAGTTACTCGTCCCAATTGCTCACCCAGTCTGCCACTTTTTCTTACTGTGGCCAGTCTGCCAGAAGCGATATGTCACTCGTTGTGTATCTTAAGAGATTCATCGTTACTCCTTTCATAGGTTACTGGTATTCTCTGATTCAATACCTCTCGTGACGAAAAAGTCGCTATCTTAATAGTGCAATACTTCTTCCTCCCAGTTGCTCACACTGTCTACTACTTTTTGTGTAGTTTTGTCTGTCAGAAACTATAATTCACTAGTTGTGTATCATAAATGTGTCATCGTTTCTCCTCCTAGGGGTATTCGAGATTTCTTAATCCAAACCCCTAGTAACGAGGCATTGGCTACCTTAAGAGAGTCATTGTTACTCGTCCCAATTGCTCACCCAGTCTGCCACTTATTCGTACTGTGGCCAGTCTGCCAGAAGCGATATGTCACTCGTTGTGTATCTTAAGAGATTCATCGTTACTCCTTCCATAGGTTACTGGTATTCTCTGATTCAATACCTCCCGTGACGAAAAAGTCGCTATCTTAATAGTGCAATACTTCTTCCTCCCAGTTGCTCACACTGTTTCCTACTTTTTGTGTACTTGCCAGTCTGCCAGAAGAGATATGTCACTAGTTGTGTATCATAAAAGAGTCATCGTTTCTCCTCCTATTGGTTATTCGAGATTTCTTGATCCAAACCCCTAGTAACGAGGCATTGGCTACCTTAAGAGAGTCATAGTTACTCGTCCCAATTGCTCACCCAGTCTGCCACTTATTCTTACTGTGGCCAGTCTGCCAGAAGCGATATGTCACTCGTTGTGTATCTTAAGAGATTCATCGTTACTCCTTCCATAGGTTACTGGTATTCTCTGATTCAATACCTCTCGTGACGAAACATTGGCTTTCTTAATAGTGCCATACTTCTTCCTCCCAGTTGCTCACACTGTTTCCTACTTTTTGTGTACTTGCCAGTCTGAAAGAAGCGATATGTCACTAGTTGGGTATCATAAAAGAGTCATCGTTTCTCCTCCTAGAGGTTATTCGAGATTTCTTAATCCAAACACCTAGTATCAAGGCATTGGCTACCTTAAGAGAGTCATAGTTACTCGTCCCCATTGCTCACCCAGTCTGTAAATTTTTCGTACTGTGGCCAGTCTGCCAGAAGCGATATGTCACTCGTTGTGTATCTTAAGAGATTCATCGTTACTCCCTCCATAGGTTACTCGTATTCTCTGATTCAATACCTCTCGTGACGAAACATTGGCTCTCTTAATAGTGCCATACTTCTTCCTCCCAGTTGCTCACACTGTTTCCTACTTTTTGTGTACTTGCCAGTCTGCCAGAAGCGATATGTCACTAGTTGTGTATCATAAAAGAGTCATCGTTTCTCCTCCTAGGGGTTATTCGAGATTTCTTAATCCAAACACCTAGTAACAAGGCATTGGCTACCTTAAGAGAGTCATAGTTACTCGTCCCTATTGCTCTCACAGTCTGCCACTTTTTCTTACTGTGGCCAGTCTGCCAGAAGCGATATGTCACTCGTTGTGTATCTTAAGAGATTCATCGTTACTCCTTCCATAGGCTACTGGTATTCTCTGATTCAATACCTCTCGTGACGAAAAAGTCGCTATCTTAATAGTGCAATACCTCTTCCTCCCAGTTGCTCACACAGTCTACTACTTTTTGTGTAGTTTTTGTCTGCCAGAAACTATAATTCACTAGTTGTGTATCATAAAAGAGTCAACGTATCTCCTCCTAGGGGTTATTCGAGATTTCTTAATCCAAACACCTAGTAACGAGGCATTGGCTACCTTAAGAGAGTCATAGTTACTCGTCCCAATTGCTCACCCAGTCTGCCACTTTTTCTTACTGTGGCCAGTCTGCCAGGAGCGATATGTCACTCGTTGTGTATCTTAAGAGATTCGTCGTTACTCCTTTCATAGGTTACTGGTATTCTCTGATTCAATACCTCTCGTGACGAAAAAGTCGCTATCTTAATAGTGCAATACTTCTTCCTCCCAGATGCTCACACTGTCTACTACTTTTTGTGTAGTTTTGTCTGCCAGAAACTATAATTCACTAGTTGTGTATCATAAATGTGTCATCGTTTCTCCTCCTAGGGATATTCGAGATTTCTTAATCCAAACCCGTAGTAACGAGGCATTGGCTACCTTAAGAGAGTCATAGTTACTCGTCCCAATTGCTCACCCAGTCTGCCACTTATTCTTACTGTGGCCAGTCTGCCAGAAGCGATATGTCACTCGTTGTGTATCTTAAGAGATTCATCGTTACTCCTTTCATAGGTTACTGGTATTCTCTGATTCAATACCTCTCGTGACGAAAAAGCCGCTATCTTAATAGTGCAATACTTCTTCCTCCCAGTTGCTCACACTGTCTACTACTTTTTGTGTAGTTTTGTCTATCAGAAACTATAATTCACTAGTTGTGTATCATAAATGTGTCATCGTTTCTCCTCCTAGGGGTATTCGAGATTTCTTAATCCAAACCCCTAGTAACGAGGCATTGGCTACCTTAAGAGAGTCATAGTTACTCGTCCCAATTGCTCACCCAGTCTGCCACTTATTCTTACTGTGGCCAGTCTGCCAGAAGCGATATGTCACTCGTTGTGTATCTTAAGAGATTCATCGTTACTCCTTCCATAGGTTACTGGTATTCTCTGATTCAATACCTCTCGTGACGAAACATTGGCTTTCTTAATACTGCCATACTTCTTCCTCCCAGTTGCTCACACTGTTTCCTACTTTTTGTGTACTTGCCAGTCTGAAAGAAGCGATACGTCACTAGTTGTGTATCATAAAAGAGTCATCGTTTCTCCTCCTAGGGGTTATTCGAGATTTCTTAATCCAAACACCTAGTATCAAGGCATTGGCTACCTTAAGAGAGTCATAGTTACTCGTCCCCATTGCTCACCCAGTCTGTAACTTTTTCGTACTGTGGCCAGTCTGCCAGAAGCGATATGTCACTCGTTGTGTATCTTAAGAGATTCATCGTTACTCCCTCCATAGGTTACTCGTATTCTCTGATTCAATACCTCTCGTGACGTAACATTGGCTCTCTTAATAGTGCCATACTTCTTCCTCCCAGTTGCTCACACTGTTTCCTACTTTTTGTGTACTTGCCAGTCTGCCAGAAGCGATATGTCACTAGTTGTGTATCATAAAAGAGTCATCGTTTCTCCTCCTAGGGGTATTCGAGATTTCTTAATCCAAACCCCTAGTAACGAGGCATTGGCTACCTTAAGAGAGTCATAGTTACTCGTCCCTATTGCTCACCCAGTCTGCCACTTATTCTTACTGTGGCCAGTCTGCCAGAAGCGATATGTCACTCGTTGTGTATCTTAAGAGATTCATCGTTACTCCTTCCATAGGTTACTGGTATTCTCTGATTCAATACCTCTCGTGACGAAAAAGTCGCTATCTTAATAGTGCAATACCTCTTCCTCCCAGTTGCTCACACAGTCTACTTCTTTTTGTGTAGTTTTTGTCTGCCAGAAACTATAATTCACTAGTTGTGTATCATAAAAGAGCCAACGTATCTCCTCCTAGGGGTTATTCGAGATTTCTTAATCCAAACACCTAGTAACGAGGCATTTACTACCTTAAGAGAGTCATAGTTACTCGTCCCAATTGCTCACCCAGTCTGCCACTTTTTCTTACTGTGGCCAGTCTGCCAGAAGCGATATGTCACTCGTTGTGTATCTTAAGAGATTCATCGTTACTCCTTTCATAGGTTACTGGTATTCTCTGATTCAATACCTCTCGTGACGAAAAAGTCGCTATCTTAATAGTGCAATACTTCTTCCTCCCAGTTGCTCACACTGTCTACTACTTTTTGTGTAGTTTTGTCTGTCAGAAACTATAATTCACTAGTTGTGTATCATAAATGTGTCATCGTTTCTCCTCCTAGGGGTATTCGAGATTTCTTAATCCAAACCCGTAGTAACGAGGCATTGGCTACCTTAAGAGAGTCATTGTTACTCGTCCCAATTGCTCAGCCAGTCTGCCACTTATTCGTACTGTGGCCAGTCTGCCAGAAGCGATATGTCACTCGTTGTGTATCTTAAGAGATTCATCGTTACTCCTTCCATAGGTTACTGGTATTCTCTGATTCAATACCTCCCGTGACGAAAAAGTCGCTATCTTAATAGTGCAATACTTCTTCCTCCCAGTTGCTCACACTGTTTCCTACTTTTTGTGTACTTGCCAGTCTGCCAGAAGAGATATGTCACTAGTTGTGTATCATAAGAGAGTCATCGTTTCTCCTCCTATTGGTTATTCGAGATTTCTTGATCCAAACCCCTAGTAACGAGGCATTGGCTACCTTAAGAGAGTCATAGTTACTCGTCCCAATTGCTCACCCAGTCTGCCACTTATTCTTACTGTGGCCAGTCTGCCAGAAGCGATATGTCACTCGTTGTGTATCTTAAGAGATTCATCGTTACTCCTTCCATAGGTTACTGGTATTCTCTGATTCAATACCTCTCGTGACGAAAAAGTCGCTATCTTAATAGTGCAATACCTCTTCCTCCCAGTTGCTCACACAGTCTACTACTTTTTGTGTAGTTTTTGTCTGCCAGAAACTATAATTCACTAGTTGTGTATCATAAAAGAGTCAACGTATCTCCTCCTAGGGGTTATTCGAGATTTCTTAATCCAAACACCTAGTAACGAGGCATTGGCTACCTTAAGAGAGTCATAGTTACTCGTCCCAATTGCTCACCCAGTCTGCCACTTTTTCTTACTGTGGCCAGTCTGCCAGGAGCGATATGTCACTCGTTGTGTATCTTAAGAGATTCGTCGTTACTCCTTTCATAGGTTACTGGTATTCTCTGATTCAATACCTCTCGTGACGAAAAAGTCGCTATCTTAATAGTGCAATACTTCTTCCTCCCAGTTGCTCACACTGTCTACTACTTTTTGTGTAGTTTTGTCTGCCAGAAACTATAATTCACTAGTTGTGTATCATAAATGTGTCATCGTTTCTCCTCCTAGGGATATTCGAGATTTCTTAATCCAAACCCGTAGTAACGAGGCATTGGCTACCTTAAGAGAGTCATAGTTACTCGTCCCAATTGCTCACCCAGTCTGCCACTTTTTCTTACTGTGGCCAGTCTGCCAGGAGCGATATGTCACTCGTTGTGTATCTTAAGAGATTCGTCGTTACTCCTTCCATAGGTTACTGGTATTCTCTGATTCAATACCTCCCGTGACGAAAAAGTCGCTATCTTAATAGTGCAATACTTCTTCCTCCCAGTTGCTCACACTGTTTCCTACTTTTTGTGTACTTGCCAGTCTGCCAGAAGAGATATGTCACTAGTTGTGTATCATAAAAGAGTCATCGTTTCTCCTCCTATTGGTTATTCGAGATTTCTTGATCCAAACCCCTAGTAACGAGGCATTGGCTACCTTAAGAGAGTCATAGTTACTCGTCCCAATTGCTCACCCAGTCTGCCACTTAATCTTACTGTGGCCAGTCTGCCAGAAGCGATATGTCACTCGTTGTGTATCTTAAGAGATTCATCGTTACTCCTTCCATAGGTTACTGGTATTCTCTGATTCAATACCTCTCGTGACGAAACATTGGCTTTCTTAATAGTGCCATACTTCTTCCTCCCAGTTGCTCACACTGTTTCCTACTTTTTGTGTACTTGCCAGTCTGAAAGAAGCGATATGTCACTAGTTGTGTATCATAAAAGAGTCATCGTTTCTCCTCCTAGAGGTTATTCGAGATTTCTTAATCCAAACACCTAGTATCAAGGCATTGGCTACCTTAAGAGAGTCATAGTTACTCGTCCTCATTGCTCACCCAGTCTGTAACTTTTTCGTACTGTGGCCAGCCTGCCAGAAGCGATATGTCACTCGTTGTGTATCTTAAGAGATTCATCGTTACTCCCTCCATAGGTTACTCGTATTCTCTGATTCAATACCTCTCGTGACGAAACATTGGCTCTCTTAATAGTGCCATACTTCTTCCTCCCAGTTGCTCACACTGTTTCCTACTTTTTGTGTACTTGCCAGTCTGCCAGAAGCGATATGTCACTAGTTGTGTATCATAAAAGAGTCATCGTTTCTCCTCCTAGGGGTTATTCGAGATTTGTTAATCCAAACACCTAGTAACAAGGCATTGGCTACCTTAAGAGAGTCATAGTTACTCGTCCCCATTGCTCTCACAGTCTGCCACTTTTTCTTACTGTGGCCAGTCTGCCAGAAGCGATATGTCACTCGTTGTGTATCTTAAGAGATTCATCGTTACTCTTTCCATAGGCTACTGGTATTCTCTGATTCAATACCTCTCGTGACGAAAAAGTCGCTATCTTAATAGTGCAATACCTCTTCCTCCCAGTTGCTCACACAGTCTACTACTTTTTGTGTAGTTTTTGTCTGCCAGAAACTATAATTCACTAGTTGTGTATCATAAAAGAGTCAACGTATCTCCTCCTAGGGGTTATTCGAGATTTCATAATCCAAACACCTAGTAACGAGGCATTGGCTACCTTAAGAGAGTCATAGTTACTCGTCCCAATTGCTCACCCAGTCTGCCACTTTTTCTTACTGTGGCCAGTCTGCCAGGAGCGATATGTCACTCGTTGTGTATCTTAAGAGATTCGTCGTTACTCCTTTCATAGGTTACTGGTATTCTCTGATTCAATACCTCTCGTGACGAAAAAGTCGCTATCTTAATAGTGCAATACTTCTTCCTCCCAGTTGCTCACACTGTCTACTACTTTTTGTGTAGTTTTGTCTGCCAGAAACTATAATTCACTAGTTGTGTATCATAAATGTGTCATCGTTTCTCCTCCTAGGGATATTCGAGATTTCTTAATACAAACCCCTAGTAACGAGGCATTGGCTACCTTAAGAGAGTCATAGTTACTCGTCCCAATTGCTCACCCAGTCTGCCACTTATTCTTACTGTGGCCAGTCTGCCAGAAGCGATATGTCACTCGTTGTGTATCTTAAGAGATTCATCGTTACTCCTTCCATAGGTTACTGGTATTCTCTGATTCAATACCTCTCGTGACGAAACATTGGCTTTCTTAATAGTGCCATACTTCTTCCTCCCAGTTGCTCACACTGTTTCCTACTTTTTGTGTACTTGCCAGTCTGAAAGAAGCGATATGTCACTAGTTGTGTATCATAAAAGAGTCATCGTTTCTCCTCCTAGAGGTTATTCGAGATTTCTTAATCCAAACACCTAGTATCAAGGCATTGGCTACCTTAAGAGAGTCATACTTACTCGTCCCCATTGCTCACCCAGTCTGTAACTTTTTCGTACTGTGGCCAGTCTGCCAGAAGCGATATGTCACTCGTTGTGTATCTTAAGAGATTCATCGTTACTCCCTCCATAGGTTACTCGTATTCTCTGATTCAATACCTCTCGTGACGAAACATTGGCTCTCTTAATAGTGCCATACTTCTTCCTCCCAGTTGCTCACACTGTTTCCTACTTTTTGTGTACTTGCCAGTCTGCCAGAAGCGATATGTCACTAGTTGTGTATCATAAAAGAGTCATCGTTTCTCCTCCTAGGGTTTATTCGAGATTTCTTAATCCAAACACCTAGTAACAAGGCATTGGCTACCTTAAGAGAGTCATAGTTACTCGTCCCCATTGCTCTCACAGTCTGCCACTTTTTCTTACTGTGGCCAGTCTGCCAGAAGCGATATGTCACTCGTTGTGTATCTTAAGAGATTCATCGTTACTCCTTCCATAGGCTACTGGTATTCTCTGATTCAATACCTCTTGTGACGAAAAAGTCGCTATCTTAATAGTGCAATACTTCTTCCTCCCAGTTGCTCACACAGTCTACTACTTTTTGTGTAGTTTTGTCTGCCAGAAACTATAATTCACTAGTTGTGTATCATAAATGTGTCATCGTTTCTCCTCCTAGGGGTTATTCGAGATTTCTTAATCCAAACCCCTAGTAACGAGGCATTGGCTACCTTAAGAGAGTCATAGTTACTCGTCCCAATTGCTCACCCAGTCTGCCACTTTTTCTTACTGTGGCCAGTCTGCCAGGAGCGATATGTCACTCGTTGTGTATCTTAAGAGATTCGTCGTTACTCCTTTCATAGGTTACTGGTATTCTCTGATTCAATACCTCTCGTGACGAAAAAGTCGCTATCTTAATAGTGCAATACTTCTTCCTCCCAGATGCTCACACTGTCTACTACTTTTTGTGTAGTTTTGTCTGCCAGAAACTATAATTCACTAGTTGTGTATCATAAATGTGTCATCGTTTCTCCTCCTAGGGATATTCGAGATTTCTTAATCCAAACCCGTAGTAACGAGGCATTGGCTACCTTAAGAGAGTCATAGTTACTCGTCCCAATTGCTCACCCAGTCTGCCACTTATTCTTACTGTGGCCAGTCTGCCAGAAGCGATATGTCACTCGTTGTGTATCTTAAGAGATTCATCGTTACTCCTTTCATAGGTTACTGGTATTCTCTGATTCAATACCTCTCGTGACGAAAAAGCCGCTATCTTAATAGTGCAATACTTCTTCCTCCCAGTTGCTCACACTGTCTACTACTTTTTGTGTAGTTTTGTCTATCAGAAACTATAATTCACTAGTTGTGTATCGTAAATGTGTCATCGTTTCTCCTCCTAGGGGTATTCGAGATTTCTTAATCCAAACCCCTAGTAACGAGGCATTGGCTACCTTAAGAGAGTCATAGTTACTCGTCCCAATTGCTCACCCAGTCTGCCACTTATTCTTACTGTGGCCAGTCTGCCAGAAGCGATATGTCACTCGTTGTGTATCTTAAGAGATTCATCGTTACTCCTTCCATAGGTTACTGGTATTCTCTGATTCAATACCTCTCGTGACGAAACATTGGCTTTCTTAATACTGCCATACTTCTTCCTCCCAGTTGCTCACACTGTTTCCTACTTTTTGTGTACTTGCCAGTCTGAAAGAAGCGATACGTCACTAGTTGTGTATCATAAAAGAGTCATCGTTTCTCCTCCTAGGGGTTATTCGAGATTTCTTAATCCAAACACCTAGTATCAAGGCATTGGCTACCTTAAGAGAGTCATAGTTACTCGTCCCCATTGCTCACCCAGTCTGTAACTTTTTCGTACTGTGGCCAGTCTGCCAGAAGCGATATGTCACTCGTTGTGTATCTTAAGAGATTCATCGTTACTCCCTCCATAGGTTACTCGTATTCTCTGATTCAATACCTCTCGTGACGTAACATTGGCTCTCTTAATAGTGCCATACTTCTTCCTCCCAGTTGCTCACACTGTTTCCTACTTTTTGTGTACTTGCCAGTCTGCCAGAAGCGATATGTCACTAGTTGTGTATCATAAAAGAGTCATCGTTTCTCCTCCTAGGGGTATTCGAGATTTCTTAATCCAAACCCCTAGTAACGAGGCATTGGCTACCTTAAGAGAGTCATAGTTACTCGTCCCTATTGCTCACCCAGTCTGCCACTTATTCTTACTGTGGCCAGTCTGCCAGAAGCGATATGTCACTCGTTGTGTATCTTAAGAGATTCATCGTTACTCCTTCCATAGGTTACTGGTATTCTCTGATTCAATACCTCTCGTGACGAAAAAGTCGCTATCTTAATAGTGCAATACCTCTTCCTCCCAGTTGCTCACACAGTCTACTTCTTTTTGTGTAGTTTTTGTCTGCCAGAAACTATAATTCACTAGTTGTGTATCATAAAAGAGCCAACGTATCTCCTCCTAGGGGTTATTCGAGATTTCTTAATCCAAACACCTAGTAACGAGGCATTTACTACCTTAAGAGAGTCATAGTTACTCGTCCCAATTGCTCACCCAGTCTGCCACTTTTTCTTACTGTGGCCAGTCTGCCAGAAGCGATATGTCACTCGTTGTGTATCTTAAGAGATTCATCGTTACTCCTTTCATAGGTTACTGGTATTCTCTGATTCAATACCTCTCGTGACGAAAAAGTCGCTATCTTAATAGTGCAATACTTCTTCCTCCCAGTTGCTCACACTGTCTACTACTTTTTGTGTAGTTTTGTCTGTCAGAAACTATAATTCACTAGTTGTGTATCATAAATGTGTCATCGTTTCTCCTCCTAGGGGTATTCGAGATTTCTTAATCCAAACCCGTAGTAACGAGGCATTGGCTACCTTAAGAGAGTCATTGTTACTCGTCCCAATTGCTCAGCCAGTCTGCCACTTATTCGTACTGTGGCCAGTCTGCCAGAAGCGATATGTCACTCGTTGTGTATCTTAAGAGATTCATCGTTACTCCTTCCATAGGTTACTGGTATTCTCTGATTCAATACCTCCCGTGACGAAAAAGTCGCTATCTTAATAGTGCAATGCTTCTTCCTCCCAGTTGCTCACACTGTTTCCTACTTTTTGTGTACTTGCCAGTCTGCCAGAAGAGATATGTCACTAGTTGTGTATCATAAGAGAGTCATCGTTTCTCCTCCTATTGGTTATTCGAGATTTCTTGATCCAAACCCCTAGTAACGAGGCATTGGCTACCTTAAGAGAGTCATAGTTACTCGTCCCAATTGCTCACCCAGTCTGCCACTTATTCTTACTGTGGCCAGTCTGCCAGAAGCGATATGTCACTCGTTGTGTATCTTAAGAGATTCATCGTTACTCCTTCCATAGGTTACTGGTATTCTCTGATTCAATACCTCTCGTGACGAAAAAGTCGCTATCTTAATAGTGCAATACCTCTTCCTCCCAGTTGCTCACACAGTCTACTACTTTTTGTGTAGTTTTTGTCTGCCAGAAACTATAATTCACTAGTTGTGTATCATAAAAGAGTCAACGTATCTCCTCCTAGGGGTTATTCGAGATTTCTTAATCCAAACACCTAGTAACGAGGCATTGGCTACCTTAAGAGAGTCATAGTTACTCGTCCCAATTGCTCACCCAGTCTGCCACTTTTTCTTACTGTGGCCAGTCTGCCAGGAGCGATATGTCACTCGTTGTGTATCTTAAGAGATTCGTCGTTACTCCTTTCATAGGTTACTGGTATTCTCTGATTCAATACCTCTCGTGACGAAAAAGTCGCTATCTTAATAGTGCAATACTTCTTCCTCCCAGTTGCTCACACTGTCTACTACTTTTTGTGTAGTTTTGTCTGCCAGAAACTATAATTCACTAGTTGTGTATCATAAATGTGTCATCGTTTCTCCTCCTAGGGATATTCGAGATTTCTTAATCCAAACCCGTAGTAACGAGGCATTGGCTACCTTAAGAGAGTCATAGTTACTCGTCCCAATTGCTCACCCAGTCTGCCACTTTTTCTTACTGTGGCCAGTCTGCCAGGAGCGATATGTCACTCGTTGTGTATCTTAAGAGATTCGTCGTTACTCCTTCCATAGGTTACTGGTATTCTCTGATTCAATACCTCCCGTGACGAAAAAGTCGCTATCTTAATAGTGCAATACTTCTTCCTCCCAGTTGCTCACACTGTTTCCTACTTTTTGTGTACTTGCCAGTCTGCCAGAAGAGATATGTCACTAGTTGTGTATCATAAAAGAGTCATCGTTTCTCCTCCTATTGGTTATTCGAGATTTCTTGATCCAAACCCCTAGTAACGAGGCATTGGCTACCTTAAGAGAGTCATAGTTACTCGTCCCAATTGCTCACCCAGTCTGCCACTTAATCTTACTGTGGCCAGTCTGCCAGAAGCGATATGTCACTCGTTGTGTATCTTAAGAGATTCATCGTTACTCCTTCCATAGGTTACTGGTATTCTCTGATTCAATACCTCTCGTGACGAAACATTGGCTTTCTTAATAGTGCCATACTTCTTCCTCCCAGTTGCTCACACTGTTTCCTACTTTTTGTGTACTTGCCAGTCTGAAAGAAGCGATATGTCACTAGTTGTGTATCATAAAAGAGTCATCGTTTCTCCTCCTAGAGGTTATTCGAGATTTCTTAATCCAAACACCTAGTATCAAGGCATTGGCTACCTTAAGAGAGTCATAGTTACTCGTCCTCATTGCTCACCCAGTCTGTAACTTTTTCGTACTGTGGCCAGCCTGCCAGAAGCGATATGTCACTCGTTGTGTATCTTAAGAGATTCATCGTTACTCCCTCCATAGGTTACTCGTATTCTCTGATTCAATACCTCTCGTGACGAAACATTGGCTCTCTTAATAGTGCCATACTTCTTCCTCCCAGTTGCTCACACTGTTTCCTACTTTTTGTGTACTTGCCAGTCTGCCAGAAGCGATATGTCACTAGTTGTGTATCATAAAAGAGTCATCGTTTCTCCTCCTAGGGGTTATTCGAGATTTGTTAATCCAAACACCTAGTAACAAGGCATTGGCTACCTTAAGAGAGTCATAGTTACTCGTCCCCATTGCTCTCACAGTCTGCCACTTTTTCTTACTGTGGCCAGTCTGCCAGAAGCGATATGTCACTCGTTGTGTATCTTAAGAGATTCATCGTTACTCTTTCCATAGGCTACTGGTATTCTCTGATTCAATACCTCTCGTGACGAAAAAGTCGCTATCTTAATAGTGCAATACCTCTTCCTCCCAGTTGCTCACACAGTCTACTACTTTTTGTGTAGTTTTTGTCTGCCAGAAACTATAATTCACTAGTTGTGTATCATAAAAGAGTCAACGTATCTCCTCCTAGGGGTTATTCGAGATTTCATAATCCAAACACCTAGTAACGAGGCATTGGCTACCTTAAGAGAGTCATAGTTACTCGTCCCAATTGCTCACCCAGTCTGCCACTTTTTCTTACTGTGGCCAGTCTGCCAGGAGCGATATGTCACTCGTTGTGTATCTTAAGAGATTCGTCGTTACTCCTTTCATAGGTTACTGGTATTCTCTGATTCAATACCTCTCGTGACGAAAAAGTCGCTATCTTAATAGTGCAATACTTCTTCCTCCCAGTTGCTCACACTGTCTACTACTTTTTGTGTAGTTTTGTCTGCCAGAAACTATAATTCACTAGTTGTGTATCATAAATGTGTCATCGTTTCTCCTCCTAGGGATATTCGAGATTTCTTAATACAAACCCCTAGTAACGAGGCATTGGCTACCTTAAGAGAGTCATAGTTACTCGTCCCAATTGCTCACCCAGTCTGCCACTTATTCTTACTGTGGCCAGTCTGCCAGAAGCGATATGTCACTCGTTGTGTATCTTAAGAGATTCATCGTTACTCCTTCCATAGGTTACTGGTATTCTCTGATTCAATACCTCTCGTGACGAAACATTGGCTTTCTTAATAGTGCCATACTTCTTCCTCCCAGTTGCTCACACTGTTTCCTACTTTTTGTGTACTTGCCAGTCTGAAAGAAGCGATATGTCACTAGTTGTGTATCATAAAAGAGTCATCGTTTCTCCTCCTAGAGGTTATTCGAGATTTCTTAATCCAAACACCTAGTATCAAGGCATTGGCTACCTTAAGAGAGTCATACTTACTCGTCCCCATTGCTCACCCAGTCTGTAACTTTTTCGTACTGTGGCCAGTCTGCCAGAAGCGATATGTCACTCGTTGTGTATCTTAAGAGATTCATCGTTACTCCCTCCATAGGTTACTCGTATTCTCTGATTCAATACCTCTCGTGACGAAACATTGGCTCTCTTAATAGTGCCATACTTCTTCCTCCCAGTTGCTCACACTGTTTCCTACTTTTTGTGTACTTGCCAGTCTGCCAGAAGCGATATGTCACTAGTTGTGTATCATAAAAGAGTCATCGTTTCTCCTCCTAGGGTTTATTCGAGATTTCTTAATCCAAACACCTAGTAACAAGGCATTGGCTACCTTAAGAGAGTCATAGTTACTCGTCCCCATTGCTCTCACAGTCTGCCACTTTTTCTTACTGTGGCCAGTCTGCCAGAAGCGATATGTCACTCGTTGTGTATCTTAAGAGATTCATCGTTACTCCTTCCATAGGCTACTGGTATTCTCTGATTCAATACCTCTTGTGACGAAAAAGTCGCTATCTTAATAGTGCAATACTTCTTCCTCCCAGTTGCTCACACAGTCTACTACTTTTTGTGTAGTTTTGTCTGCCAGAAACTATAATTCACTAGTTGTGTATCATAAATGTGTCATCGTTTCTCCTCCTAGGGGTTATTCGAGATTTCTTAATCCAAACCCCTAGTAACGAGGCATTGGCTACCTTAAGAGAGTCATAGTTACTCGTCCCAATTGCTCACCCAGTCTGCCACTTATTCTTACTGTGGCCAGTCTGCCAGAAGCGATATGTCACTCGTTGTGTATCTTAAGAGATTCATCGTTACTCCTTCCATAGGTTACTGGTATTCTCTGATTCAATACCTCTCGTGACGAAAAAGTCGCTATCTTAATAGTGCAATACCTCTTCCTCCCAGTTGCTCACACAGTCTACTACTTTTTGTGTAGTTTTTGTCTGCCAGAAACTATAATTCACTAGTTGTGTATCATAAAAGAGTCAACGTATCTCCTCCTAGGGGTTATTCGAGATTTCTTAATCCAAACACCTAGTAACGAGGCATTGGCTACCTTAAGAGAGTCATAGTTACTCGTCCCAATTGCTCACCCAGTCTGCCACTTTTTCTTACTGTGGCCAGTCTGCCAGGAGCGATATGTCACTCGTTGTGTATCTTAAGAGATTCGTCGTTACTCCTTTCATAGGTTACTGGTATTCTCTGATTCAATACCTCTCGTGACGAAAAAGTCGCTATCTTAATAGTGCAATACTTCTTCCTCCCAGTTGCTCACACTGTCTACTACTTTTTGTGTAGTTTTGTCTGCCAGAAACTATAATTCACTAGTTGTGTATCATAAATGTGTCATCGTTTCTCCTCCTAGGGATATTCGAGATTTCTTAATCCAAACCCGTAGTAACGAGGCATTGGCTACCTTAAGAGAGTCATAGTTACTCGTCCCAATTGCTCACCCAGTCTGCCACTTTTTCTTACTGTGGCCAGTCTGCCAGGAGCGATATGTCACTCGTTGTGTATCTTAAGAGATTCGTCGTTACTCCTTCCATAGGTTACTGGTATTCTCTGATTCAATACCTCCCGTGACGAAAAAGTCGCTATCTTAATAGTGCAATACTTCTTCCTCCCAGTTGCTCACACTGTTTCCTACTTTTTGTGTACTTGCCAGTCTGCCAGAAGAGATATGTCACTAGTTGTGTATCATAAAAGAGTCATCGTTTCTCCTCCTATTGGTTATTCGAGATTTCTTGATCCAAACCCCTAGTAACGAGGCATTGGCTACCTTAAGAGAGTCATAGTTACTCGTCCCAATTGCTCACCCAGTCTGCCACTTAATCTTACTGTGGCCAGTCTGCCAGAAGCGATATGTCACTCGTTGTGTATCTTAAGAGATTCATCGTTACTCCTTCCATAGGTTACTGGTATTCTCTGATTCAATACCTCTCGTGACGAAACATTGGCTTTCTTAATAGTGCCATACTTCTTCCTCCCAGTTGCTCACACTGTTTCCTACTTTTTGTGTACTTGCCAGTCTGAAAGAAGCGATATGTCACTAGTTGTGTATCATAAAAGAGTCATCGTTTCTCCTCCTAGAGGTTATTCGAGATTTCTTAATCCAAACACCTAGTATCAAGGCATTGGCTACCTTAAGAGAGTCATAGTTACTCGTCCTCATTGCTCACCCAGTCTGTAACTTTTTCGTACTGTGGCCAGCCTGCCAGAAGCGATATGTCACTCGTTGTGTATCTTAAGAGATTCATCGTTACTCCCTCCATAGGTTACTCGTATTCTCTGATTCAATACCTCTCGTGACGAAACATTGGCTCTCTTAATAGTGCCATACTTCTTCCTCCCAGTTGCTCACACTGTTTCCTACTTTTTGTGTACTTGCCAGTCTGCCAGAAGCGATATGTCACTAGTTGTGTATCATAAAAGAGTCATCGTTTCTCCTCCTAGGGGTTATTCGAGATTTGTTAATCCAAACACCTAGTAACAAGGCATTGGCTACCTTAAGAGAGTCATAGTTACTCGTCCCCATTGCTCTCACAGTCTGCCACTTTTTCTTACTGTGGCCAGTCTGCCAGAAGCGATATGTCACTCGTTGTGTATCTTAAGAGATTCATCGTTACTCTTTCCATAGGCTACTGGTATTCTCTGATTCAATACCTCTCGTGACGAAAAAGTCGCTATCTTAATAGTGCAATACCTCTTCCTCCCAGTTGCTCACACAGTCTACTACTTTTTGTGTAGTTTTGTCTGCCAGAAACTATAATTCACTAGTTGTGTATCATAAATGTGTCATCGTTTCTCCTCCTAGGGGTTATTCGAGATTTCTTAATCCAAACCCCTAGTAACGAGGCATTGGCTACCTTAAGAGAGTCATAGTTACTCGTCCCAATTGCTCACCCAGTCTGCCACTTATTCTTACTGTGGCCAGTCTGCCAGAAGCGATATGTCACTTGTTGTGTATCTTAAGAGATTCATCGTTACTCCTTCCATAGGTTACTGGTATTCTCTGATTCAATACCTCTCGTGACGAAAAAGTCGCTATCTTAATAGTGCAATACCTCTTCCTCCCAGTTGCTCACACAGTCTACTACTTTTTGTGTAGTTTTTGTCTGCCAGAAACTATAATTCACTAGTTGTGTATCATAAAAGAGTCAACGTATCTCCTCCTAGGGGTTATTCGAGATTTCTTAATCCAAACACCTAGTAACGAGGCATTGGCTACCTTAAGAGAGTCATAGTTACTCGTCCCAATTGCTCACCCAGTCTGCCACTTTTTCTTACTGTGGCCAGTCTGCCAGGAGCGATATGTCACTCGTTGTGTATCTTAAGAGATTCGTCGTTACTCCTTTCATAGGTTACTGGTATTCTCTGATTCAATACCTCTCGTGACGAAAAAGTCGCTATCTTAATAGTGCAATACTTCTTCCTCCCAGTTGCTCACACTGTCTACTACTTTTTGTGTAGTTTTGTCTGCCAGAAACTATAATTCACTAGTTGTGTATCATAAATGTGTCATCGTTTCTCCTCCTAGGGATATTCGAGATTTCTTAATCCAAACCCGTAGTAACGAGGCATTGGCTACCTTAAGAGAGTCATAGTTACTCGTCCCAATTGCTCACCCAGTCTGCCACTTTTTCTTACTGTGGCCAGTCTGCCAGGAGCGATATGTCACTCGTTGTGTATCTTAAGAGATTCGTCGTTACTCCTTCCATAGGTTACTGGTATTCTCTGATTCAATACCTCCCGTGACGAAAAAGTCGCTATCTTAATAGTGCAATACTTCTTCCTCCCAGTTGCTCACACTGTTTCCTACTTTTTGTGTACTTGCCAGTCTGCCAGAAGAGATATGTCACTAGTTGTGTATCATAAAAGAGTCATCGTTTCTCCTCCTATTGGTTATTCGAGATTTCTTGATCCAAACCCCTAGTAACGAGGCATTGGCTACCTTAAGAGAGTCATAGTTACTCGTCCCAATTGCTCACCCAGTCTGCCACTTAATCTTACTGTGGCCAGTCTGCCAGAAGCGATATGTCACTCGTTGTGTATCTTAAGAGATTCATCGTTACTCCTTCCATAGGTTACTGGTATTCTCTGATTCAATACCTCTCGTGACGAAACATTGGCTTTCTTAATAGTGCCATACTTCTTCCTCCCAGTTGCTCACACTGTTTCCTACTTTTTGTGTACTTGCCAGTCTGAAAGAAGCGATATGTCACTAGTTGTGTATCATAAAAGAGTCATCGTTTCTCCTCCTAGAGGTTATTCGAGATTTCTTAATCCAAACACCTAGTATCAAGGCATTGGCTACCTTAAGAGAGTCATAGTTACTCGTCCTCATTGCTCACCCAGTCTGTAACTTTTTCGTACTGTGGCCAGCCTGCCAGAAGCGATATGTCACTCGTTGTGTATCTTAAGAGATTCATCGTTACTCCCTCCATAGGTTACTCGTATTCTCTGATTCAATACCTCTCGTGACGAAACATTGGCTCTCTTAATAGTGCCATACTTCTTCCTCCCAGTTGCTCACACTGTTTCCTACTTTTTGTGTACTTGCCAGTCTGCCAGAAGCGATATGTCACTAGTTGTGTATCACAAAAGAGTCATCGTTTCTCCTCCTAGGGGTTATTCGAGATTTGTTAATCCAAACACCTAGTAACAAGGCATTGGCTACCTTAAGAGAGTCATAGTTACTCGTCCCCATTGCTCTCACAGTCTGCCACTTTTTCTTACTGTGGCCAGTCTGCCAGAAGCGATATGTCACTCGTTGTGTATCTTAAGAGATTCATCGTTACTCTTTCCATAGGCTACTGGTATTCTCTGATTCAATACCTCTCGTGACGAAAAAGTCGCTATCTTAATAGTGCAATACCTCTTCCTCCCAGTTGCTCACACAGTCTACTACTTTTTGTGTAGTTTTTGTCTGCCAGAAACTATAATTCACTAGTTGTGTATCATAAAAGAGTCAACGTATCTCCTCCTAGGGGTTATTCGAGATTTCATAATCCAAACACCTAGTAACGAGGCATTGGCTACCTTAAGAGAGTCATAGTTACTCGTCCCAATTGCTCACCCAGTCTGCCACTTTTTCTTACTGTGGCCAGTCTGCCAGGAGCGATATGTCACTCGTTGTGTATCTTAAGAGATTCGTCGTTACTCCTTTCATAGGTTACTGGTATTCTCTGATTCAATACCTCTCGTGACGAAAAAGTCGCTATCTTAATAGTGCAATACTTCTTCCTCCCAGTTGCTCACACTGTCTACTACTTTTTGTGTAGTTTTGTCTGCCAGAAACTATAATTCACTAGTTGTGTATCATAAATGTGTCATCGTTTCTCCTCCTAGGGATATTCGAGATTTCTTAATCCAAACCCCTAGTAACGAGGCATTGGCTACCTTAAGAGAGTCATAGTTACTCGTCCCAATTGCTCACCCAGTCTGCCACTTATTCTTACTGTGGCCAGTCTGCCAGAAGCGATATGTCACTCGTTGTGTATCTTAAGAGATTCATCGTTACTCCTTTCATAGGTTACTGGTATTCTCTGATTCAATACCTCTCGTGACGAAAAAGTCGCTATCTTAATAGTGCAATACTTCTTCCTCCCAGTTGCTCACACTGTCTACTACTTTTTGTGTAGTTTTGTCTGTCAGAAACTATAATTCACTAGTTGTGTATCATAAATGTGTCATCGTTTCTCCTCCTAGGGGTATTCGAGATTTCTTAATCCAAACCCCTAGTAACGAGGCATTGGCTACCTTAAGAGAGTCATTGTTACTCGTCCCAATTGCTCACCCAGTCTGCCACTTATTCGTACTGTGGCCAGTCTGCCAGAAGCGATATGTCACTCGTTGTGTATCTTAAGAGATTCATCGTTACTCCTTCCATAGGTTACTGGTATTCTCTGATTCAATACCTCCCGTGACGAAAAAGTCGCTATCTTAATAGTGCAATGATTCTTCCTCCCAGTTGCTCACACTGTTTCCTACTTTTTGTGTACTTGCCAGTCTGCCAGAAGAGATATGTCACTAGTTGTGTATCATAAAAGAGTCATCGTTTCTCCTCCTATTGGTTATTCGAGATTTCTTGATCCAAACCCCTAGTAACGAGGCATTGGCTACCTTAAGAGAGTCATAGTTACTCGTCCCAATTGCTCACCCAGTCTGCCACTTATTCTTACTGTGGCCAGTCTGCCAGAAGCGATATGTCACTCGTTGTGTATCTTAAGAGATTCATCGTTACTCCTTCCATAGGTTACTGGTATTCTCTGATTCAATACCTCTCGTGACGAAACATTGGCTTTCTTAATAGTGCCATACTTCTTCCTACCAGTTGCTCACACTGTTTCCTACTTTTTGTGTACTTGCCAGTCTGAAAGAAGCGATATGTCACTAGTTGTGTATCATAAAAGAGTCATCGTTTCTCCTCCTAGAGGTTATTCGAGATTTCTTAATCCAAACACCTAGTATCAAGGCATTGGCTACCTTAAGAGAGTCATAGTTACTCGTCTCCATTGCTCACCCAGTCTGTAACTTTTTCGTACTGTGGCCAGTCTGCCAGAAGCGATATGTCACTCGTTGTGTATCTTAAGAGATTCATCGTTACTCCCTCCATAGGTTACTCGTATTCTCTGATTCAATACCTCTCGTGACGAAACATTGGCTCTCTTAATAGTGCCATACTTCTTCCTCCCAGTTGCTTACACTGTTTCCTACTTTTTGTGTACTTGCCAGTCTGCCAGAAGCGATATGTCACTAGTTGTGTATCATAAAAGAGTCATCGTTTCTCCTCCTAGGGGTTATTCGAGATTTCTTAATCCAAACACCTAGTAACAAGGCATTGGCTACCTTAAGAGAGTCATAGTTACTCGTCCCAATTGCTCACCCAGTCTGCCACTTTTTCTTACTGTGGCCAGTCTGCCAGGAGCGATATGTCACTCGTTGTGTATCTTAAGAGATTCGTCGTTACTCCTTTCATAGGTTACTGGTATTCTCTGATTCAATACCTCCCGTGACGAAAAAGTCGCTATCTTAATTGTGCAATACTTCTTCCTCCCAGTTGCTCACACTGTCTACTACTTTTTGTGTAGTTTTGTCTGCCAGAAACTATAATTCACTAGTTGTGTATCATAAATGTGTCATCGTTTCTCCTCCTAGGGGTTATTCGAGATTTCTTAATCCAAACCCCTAGTAACGAGGCATTGGCTACCTTAAGAGAGTCATAGTTACTCGTCCCAATTGCTCACCCAGTCTGCCACTTATTCTTACTGTGGCCAGTCTGCCAGAAGCGATATGTCACTCGTTGTGTATCTTAAGAGATTCATCGTTACTCCTTCCATAGGTTACTGGTATTCTCTGATTCAATACCTCTCGTGACGAAACATTGGCTTTCTTAATACTGCCATACTTCTTCCTCCCAGTTGCTCACACTGTTTCCTACTTTTTGTGTACTTGCCAGTCTGAAAGAAGCGATATGTCACTAGTTGTGTATCATAAAAGAGTCATCGTTTCTCCTCCTAGGGGTTATTCGAGATTTCTTAATCCAAACACCTAGTATCAAGGCATTGGCTACCTTAAGAGAGTCATAGTTACTCGTCCCCATTGCTCACCCAGTCTGTAACTTTTTCGTACTGTGGCCAGTCTGCCAGAAGCGATATGTCACTCGTTGTGTATCTTAAGAGATTCATCGTTACTCCCTCCATAGGTTACTCGTATTCTCTGATTCAATACCTCTCGTGACGTAACATTGGCTCTCTTAATAGTGCCATACTTCTTCCTCCCAGTTGCTCACACTGTTTCCTACTTTTTGTGTACTTGCCAGTCTGCCAGAAGCGATATGTCACTCGTTGTGTATCTTAAGAGATTCATCGTTACTCCTTTCATAGGTTACTGGTATTCTCTGATTCAATACCTCTCGTGACGAAAAAGTCGCTATCTTAATAGTGCAATACTTCTTCCTCCCAGTTGCTCACACTGTCTACTATTTTTTGTGTAGTTTTGTCTGTCAGAAACTATAATTCACTAGTTGTGTATCATAAATGTGTCATCGTTTCTCCTCCTAGGGGTATTCGAGATTTCTTAATCCAAACCCCTAGTAACGAGGCATTGGCTACCTTAAGAGAGTCATTGTTACTCGTCCCAATTGCTCACCCAGTCTGCCACTTATTCGTACTGTGGCCAGTCTTCCAGAAGCGATATGTCACTCGTTGTGTATCTTAAGAGATTCATCGTTACTCCTTCTGTAGGTTACTGGTATTCTCTGATTCAATACCTCCCGTGACGAAAAAGTCGCTATCTTAATAGTGCAATACTTCTTCCTCCCAGTTGCTCACACTGTTTCCTACTTTTTGTGTACTTGCCAGTCTGCCAGAAGAGATATGTCACTAGTTGTGTATCATAAAAGAGTCATCGTTTCTCCTCCTATTGGTTATTCGAGATTTCTTGATCCAAACCCCTAGTAACGAGGCATAGGCTACCTTAAGAGAGTCATAGTTACTCGTTCCAATTGCTCACCCAGTCTGCCACTTATTCTTACTGTGGCCAGTCTGCCAGAAGCGATATGTCACTCGTTGTGTATCTTAAGAGATTCATCGTTACTCCTTCCATAGGTTACTGGTATTCTCTGATTCAATACCTCTCGTGACGAAACATTGGCTTTCTTAATAGTGCCATACTTCTTCCTACCAGTTGCTCACACTGTTTCCTACTTTTTGTGTACTTGCCAGTCTGAAAGAAGCGATATGTCACTAGTTGTGTATCATAAAAGAGTCATCGTTTCTCCTCCTAGAGGTTATTCGAGATTTCTTAATCCAAACACCTAGTATCAAGGCATTGGCTACCTTAAGAGAGTCATAGTTACTCGTCTCCATTGCTCACCCAGTCTGTAACTTTTTCGTACTGTGGCCAGTCTGCCAGAAGCGATATGTCACTCGTTGTGTATCTTAAGAGATTCATCGTTACTCCCTCCATAGGTTACTCGTATTCTCTGATTCAATACCTCTCGTGACGAAACATTGGCTCTCTTAATAGTGCCATACTTCTTCCTCCCAGTTGCTTACACTGTTTCCTACTTTTTGTGTACTTGCCAGTCTGCCAGAAGCGATATGTCACTAGTTGTGTATCATAAAAGAGTCATCGTTTCTCCTCCTAGGGGTTATTCGAGATTTCTTAATCCAAACACCTAGTAACAAGGCATTGGCTACCTTAAGAGAGTCATAGTTACTCGTCCCAATTGCTCACCCAGTCTGCCACTTTTTCTTACTGTGGCCAGTCTGCCAGGAGCGATATGTCACTCGTTGTGTATCTTAAGAGATTCGTCGTTACTCCTTTCATAGGTTACTGGTATTCTCTGATTCAATACCTCTCATGACGAAAAAGTCGCTATCTTAATAGTGCAATACTTCTTCCTCCCAGTTGCTCACACTGTCTACTACTTTTTGTGTAGTTTTGTCTGCCAGAAACTATAATTCACTAGTTGTGTATCATAAATGTGTCATCGTTTCTCCTCCAGGGGATATTCGAGATTTCTTAATCCAAACCCCTAGTAACGAGGCATTGGCTACCTTAAGAGAGTCATAGTTTCTCGTCCCAATTGCTCACCCAGTCTGCCACTTATTCTTACTGTGGCCAGTCTGCCAGAAGCGATATGTCACTCGTTGTGTATCTTAAGAGATTCATCGTTACTCCTTGCATAGGTTACTGGTATTCTCTGATTCAATACCTCCCGTGACGAAAAAGTTGCTATCTTAATAGTGCAATACTTCTTCCTCCCAGTTGCTCACACTGTCTACTACTTTTTGTGTAGTTTTGTCTGCCAGAAACTATAATTCACTAGTTGTGTATCATAAATGTGTCATCGTTTCTCCTCCTAGGGGTATTCGAGATTTCTTAATCCAAACCCCTAGTAACGAGGCATTGGCTACCTTAAGAGAGTCATAGTTACTCGTCCCTATTGCTCACCCAGTCTGCCACTTATTCTTACTGTGGCCAGTCTGCCAGAAGCGATATGTCACTCGTTGTGTATCTTAAGAGATTCATCGTTACTCCTTCCATAGGTTACTGGTATTCTCTGATTCAATACCTCTCGTGACGAAAAAGTCGCTATCTTAATAGTGCAATACTTCTTCCTCCCAGTTGCTCACACAGTCTACTACTTTTTGTGTAGTTTTGTCTGCCAGAAACTATAATCCACTAGTTGTGTATCATAAATGTGTCATCGTTTCTCCTCCTAGGGGTTATTCGAGATTTCTTAATCCAAACCCCTAGTAACGAGGCATTGGCTACCTTAAGAGAGTCATAGTTACTCGTCCCAATTGCTCACCCAGTCTGCCACTTATTCTTACTGTGGCCAGTCTGCCAGAAGCGATATGTCACTCGTTGTGTATCTTAAGAGATTCATCGTTACTCCTTCCATAGGTTACTGGTATTCTCTGATTCAATACCTCTCGTGACGAAACATTGGCTTTCTTAATACTGCCATACTTCTTCCTCCCAGTTGCTCACACTGTTTCCTACTTTTTGTGTACTTGCCAGTCTGAAAGAAGCGATATGTCACTAGTTGTGTATCATAAAAGAGTCATCGTTTCTCCTCCTAGGGGTTATTCGAGATTTCTTAATCCAAACACCTAGTATCAAGGCATTGGCTACCTTAAGAGAGTCATAGTTACTCGTCCCCATTGCTCACCCAGTCTGTAACTTTTTCGTACTGTGGCCAGTCTGCCAGAAGCGATATGTCACTCGTTGTGTATCTTAAGAGATTCATCGGTACTCCCTCCATAGGTTACTCGTATTCTCTGATTCAATACCTCTCGTGACGTAACATTGGCTCTCTTAATAGTGCCATACTTCTTCCTCCCAGTTGCTCACACTGTTTCCTACTTTTTGTGTACTTGCCAGTCTGCCAGAAGCGATATGTCACTCGTTGTGTATCTTAAGAGATTCGTCGTTACTCCTTTCATAGGTTACTGGTATTCTCTGATTCAATACCTCTCATGACGAAAAAGTCGCTATCTTAATAGTGCAATACTTCTTCCTCCCAGTTGCTCACACTGTCTACTACTTTTTGTGTAGTTTTGTCTGCCAGAAACTATAATTCACTAGTTGTGTATCATAAATGTGTCATCGTTTCTCCTCCAGGGGATATTCGAGATTTCTTAATCCAAACCCCTAGTAACGAGGCATTGGCTACCTTAAGAGAGTCATAGTTTCTCGTCCCAATTGCTCACCCAGTCTGCCACTTATTCTTACTGTGGCCAGTCTGCCAGAAGCGATATGTCACTCGTTGTGTATCTTAAGAGATTCATCGTTACTCCTTGCATAGGTTACTGGTATTCTCTGATTCAATACCTCCCGTGACGAAAAAGTTGCTATCTTAATAGTGCAATACTTCTTCCTCCCAGTTGCTCACACTGTCTACTACTTTTTGTGTAGTTTTGTCTGCCAGAAACTATAATTCACTAGTTGTGTATCATAAATGTGTCATCGTTTCTCCTCCTAGGGGTATTCGAGATTTCTTAATCCAAACCCCTAGTAACGAGGCATTGGCTACCTTAAGAGAGTCATAGTTACTCGTCCCTATTGCTCACCCAGTCTGCCACTTATTCTTACTGTGGCCAGTCTGCCAGAAGCGATATGTCACTCGTTGTGTATCTTAAGAGATTCATCGTTACTCCTTCCATAGGTTACTGGTATTCTCTGATTCAATACCTCTCGTGACGAAAAAGTCGCTATCTTAATAGTGCAATACTTCTTCCTCCCAGTTGCTCACACAGTCTACTACTTTTTGTGTAGTTTTGTCTGCCAGAAACTATAATCCACTAGTTGTGTATCATAAATGTGTCATCGTTTCTCCTCCTAGGGGTTATTCGAGATTTCTTAATCCAAACCCCTAGTAACGAGGCATTGGCTACCTTAAGAGAGTCATAGTTACTCGTCCCAATTGCTCACCCAGTCTGCCACTTATTCTTACTGTGGCCAGCCTGCCAGAAGCGATATGTCACTCGTTGTGTATCTTAAGAGATTCATCGTTACTCCCTCCATAGGTTACTCGTATTCTCTGATTCAATACCTCTCGTGACGAAACATTGGCTCTCTTAATAGTGCCATACTTCTTCCTCCCAGTTGCTCACACTGTTTCCTACTTTTTGTGTACTTGCCAGTCTGCCAGAAGCGATATGTCACTAGTTGTGTATCATAAAAGAGTCATCGTTTCTCCTCCTAGGGGTTATTCGAGATTTGTTAATCCAAACACCTAGTAACAAGGCATTGGCTACCTTAAGAGAGTCATAGTTACTCGTCCCCATTGCTCTCACAGTCTGCCACTTTTTCTTACTGTGGCCAGTCTGCCAGAAGCGATATGTCACTCGTTGTGTATCTTAAGAGATTCATCGTTACTCTTTCCATAGGCTACTGGTATTCTCTGATTCAATACCTCTCGTGACGAAAAAGTCGCTATCTTAATAGTGCAATACCTCTTCCTCCCAGTTGCTCACACAGTCTACTACTTTTTGTGTAGTTTTGTCTGCCAGAAACTATAATTCACTAGTTGTGTATCATAAATGTGTCATCGTTTCTCCTCCTAGGGGTTATTCGAGATTTCTTAATCCAAACCCCTAGTAACGAGGCATTGGCTACCTTAAGAGAGTCATAGTTACTCGTCCCAATTGCTCACCCAGTCTGCCACTTATTCTTACTGTGGCCAGTCTGCCAGAAGCGATATGTCACTCGTTGTGTATCTTAAGAGATTCATCGTTACTCCTTCCATAGGTTACTGGTATTCTCTGATTCAATACCTCTCGTGACGAAAAAGTCGCTATCTTAATAGTGCAATACCTCTTCCTCCCAGTTGCTCACACAGTCTACTACTTTTTGTGTAGTTTTTGTCTGCCAGAAACTATAATTCACTAGTTGTGTATCATAAAAGAGTCAACGTATCTCCTCCTAGGGGTTATTCGAGATTTCTTAATCCAAACACCTAGTAACGAGGCATTGGCTACCTTAAGAGAGTCATAGTTACTCGTCCCAATTGCTCACCCAGTCTGCCACTTTTTCTTACTGTGGCCAGTCTGCCAGGAGCGATATGTCACTCGTTGTGTATCTTAAGAGATTCGTCGTTACTCCTTTCATAGGTTACTGGTATTCTCTGATTCAATACCTCTCGTGACGAAAAAGTCGCTATCTTAATAGTGCAATACTTCTTCCTCCCAGTTGCTCACACTGTCTACTACTTTTTGTGTAGTTTTGTCTGCCAGAAACTATAATTCACTAGTTGTGTATCATAAATGTGTCATCGTTTCTCCTCCTAGGGATATTCGAGATTTCTTAATCCAAACCCGTAGTAACGAGGCATTGGCTACCTTAAGAGAGTCATAGTTACTCGTCCCAATTGCTCACCCAGTCTGCCACTTTTTCTTACTGTGGCCAGTCTGCCAGGAGCGATATGTCACTCGTTGTGTATCTTAAGAGATTCGTCGTTACTCCTTCCATAGGTTACTGGTATTCTCTGATTCAATACCTCCCGTGACGAAAAAGTCGCTATCTTAATAGTGCAATACTTCTTCCTCCCAGTTGCTCACACTGTTTCCTACTTTTTGTGTACTTGCCAGTCTGCCAGAAGAGATATGTCACTAGTTGTGTATCATAAAAGATTCATCGTTTCTCCTCCTATTGGTTATTCGAGATTTCTTGATCCAAACCCCTAGTAACGAGGCATTGGCTACCTTAAGAGAGTCATAGTTACTCGTCCCAATTGCTCACCCAGTCTGCCACTTAATCTTACTGTGGCCAGTCTGCCAGAAGCGATATGTCACTCGTTGTGTATCTTAAGAGATTCATCGTTACTCCTTCCATAGGTTACTGGTATTCTCTGATTCAATACCTCTCGTGACGAAACATTGGCTTTCTTAATAGTGCCATACTTCTTCCTCCCAGTTGCTCACACTGTTTCCTACTTTTTGTGTACTTGCCAGTCTGAAAGAAGCGATATGTCACTAGTTGTGTATCATAAAAGAGTCATCGTTTCTCCTCCTAGAGGTTATTCGAGATTTCTTAATCCAAACACCTAGTATCAAGGCATTGGCTACCTTAAGAGAGTCATAGTTACTCGTCCTCATTGCTCACCCAGTCTGTAACTTTTTCGTACTGTGGCCAGCCTGCCAGAAGCGATATGTCACTCGTTGTGTATCTTAAGAGATTCATCGTTACTCCCTCCATAGGTTACTCGTATTCTCTGATTCAATACCTCTCGTGACGAAACATTGGCTCTCTTAATAGTGCCATACTTCTTCCTCCCAGTTGCTCACACTGTTTCCTACTTTTTGTGTACTTGCCAGTCTGCCAGAAGCGATATGTCACTAGTTGTGTATCACAAAAGAGTCATCGTTTCTCCTCCTAGGGGTTATTCGAGATTTGTTAATCCAAACACCTAGTAACAAGGCATTGGCTACCTTAAGAGAGTCATAGTTACTCGTCCCCATTGCTCTCACAGTCTGCCACTTTTTCTTACTGTGGCCAGTCTGCCAGAAGCGATATGTCACTCGTTGTGTATCTTAAGAGATTCATCGTTACTCTTTCCATAGGCTACTGGTATTCTCTGATTCAATACCTCTCGTGACGAAAAAGTCGCTATCTTAATAGTGCAATACCTCTTCCTCCCAGTTGCTCACACAGTCTACTACTTTTTGTGTAGTTTTTGTCTGCCAGAAACTATAATTCACTAGTTGTGTATCATAAAAGAGTCAACGTATCTCCTCCTAGGGGTTATTCGAGATTTCATAATCCAAACACCTAGTAACGAGGCATTGGCTACCTTAAGAGAGTCATAGTTACTCGTCCCAATTGCTCACCCAGTCTGCCACTTTTTCTTACTGTGGCCAGTCTGCCAGGAGCGATATGTCACTCGTTGTGTATCTTAAGAGATTCGTCGTTACTCCTTTCATAGGTTACTGGTATTCTCTGATTCAATACCTCTCGTGACGAAAAAGTCGCTATCTTAATAGTGCAATACTTCTTCCTCCCAGTTGCTCACACTGTCTACTACTTTTTGTGTAGTTTTGTCTGCCAGAAACTATAATTCACTAGTTGTGTATCATAAATGTGTCATCGTTTCTCCTCCTAGGGATATTCGAGATTTCTTAATCCAAACCCCTAGTAACGAGGCATTGGCTACCTTAAGAGAGTCATAGTTACTCGTCCCAATTGCTCACCCAGTCTGCCACTTATTCTTACTGTGGCCAGTCTGCCAGAAGCGATATGTCACTCGTTGTGTATCTTAAGAGATTCATCGTTACTCCTTTCATAGGTTACTGGTATTCTCTGATTCAATACCTCTCGTGACGAAAAAGTCGCTATCTTAATAGTGCAATACTTCTTCCTCCCAGTTGCTCACACTGTCCACTACTTTTTGTGTAGTTTTGTCTGTCAGAAACTATAATTCACTAGTTGTGTATCATAAATGTGTCATCGTTTCTCCTCCTAGGGGTATTCGAGATTTCTTAATCCAAACCCCTAGTAACGAGGCATTGGCTACCTTAAGAGAGTCATTGTTACTCGTCCCAATTGCTCACCCAGTCTGCCACTTATTCGTACTGTGGCCAGTCTGCCAGAAGCGATATGTCACTCGTTGTGTATCTTAAGAGATTCATCGTTACTCCTTCCATAGGTTACTGGTATTCTCTGATTCAATACCTCCCGTGACGAAAAAGTCGCTATCTTAATAGTGCAATGATTCTTCCTCCCAGTTGCTCACACTGTTTCCTACTTTTTGTGTACTTGCCAGTCTGCCAGAAGAGATATGTCACTAGTTGTGTATCATAAAAGAGTCATCGTTTCTCCTCCTATTGGTTATTCGAGATTTCTTGATCCAAACCCCTAGTAACGAGGCATTGGCTACCTTAAGAGAGTCATAGTTACTCGTCCCAATTGCTCACCCAGTCTGCCACTTATTCTTACTGTAGCCAGTCTGCCAGAAGCGATATGTCACTCGTTGTGTATCTTAAGAGATTCATCGTTACTCCTTCCATAGGTTACTGGTATTCTCTGATTCAATACCTCTCGTGACGAAACATTGGCTTTCTTAATAGTGCCATACTTCTTCCTACCAGTTGCTCACACTGTTTCCTACTTTTTGTGTACTTGCCAGTCTGAAAGAAGCGATATGTCACTAGTTGTGTATCATAAAAGAGTCATCGTTTCTCCTCCTAGAGGTTATTCGAGATTTCTTAATCCAAACACCTAGTATCAAGGCATTGGCTACCTTAAGAGAGTCATAGTTACTCGTCTCCATTGCTCACCCAGTCTGTAACTTTTTCGTACTGTGGCCAGTCTGCCAGAAGCGATATGTCACTCGTTGTGTATCTTAAGAGATTCATCGTTACTCCCTCCATAGGTTACTCGTATTCTCTGATTCAATACCTCTCGTGACGAAACATTGGCTCTCTTAATAGTGCCATACTTCTTCCTCCCAGTTGCTTACACTGTTTCCTACTTTTTGTGTACTTGCCAGTCTGCCAGAAGCGATATGTCACTAGTTGTGTATCATAAAAGAGTCATCGTTTCTCCTCCTAGGGGTTATTCGAGATTTCTTAATCCAAACACCTAGTAACAAGGCATTGGCTACCTTAAGAGAGTCATAGTTACTCGTCCCAATTGCTCACCCAGTCTGCCACTTTTTCTTACTGTGGCCAGTCTGCCAGGAGCGATATGTCACTCGTTGTGTATCTTAAGAGATTCGTCGTTACTCCTTTCATAGGTTACTGGTATTCTCTGATTCAATACCTCCCGTGACGAAAAAGTCGCTATCTTAATTGTGCAATACTTCTTCCTCCCAGTTGCTCACACTGTCTACTACTTTTTGTGTAGTTTTGTCTGCCAGAAACTATAATTCACTAGTTGTGTATCATAAATGTGTCATCGTTTCTCCTCCTAGGGGTTATTCGAGATTTCTTAATCCAAACCCCTAGTAACGAGGCATTGGCTACCTTAAGAGAGTCATAGTTACTCGTCCCAATTGCTCACCCAGTCTGCCACTTATTCTTACTGTGGCCAGTCTGCCAGAAGCGATATGTCACTCGTTGTGTATCTTAAGAGATTCATCGTTACTCCTTCCATAGGTTACTGGTATTCTCTGATTCAATACCTCTCGTGACGAAACATTGGCTTTCTTAATACTGCCATACTTCTTCCTCCCAGTTGCTCACACTGTTTCCTACTTTTTGTGTACTTGCCAGTCTGAAAGAAGCGATATGTCACTAGTTGTGTATCATAAAAGAGTCATCGTTTCTCCTCCTAGGGGTTATTCGAGATTTCTTAATCCAAACACCTAGTATCAAGGCATTGGCTACCTTAAGAGAGTCATAGTTACTCGTCCCCATTGCTCACCCAGTCTGTAACTTTTTCGTACTGTGGCCAGTCTGCCAGAAGCGATATGTCACTCGTTGTGTATCTTAAGAGATTCATCGTTACTCCCTCCATAGGTTACTCGTATTCTCTGATTCAATACCTCTCGTGACGTAACATTGGCTCTCTTAATAGTGCCATACTTCTTCCTCCCAGTTGCTCACACTGTTTCCTACTTTTTGTGTACTTGCCAGTCTGCCAGAAGCGATATGTCACTCGTTGTGTATCTTAAGAGATTCATCGTTACTCCTTTCATAGGTTACTGGTATTCTCTGATTCAATACCTCTCGTGACGAAAAGGTCGCTATCTTAATAGTGCAATACTTCTTCCTCCCAGTTGCTCACACTGTCTACTATTTTTTGTGTAGTTTTGTCTGTCAGAAACTATAATTCACTAGTTGTGTATCATAAATGTGTCATCGTTTCTCCTCCTAGGGGTATTCGAGATTTCTTAATCCAAACCCCTAGTAACGAGGCATTGGCTACCTTAAGAGAGTCATTGTTACTCGTCCCAATTGCTCACCCAGTCTGCCACTTATTCGTACTGTGGCCAGTCTTCCAGAAGCGATATGTCACTCGTTGTGTATCTTAAGAGATTCATCGTTACTCCTTCTGTAGGTTACTGGTATTCTCTGATTCAATACCTCCCGTGACGAAAAAGTCGCTATCTTAATAGTGCAATACTTCTTCCTCCCAGTTGCTCACACTGTTTCCTACTTTTTGTGTACTTGCCAGTCTGCCAGAAGAGATATGTCACTAGTTGTGTATCATAAAAGAGTCATCGTTTCTCCTCCTATTGGTTATTCGAGATTTCTTGATCCAAACCCCTAGTAACGAGGCATTGGCTACCTTAAGAGAGTCATAGTTACTCGTTCCAATTGCTCACCCAGTCTGCCACTTATTCTTACTGTGGCCAGTCTGCCAGAAGCGATATGTCACTCGTTGTGTATCTTAAGAGATTCATCGTTACTCCTTCCATAGGTTACTGGTATTCTCTGATTCAATACCTCTCGTGACGAAACATTGGCTTTCTTAATAGTGCCATACTTCTTCCTACCAGTTGCTCACACTGTTTCCTACTTTTTGTGTACTTGCCAGTCTGAAAGAAGCGATATGTCACTAGTTGTGTATCATAAAAGAGTCATCGTTTCTCCTCCTAGAGGTTATTCGAGATTTCTTAATCCAAACACCTAGTATCAAGGCATTGGCTACCTTAAGAGAGTCATAGTTACTCGTCTCCATTGCTCACCCAGTCTGTAACTTTTTCGTACTGTGGCCAGTCTGCCAGAAGCGATATGTCACTCGTTGTGTATCTTAAGAGATTCATCGTTACTCCCTCCATAGGTTACTCGTATTCTCTGATTCAATACCTCTCGTGACGAAACATTGGCTCTCTTAATAGTGCCATACTTCTTCCTCCCAGTTGCTTACACTGTTTCCTACTTTTTGTGTACTTGCCAGTCTGCCAGAAGCGATATGTCACTAGTTGTGTATCATAAAAGAGTCATCGTTTCTCCTCCTAGGGGTTATTCGAGATTTCTTAATCCAAACACCTAGTAACAAGGCATTGGCTACCTTAAGAGAGTCATAGTTACTCGTCCCAATTGCTCACCCAGTCTGCCACTTTTTCTTACTGTGGCCAGTCTGCCAGGAGCGATATGTCACTCGTTGTGTATCTTAAGAGATTCGTCGTTACTCCTTTCATAGGTTACTGGTATTCTCTGATTCAATACCTCTCGTGACGAAAAAGTCGCTATCTTAATAGTGCAATACTTCTTCCTCCCAGTTGCTCACACTGTCTACTACTTTTTGTGTAGTTTTGTCTGCCAGAAACTATAATTCACTAGTTGTGTATCATAAATGTGTCATCGTTTCTCCTCCAGGGGATATTCGAGATTTCTTAATCCAAACCCCTAGTAACGAGGCATTGGCTACCTTAAGAGAGTCATAGTTTCTCGTCCCAATTGCTCACCCAGTCTGCCACTTATTCTTACTGTGGCCAGTCTGCCAGAAGCGATATGTCACTCGTTGTGTATCTTAAGAGATTCATCGTTACTCCTTGCATAGGTTACTGGTATTCTCTGATTCAATACCTCCCGTGACGAAAAAGTTGCTATCTTAATAGTGCAATACTTCTTCCTCCCAGTTGCTCACACTGTCTACTACTTTTTGTGTAGTTTTGTCTGCCAGAAACTATAATTCACTAGTTGTGTATCATAAATGTGTCATCGTTTCTCCTCCTAGGGGTATTCGAGATTTCTTAATCCAAACCCCTAGTAACGAGGCATTGGCTACCTTAAGAGAGTCATAGTTACTCGTCCCTATTGCTCACCCAGTCTGCCACTTATTCTTACTGTGGCCAGTCTGCCAGAAGCGATATGTCACTCGTTGTGTATCTTAAGAGATTCATCGTTACTCCTTCCATAGGTTACTGGTATTCTCTGATTCAATACCTCTCGTGACGAAAAAGTCGCTATCTTAATAGTGCAATATTTCTTCCTCCCAGTTGCTCACACAGTCTACTACTTTTTGTGTAGTTTTGTCTGCCAGAAACTATAATCCACTAGTTGTGTATCATAAATGTGTCATCGTTTCTCCTCCTAGGGGTTATTCGAGATTTCTTAATCCAAACCCCTAGTAACGAGGCATTGGCTACCTTAAGAGAGTCATAGTTACTCGTCCCAATTGCTCACCCAGTCTGCCACTTATTCTTACTGTGGCCAGTCTGCCAGAAGCGATATGTCACTCGTTGTGTATCTTAAGAGATTCATCGTTACTCCTTCCATAGGTTACTGGTATTCTCTGATTCAATACCTCTCGTGACGAAACATTGGCTTTCTTAATAGTGCCATACTTCTTCCTACCAGTTGCTCACACTGTTTCCTACTTTTTGTGTACTTGCCAGTCTGAAAGAAGCGATATGTCACTAGTTGTGTATCATAAAAGAGTCATCGTTTCTCCTCCTAGAGGTTATTCGAGATTTCTTAATCCAAACACCTAGTATCAAGGCATTGGCTACCTTAAGAGAGTCATAGTTACTCGTCTCCATTGCTCACCCAGTCTGTAACTTTTTCGTACTGTGGCCAGTTTGCCAGAAGCGATATGTCAGTCGTTGTGTATCTTAAGAGATTCATCGTTACTCCCTCCATAGGTTACTCGTATTCTCTGATTCAATACCTCTCGTGACGAAACATTGGCTCTCTTAATAGTGCCATACTTCTTCCTCCCAGTTGCTTACACTGTTTCCTACTTTTTGTGTACTTGCCAGTCTGCCAGAAGCGATATGTCACTAGTTGTGTATCATAAAAGAGTCATCGTTTCTCCTCCTAGGGGTTATTCGAGATTTCTTAATCCAAACACCTAGTAACAAGGCATTGGCTACCTTAAGAGAGTCATAGTTACTCGTCCCAATTGCTCACCCAGTCTGCCACTTTTTCTTACTGTGGCCAGTCTGCCAGGAGCGATATGTCACTCGTTGTGTATCTTAAGAGATTCGTCGTTACTCCTTTCATAGGTTACTGGTATTCTCTGATTCAATACCTCTCATGACGAAAAAGTCGCTATCTTAATAGTGCAATACTTCTTCCTCCCAGTTGCTCACACTGTCTACTACTTTTTGTGTAGTTTTGTCTGCCAGAAACTATAATTCACTAGTTGTGTATCATAAATGTGTCATCGTTTCTCCTCCAGGGGATATTCGAGATTTCTTAATCCAAACCCCTAGTAACGAGGCATTGGCTACCTTAAGAGAGTCATAGTTTCTCGTCCCAATTGCTCACCCAGTCTGCCACTTATTCTTACTGTGGCCAGTCTGCCAGAAGCGATATGTCACTAGTTGTGTATCTTAAGAGATTCATCGTTACTCCTTGCATAGGTTACTGGTATTCTCTGATTCAATACCTCCCGTGACGAAAAAGTTGCTATCTTAATAGTGCAATACTTCTTCCTCCCAGTTGCTCACACTGTCTACTACTTTTTGTGTAGTTTTGTCTGCCAGAAACTATAATTCACTAGTTGTGTATCATAAATGTGTCATCGTTTCTCCTCCTAGGGGTATTCGAGATTTCTTAATCCAAACCCCTAGTAACGAGGCATTGGCTACCTTAAGAGAGTCATAGTTACTCGTCCCTATTGCTCACCCAGTCTGCCACTTATTCTTACTGTGGCCAGTCTGCCAGAAGCGATATGTCACTCGTTGTGTATCTTAAGAGATTCATCGTTACTCCTTCCATAGGTTACTGGTATTCTCTGATTCAATACCTCTCGTGACGAAAAAGTCGCTATCTTAATAGTGCAATATTTCTTCCTCCCAGTTGCTCACACAGTCTACTACTTTTTGTGTAGTTTTGTCTGCCAGAAACTATAATCCACTAGTTGTGTATCATAAATGTGTCATCGTTTCTCCTCCTAGGGGTTATTCGAGATTTCTTAATCCAAACCCCTAGTAACGAGGCATTGGCTACCTTAAGAGAGTCATAGTTACTCGTCCCAATTGCTCACCCAGTCTGCCACTTATTCTTACTGTGGCCAGTCTGCCAGAAGCGATATGTCACTCGTTGTGTATCTTAAGAGATTCATCGTTACTCCTTCCATAGGTTACTGGTATTCTCTGATTCAATACCTCTCGTGACGAAACATTGGCTTTCTTAATACTGCCATACTTCTTCCTCCCAGTTGCTCACACTGTTTCCTACTTTTTGTGTACTTGCCAGTCTGAAAGAAGCGATATGTCACTAGTTGTGTATCATAAAAGAGTCATCGTTTCTCCTCCTAGGGGTTATTCGAGATTTCTTAATCCAAACACCTAGTATCAAGGCATTGGCTACCTTAAGAGAGTCATAGTTACTCGTCCCCATTGCTCACCCAGTCTGTAACTTTTTCGTACTGTGGCCAGTCTGCCAGAAGCGATATGTCACTCGTTGTGTATCTTAAGAGATTCATCGGTACTCCCTCCATAGGTTACTCGTATTCTCTGATTCAATACCTCTCGTGACGTAACATTGGCTCTCTTAATAGTGCCATACTTCTTCCTCCCAGTTGCTCACACTGTTTCCTACTTTTTGTGTACTTGCCAGTCTGCCAGAAGCGATATGTCACTCGTTGTGTATCTTAAGAGATTCATCGTTACTCCTTTCATAGGTTACTGGTATTCTCTGATTCAATACCTCTCGTGACGAAAAAGTCGCTATCTTAATAGTGCAATACTTCTTCCTCCCAGTTGCTCACACTGTCTACTATTTTTTGTGTAGTTTTGTCTGTCAGAAACTATAATTCACTAGTTGTGTATCATAAATGTGTCATCGTTTCTCCTCCTAGGGGTATTCGAGATTTCTTAATCCAAACCCCTAGTAACGAGGCATTGGCTACCTTAAGAGAGTCATTGTTACTCGTCCCAATTGCTCACCCAGTCTGCCACTTATTCGTACTGTGGCCAGTCTGCCAGAAGCGATATGTCACTCGTTGTGTATCTTAAGAGATTCATCGTTACTCCTTCCATAGGTTACTGGTATTCTCTGATTCAATACCTCCCGTGACGAAAAAGTCGCTATCTTAATAGTGCAATACTTCTTCCTCCCAGTTGCTCACACTGTTTCCAACTTTTTGTGTACTTGCCAGTCTGCCAGAAGCGATATGTCACTAGTTGTGTATCATAAAAGAGTCATCGTTTCTCCTCCTAGGGGTTATTCGATATTTCTTAATCCAAACACCTAGTAACAAGGCCTTGGCTACCTTAAGAGAGTCATAGTTACTCGTCCCCATTGCTCTCACAGTCTGCCACTTTTTCTTACTGTGGCCAGTCTGCCAGAAGCGATATGTCACTCGTTGTGTATCTTAAGAGATTCATCGTTACTCCTTCCATAGGCTACTGGTATTCTCTGATTCAATACCTCTCGTGACGAAAAAGTCGCTATCTTAATAGTGCAATACCTCTTCCTCCCAGTTGCTCACACAGTCTACTACTTTTTGTGTAGTTTTTGTCTGCCAGAAACTATAATTCACTAGTTGTGTATCATAAAAGAGTCAACGTATCTCCTCCTAGGGGTTATTCGAGATTTCTTAATCCAAACACCTAGTAACGAGGCATTGGCTACCTTAAGAGAGTCATAGTTACTCGTCCCTATTGCTCACCCAGTCTGCCACTTATTCTTACTGTGGCCAGTCTGCCAGAAGCGATATGTCACTCGTTGTGTATCTTAAGAGATTCATCGTTACTCCTTCCATAGGTTACTGGTATTCTCTGATTCAATACCTCTCGTGACGAAACATTGGCTTTCTTAATAGTGCCATACTTCTTCCTACCAGTTGCTCACACTGTTTCCTACTTTTTGTGTACTTGCCAGTCTGAAAGAAGCGATATGTCACTAGTTGTGTATCATAAAAGAGTCATCGTTTCTCCTCCTAGAGGTTATTCGAGATTTCTTAATCCAAACACCTAGTATCAAGGCATTGGCTACCTTAAGAGAGTCATAGTTACTCGTCTCCATTGCTCACCCAGTCTGTAACTTTTTCGTACTGTGGCCAGTCTGCCAGAAGCGATATGTCACTCGTTGTGTATCTTAAGAGATTCATCGTTACTCCCTCCATAGGTTACTCGTATTCTCTGATTCAATACCTCTCGTGACGAAACATTGGCTCTCTTAATAGTGCCATACTTCTTCCTCCCAGTTGCTTACACTGTTTCCTACTTTTTGTGTACTTGCCAGTCTGCCAGAAGCGATATGTCACTAGTTGTGTATCATAAAAGAGTCATCGTTTCTCCTCCTAGGGGTTATTCGAGATTTCTTAATCCAAACACCTAGTAACAAGGCATTGGCTACCTTAAGAGAGTCATAGTTACTCGTCCCAATTGCTCACCCAGTCTGCCACTTTTTCTTACTGTGGCCAGTCTGCCAGGAGCGATATGTCACTCGTTGTGTATCTTAAGAGATTCGTCGTTACTCCTTTCATAGGTTACTGGTATTCTCTGATTCAATACCTCTCATGACGAAAAAGTCGCTATCTTAATAGTGCAATACTTCTTCCTCCCAGTTGCTCACACTGTCTACTACTTTTTGTGTAGTTTTGTCTGCCAGAAACTATAATTCACTAGTTGTGTATCATAAATGTGTCATCGTTTCTCCTCCAGGGGATATTCGAGATTTCTTAATCCAAACCCCTAGTAACGAGGCATTGGCTACCTTAAGAGAGTCATAGTTTCTCGTCCCAATTGCTCACCCAGTCTGCCACTTATTCTTACTGTGGCCAGTCTGCCAGAAGCGATATGTCACTCGTTGTGTATCTTAAGAGATTCATCGTTACTCCTTGCATAGGTTACTGGTATTCTCTGATTCAATACCTCCCGTGACGAAAAAGTTGCTATCTTAATAGTGCAATACTTCTTCCTCCCAGTTGCTCACACTGTCTACTACTTTTTGTGTAGTTTTGTCTGCCAGAAACTATAATTCACTAGTTGTGTATCATAAATGTGTCATCGTTTCTCCTCCTAGGGGTATTCGAGATTTCTTAATCCAAACCCCTAGTAACGAGGCATTGGCTACCTTAAGAGAGTCATAGTTACTCGTCCCTATTGCTCACCCAGTCTGCCACTTATTCTTACTGTGGCCAGTCTGCCAGAAGCGATATGTCACTCGTTGTGTATCTTAAGAGATTCATCGTTACTCCTTCCATAGGTTACTGGTATTCTCTGATTCAATACCTCTCGTGACGAAAAAGTCGCTATCTTAATAGTGCAATACTTCTTCCTCCCAGTTGCTCACACAGTCTACTACTTTTTGTGTAGTTTTGTCTGCCAGAAACTATAATCCACTAGTTGTGTATCATAAATGTGTCATCGTTTCTCCTCCTAGGGGTTATTCGAGATTTCTTAATCCAAACCCCTAGTAACGAGGCATTGGCTACCTTAAGAGAGTCATAGTTACTCGTCCCAATTGCTCACCCAGTCTGCCACTTATTCTTACTGTGGCCAGTCTGCCAGAAGCGATATGTCACTCGTTGTGTATCTTAAGAGATTCATCGTTACTCCTTCCATAGGTTACTGGTATTCTCTGATTCAATACCTCTCGTGACGAAACATTGGCTTTCTTAATACTGCCATACTTCTTCCTCCCAGTTGCTCACACTGTTTCCTACTTTTTGTGTACTTGCCAGTCTGAAAGAAGCGATATGTCACTAGTTGTGTATCATAAAAGAGTCATCGTTTCTCCTCCTAGGGGTTATTCGAGATTTCTTAATCCAAACACCTAGTATCAAGGCATTGGCTACCTTAAGAGAGTCATAGTTACTCGTCCCCATTGCTCACCCAGTCTGTAACTTTTTCGTACTGTGGCCAGTCTGCCAGAAGCGATATGTCACTCGTTGTGTATCTTAAGAGATTCATCGGTACTCCCTCCATAGGTTACTCGTATTCTCTGATTCAATACCTCTCGTGACGTAACATTGGCTCTCTTAATAGTGCCATACTTCTTCCTCCCAGTTGCTCACACTGTTTCCTACTTTTTGTGTACTTGCCAGTCTGCCAGAAGCGATATGTCACTCGTTGTGTATCTTAAGAGATTCATCGTTACTCCTTTCATAGGTTACTGGTATTCTCTGATTCAATACCTCTCGTGACGAAAAAGTCGCTATCTTAATAGTGCAATACTTCTTCCTCCCAGTTGCTCACACTGTCTACTATTTTTTGTGTAGTTTTGTCTGTCAGAAACTATAATTCACTAGTTGTGTATCATAAATGTGTCATCGTTTCTCCTCCTAGGGGTATTCGAGATTTCTTAATCCAAACCCCTAGTAACGAGGCATTGGCTACCTTAAGAGAGTCATTGTTACTCGTCCCAATTGCTCACCCAGTCTGCCACTTATTCGTACTGTGGCCAGTCTGCCAGAAGCGATATGTCACTCGTTGTGTATCTTAAGAGATTCATCGTTACTCCTTCCATAGTTTACTGGTATTCTCTGATTCAATACCTCCCGTGACGAAAAAGTCGCTATCTTAATAGTGCAATACTTCTTCCTCCCAGTTGCTCACACTGTTTCCAACTTTTTGTGTACTTGCCAGTCTGCCAGAAGCGATATGTCACTAGTTGTGTATCATAAAAGAGTCATCGTTTCTCCTCCTAGGGGTTATTCGATATTTCTTAATCCAAACACCTAGTAACAAGGCATTGGCTACCTTAAGAGAGTCATAGTTACTCGTCCCCATTGCTCTCACAGTCTGCCACTTTTTCTTACTGTGGCCAGTCTGCCAGAAGCGATATGTCACTCGTTGTGTATCTTAAGAGATTCATCGTTACTCCTTCCATAGGCTACTGGTATTCTCTGATTCAATACCTCTCGTGACGAAAAAGTCTCTATCTTAATAGTGCAATACCTCTTCCTCCCAGTTGCTCACACAGTCTACTACTTTTTGTGTAGTTTTTGTCTGCCAGAAACTATAATTCACTAGTTGTGTATCATAAAAGAGTCAACGTATCTCCTCCTAGGGGTTATTCGAGATTTCTTAATCCAAACACCTAGTAACGAGGCATTGGCTACCTTAAGAGAGTCATAGTTACTCGTCCCAATTGCTCACCCAGTCTGCCACTTATTCTTACTGTGGCCAGTCTGCCAGAAGCGATATGTCACTCGTTGTGTATCTTAAGAGATTCATCGTTACTCCTTCCATAGGTTACTGGTATTCTCTGATTCAATACCTCTCGTGACGAAAAAGTCACTATCTTAATAGTGCAATACTTCTTCTTCCCAGTTGCTCACACAGTGTACTACTTTTTGTGTAGTTTTTGTCTGCCAGAAACTATAATTCACTAGTTGTGTATCATAAAAGAGTCAACGTATCTCCTCCTAGGGGTTATTCGAGATTTTTTAATCCAAACACCTAGTAACGAGGCATTGGCTACCTTAAGAGAGTCATAGTTACTTGTCCCAATTGCTCACCCAGTCTGCCACTTTTTCTTACTGTGGCCAGTCTGCCAGAAGCGATATGTCACTCGTTGTGTATCTTAAGAGATTCGTCGTTACTCCTTTCATAGGTTACTGGTATTCTCTGATTCAATACCTCTCGTGACGAAAAAGTCGCTATCTTAATAGTGCAATACTTCTTCCTCCCAGTTGCTCACACTGTCTACTACTTTTTGTGTAGTTTTGTCTGCCAGAAACTATAATTCACTAGTTGTGTATCATAAATGTGTCATCGTTTCTCCTCCTAGGGATATTCGAGATTTCTTAATCCAAACCCCTAGTAACGAGGCATTGGCTACCTTAAGAGAGTCATAGCTACTCGTCCCAATTGCTCACACAGTCTGCCACTTATTCTTACTGTGGCCAGTCTGCCAGAAGCGATATGTCACTCGTTGTGTATCTTAAGAGATTCATGGTTACTCCTTGCATAGGTTACTGGTATTCTCTGATTCAATACCTCCCGTGACGAAAAAGTCGCTATCTTAATAGTGCAATACTTCTTCCTCCCAGTTGCTCACACTGTTTCCTACTTTTTGTGTACTTGCCAGTCTGCCAGAAGAGATATGTCACTAGTTGTGTATCATAAAAGAGTCATCGTTTCTCCTCCTATTGGTTATTCGAAATTTCTTAATCGAAACCCCTAGTAACGAGGCATTGGCTACCTTAAGAGAGTCATAGTTACTCGTCCCAATTGCTCACCCAGTCTGCCACTTATTCTTACTGTGGCCAGTCTGCCAGAAGCGATATGTCACTCGTTGTGCATCTTAAGAGATTCATCGTTACTCCCTCCATAGGTTACTGGTATTCTCTGATTCAATACCTCTCGTGACGAAACATTGGCTTTCTTAATAGTGCCATACTTCTTCCTCCCAGTTGCTCACACTGTTTCCTACTTTTTGTGTACTTGCCAGTCTGAAAGAAGCGATATGTCACTAGTTGTGTATCATAAAAGAGTCATCGTTTCTCCTCCTAGAGGTTATTCGAGATTTCTTAATCCAAACACCTAGTATCAAGGCATTGGCTACCTTAAGAGAGTCATAGTTACTCGTCCCCATTGCTCACCCAGTCTGTAACTTTTTCGTACTGTGGCCAGTCTGCCAGAAGCGATATGTCACTCGTTGTGTATCTTAAGAGATTCATCGTTACTCCCTCCATAGGTTACTCGTATTCTCTGATTCAATACCTCTCGTGACGAAACATTGGCTCTCTTAATAGTGCCATACTTCTTCCTCCCAGTTGCTCACACTGTTTCCTACTTTTTGTGTACTTGCCAGTCTGCCAGAAGCGATATGTCACTCGTTGTGTATCTTAAGAGATTCATCGTTACTCCTTTCATAGGTTACTGGTATTCTCTGATTCAATACCTCTCGTGACGAAAAAGTCGCTATCTTAATAGTGCAATACTTCTTCCTCCCAGTTGCTCACACTGTCTACTATTTTTTGTGTAGTTTTGTCTGTCAGAAACTATAATTCACTAGTTGTGTATCATAAATGTGTCATCGTTTCTCCTCCTAGGGGTATTCGAGATTTCTTAATCCAAACCCCTAGTAACGAGGCATTGGCTACCTTAAGAGAGTCATTGTTACTCGTCCCAATTGCTCACCCAGTCTGCCACTTATTCGTACTGTGGTCAGTCTGCCAGAAGCGATATGTCACTCGTTGTGTATCTTAAGAGATTCATCGTTACTCCTTCCATAGTTTACTGGTATTCTCTGATTCAATACCTCCCGTGACGAAAAAGTCGCTATCTTAATAGTGCAATACTTCTTCCTCCCAGTTGCTCACACTGTTTCCAACTTTTTGTGTACTTGCCAGTCTGCCAGAAGCGATATGTCACTAGTTGTGTATCATAAAAGAGTCATCGTTTCTCCTCCTAGGGGTTATTCGATATTTCTTAATCCAAACACCTAGTAACAAGGCATTGGCTACCTTAAGAGAGTCATAGTTACTCGTCCCCATTGCTCTCACAGTCTGCCACTTTTTCTTACTGTGGCCAGTCTGCCAGAAGCGATATGTCACTCGTTGTGTATCTTAAGAGATTCATCGTTACTCCTTCCATAGGCTACTGGTATTCTCTGATTCAATACCTCTCGTGACGAAAAAGTCTCTATCTTAATAGTGCAATACCTCTTCCTCCCAGTTGCTCACACAGTCTACTACTTTTTGTGTAGTTTTTGTCTGCCAGAAACTATAATTCACTAGTTGTGTATCATAAAAGAGTCAACGTATCTCCTCCTAGGGGTTATTCGAGATTTCTTAATCCAAACACCTAGTAACGAGGCATTGGCTACCTTAAGAGAGTCATAGTTACTCGTCCCAATTGCTCACCCAGTCTGCCACTTATTCTTACTGTGGCCAGTCTGCCAGAAGCGATATGTCACTCGTTGTGTATCTTAAGAGATTCATCGTTACTCCTTCCATAGGTTACTGGTATTCTCTGATTCAATACCTCTCGTGACGAAAAAGTCACTATCTTAATAGTGCAATACTTCTTCTTCCCAGTTGCTCACACAGTCTACTACTTTTTGTGTAGTTTTTGTCTGCCAGAAACTATAATTCACTAGTTGTGTATCATAAAAGAGTCAACGTATCTCCTCCTAGGGGTTATTCGAGATTTCTTAATCCAAACACCTAGTAACGAGGCATTGGCTACCTTAAGAGAGTCATAGTTACTTGTCCCAATTGCTCACCCAGTCTGCCACTTTTTCTTACTGTGGCCAGTCTGCCAGAAGCGATATGTCACTCGTTGTGTATCTTAAGAGATTCGTCGTTACTCCTTTCATAGGTTACTGGTATTCTCTGATTCAATACCTCTCGTGACGAAAAAGTCGCTATCTTAATAGTGCAATACTTCTTCCTCCCAGTTGCTCACACTGTCTACTACTTTTTGTGTAGTTTTGTCTGCCAGAAACTATAATTCACTAGTTGTGTATCATAAATGTGTCATCGTTTCTCCTCCTAGGGATATTCGAGATTTCTTAATCCAAACCCCTAGTAACGAGGCATTGGCTACCTTAAGAGAGTCATAGCTACTCGTCCCAATTGCTCACACAGTCTGCCACTTATTCTTACTGTGGCCAGTCTGCCAGAAGCGATATGTCACTCGTTGTGTATCTTAAGAGATTCATGGTTACTCCTTGCATAGGTTACTGGTATTCTCTGATTCAATACCTCCCGTGACGAAAAAGTCGCTATCTTAATAGTGCAATACTTCTTCCTCCCAGTTGCTCACACTGTTTCCTACTTTTTGTGTACTTGCCAGTCTGCCAGAAGAGATATGTCACTAGTTGTGTATCATAAAAGAGTCATCGTTTCTCCTCCTATTGGTTATTCGAAATTTCTTAATCGAAACCCCTAGTAACGAGGCATTGGCTACCTTAAGAGAGTCATAGTTACTCGTCCCAATTGCTCACCCAGTCTGCCACTTATTCTTACTGTGGCCAGTCTGCCAGAAGCGATATGTCACTCGTTGTGCATCTTAAGAGATTCATCGTTACTCCCTCCATAGGTTACTGGTATTCTCTGATTCAATACCTCTCGTGACGAAACATTGGCTTTCTTAATAGTGCCATACTTCTTCCTCCCAGTTGCTCACACTGTTTCCTACTTTTTGTGTACTTGCCAGTCTGAAAGAAGCGATATGTCACTAGTTGTGTATCATAAAAGAGTCATCGTTTCTCCTCCTAGAGGTTATTCGAGATTTCTTAATCCAAACACCTAGTATCAAGGCATTGGCTACCTTAAGAGAGTCATAGTTACTCGTCCCCATTGCTCACCCAGTCTGTAACTTTTTCGTACTGTGGCCAGTCTGCCAGAAGCGATATGTCACTCGTTGTGTATCTTAAGAGATTCATCGTTACTCCCTCCATAGGTTACTCGTATTCTCTGATTCAATACCTCTCGTGACGAAACATTGGCTCTCTTAATAGTGCCATACTTCTTCCTCCCAGTTGCTCACACTGTTTCCTACTTTTTGTGTACTTGCCAGTCTGCCAGAAGCGATATGTCACTAGTTGTGTATCATAAAAGAGTCATCGTTTCTCCTCCTAGGGGTTATTCGATATTTCTTAATCCAAACACCTAGTAACAAGGCATTGGCTACCTTAAGAGAGTCATAGTTACTCGTCCCCATTGCTCTCACAGTCTGCCACTTTTTCTTACTGTGGCCAGTCTGCCAGAAGCGATATGTCACTCGTTGTGTATCTTAAGAGATTCATCGTTACTCCTTCCATAGGCTACTGGTATTCTCTGATTCAATACCTCTCGTGACGAAAAAGTCTCTATCTTAATAGTGCAATACCTCTTCCTCCCAGTTGCTCACACAGTCTACTACTTTTTGTGTAGTTTTTGTCTGCCAGAAACTATAATTCACTAGTTGTGTATCATAAAAGAGTCAACGTATCTCCTCCTAGGGGTTATTCGAGATTTCTTAATCCAAACACCTAGTAACGAGGCATTGGCTACCTTAAGAGAGTCATAGTTACTCGTCCCAATTGCTCACCCAGTCTGCCACTTATTCTTACTGTGGCCAGTCTGCCAGAAGCGATATGTCACTCGTTGTGTATCTTAAGAGATTCATCGTTACTCCTTCCATAGGTTACTGGTATTCTCTGATTCAATACCTCTCGTGACGAAAAAGTCACTATCTTAATAGTGCAATACTTCTTCTTCCCAGTTGCTCACACAGTCTACTACTTTTTGTGTAGTTTTTGTCTGCCAGAAACTATAATTCACTAGTTGTGTATCATAAAAGAGTCAACGTATCTCCTCCTAGGGGTTATTCGAGATTTCTTAATCCAAACACCTAGTAACAAGGCATTGGCTACCTTAAGAGAGTCATAGTTACTCGTCCCCATTGCTCTCACAGTCTGCCACTTTTTCTTACTGTGGCCAGTCTGCCAGAAGCGATATGTCACTCGTTGTGTATCTTAAGAGATTCATCGTTACTCCTTCCATAGGCTACTGGTATTCTCTGATTCAATACCTCTCGTGACGAAAAAGTCTCTATCTTAATAGTGCAATACCTCTTCCTCCCAGTTGCTCACACAGTCTACTACTTTTTGTGTAGTTTTTGTCTGCCAGAAACTATAATTCACTAGTTGTGTATCATAAAAGAGTCAACGTATCTCCTCCTAGGGGTTATTCGAGATTTCTTAATCCAAACACCTAGTAACGAGGCATTGGCTACCTTAAGAGAGTCATAGTTACTCGTCCCAATTGCTCACCCAGTCTGCCACTTATTCTTACTGTGGCCAGTCTGCCAGAAGCGATATGTCACTCGTTGTGTATCTTAAGAGATTCATCGTTACTCCTTCCATAGGTTACTGGTATTCTCTGATTCAATACCTCTCGTGACGAAAAAGTCACTATCTTAATAGTGCAATACTTCTTCTTCCCAGTTGCTCACACAGTCTACTACTTTTTGTGTAGTTTTTGTCTGCCAGAAACTATAATTCACTAGTTGTGTATCATAAAAGAGTCAACGTATCTCCTCCTAGGGGTTATTCGAGATTTCTTAATCCAAACACCTAGTAACGAGGCATTGGCTACCTTAAGAGAGTCATAGTTACTTGTCCCAATTGCTCACCCAGTCTGCCACTTTTTCTTACTGTGGCCAGTCTGCCAGAAGCGATATGTCACTCGTTGTGTATCTTAAGAGATTCGTCGTTACTCCTTTCATAGGTTACTGGTATTCTCTGATTCAATACCTCTCGTGACGAAAAAGTCGCTATCTTAATAGTGCAATACTTCTTCCTCCCAGTTGCTCACACTGTCTACTACTTTTTGTGTAGTTTTGTCTGCCAGAAACTATAATTCACTAGTTGTGTATCATAAATGTGTCATCGTTTCTCCTCCTAGGGATATTCGAGATTTCTTAATCCAAACCCCTAGTAACGAGGCATTGGCTACCTTAAGAGAGTCATAGCTACTCGTCCCAATTGCTCACACAGTCTGCCACTTATTCTTACTGTGGCCAGTCTGCCAGAAGCGATATGTCACTCGTTGTGTATCTTAAGAGATTCATGGTTACTCCTTGCATAGGTTACTGGTATTCTCTGATTCAATACCTCCCGTGACGAAAAAGTCGCTATCTTAATAGTGCAATACTTCTTCCTCCCAGTTGCTCACACTGTTTCCTACTTTTTGTGTACTTGCCAGTCTGAAAGAAGCGATATGTCACTAGTTGTGTATCATAAAAGAGTCATCGTTTCTCCTCCTAGAGGTTATTCGAGATTTCTTAATCCAAACACCTAGTATCAAGGCATTGGCTACCTTAAGAGAGTCATAGTTACTCGTCCCCATTGCTCACCCAGTCTGTAACTTTTTCGTACTGTGGCCAGTCTGCCAGAAGCGATATGTCACTCGTTGTGTATCTTAAGAGATTCATCGTTACTCCCTCCATAGGTTACTCGTATTCTCTGATTCAATACCTCTCGTGACGAAACATTGGCTCTCTTAATAGTGCCATACTTCTTCCTCCCAGTTGCTCACACTGTTTCCTACTTTTTGTGTACTTGCCAGTCTGCCAGAAGCGATATGTCACTAGTTGTGTATCATAAAAGAGTCATCGTTTCTCCTCCTAGGGGTTATTCGAGATTTCTTAATCCAAACACCTAGTAACAAGGCATTGGCTACCTTAAGAGAGTCATAGTTACTCGTCCCAATTGCTCACACAGTCTGCCACTGTTTCTTACTGTGGCCAGTCTGCCAGAAGCGATATGTCACTCGTTGTGTATCTTAAGAGATTCGTCGTTACTCCTTTCATAGGTTACTGGTATTCTCTGATTCAATACCTCTCGTGACGAAAAAGTCGCTATCTTAATAGTGCAATACTTCTTCCTCCCAGTTGCTTACACTGTCTACTACTTTTTGTGTAGTTTTGTCTGCCAGAAACTATAATTCACTAGTTGTGTATCATAAATGTGTCATCGTTTCTCCTCCTAGGGATATTCGAGATTTCTTAATCCAAACCCCTAGTAACGAGGCATTGGCTACCTTAAGAGAGTCATAGTTACTCGTCCCAATTGCTCACCCAGTCTGCCACTTATTCTTACTGTGGCCAGTCTGCCAGAAGCGATATGTCACTCGTTGTGTATCTTAAGAGATTCGTCGTTACTCCTTCCATAGGTTACTGGTATTCTCTGATTCATTACCTCTCGTGACGAAAAAGTCACTATCTTAATAGTGCAATACTTCTTCTTCCCAGTTGCTCACACAGTCTACTACTTTTTGTGTAGTTTTTGTCTGCCAGAAACTATAATTCACTAGTTGCGTATCATAAAAGAGTCAACGTATCTCCTCCTAGGGGTTATTCGAGATTTCTTAATCCAAACCCCTAGTAACGAGGCATTGGCTACCTTAAGAGAGTCATAGTTACTCGTCCCAATTGCTCACCCAGTCTGCCACTTATTCTTACTGTGGCCAGTCTGCCAGAAGCGATATGTCACTCGTTGTGTATCTTAAGAGATTCATCGTTACTCCTTCCATAGGTTACTGGTATTCTCTGATTCAATACCTCTCGTGACGAAACATTGGCTTTCTTAATAGTGCCATACTTCTTCCTCCCAGTTGCTCACACTGTTTCCTACTTTTTGTGTACTTGCCAGTCTGAAAGAAGCGATATGTCACTAGTTGTGTATCATAAAAGAGTCATCGTTTCTCCTCCTAGGGGTTATTCGAGATTTCTTAATCCAAACACCTAGTATCAAGGCATTGGCTACCTTAAGAGAGTCATAGTTACTCGTCCCCATTGCTCACCCAGTCTGTAACTTTTTCGTACTGTGGCCAGTCTGCCAGAAGCGATATGTCACTCGTTGTGTATCTTAAGAGATTCATCGTTACTCCCTCCATAGGTTACTCGTATTCTCTGATTCAATACCTCTCGTGACGAAACATTGGCTCTCTTAATAGTGCCATACTTCTTCCTCCCAGTTGCTCACACTGTTTCCTACTTTTTGTGTACTTGCCAGTCTGCCAGAAGCGATATGTCACTAGTTGTGTATCATAAAAGAGTCATCGTTTCTCCTCCTAGGGGTTATTCGAGATTTCTTAATCCAAACACCTAGTAACAAGGCATTGGCTACCTTAAGAGAGTCATAGTTACTCGTCCCAATTGCTCACACAGTCTGCCACTGTTTCTTACTGTGGCCAGTCTGCCAGAAGCGATATGTCACTCGTTGTGTATCTTAAGAGATTCGTCGTTACTCCTTTCATAGGTTACTGGTATTCTCTGATTCAATACCTCTCGTGACGAAAAAGTCGCTATCTTAATAGTGCAATACTTCTTCCTCCCAGTTGCTTACACTGTCTACTACTTTTTGTGTAGTTTTGTCTGCCAGAAACTATAATTCACTAGTTGTGTATCATAAATGTGTCATCGTTTCTCCTCCTAGGGATATTCGAGATTTCTTAATCCAAACCCCTAGTAACGAGGCATTGGCTACCTTAAGAGAGTCATAGTTACTCGTCCCAATTGCTCACCCAGTCTGCCACTTATTCTTACTGTGGCCAGTCTGCCAGAAGCGATATGTCACTCGTTGTGTATCTTAAGAGATTCGTCGTTACTCCTTCCATAGGTTACTGGTATTCTCTGATTCATTACCTCTCGTGACGAAAAAGTCACTATCTTAATAGTGCAATACTTCTTCTTCCCAGTTGCTCACACAGTCTACTACTTTTTGTGTAGTTTTTGTCTGCCAGAAACTATAATTCACTAGTTGCGTATCATAAAAGAGTCAACGTATCTCCTCCTAGGGGTTATTCGAGATTTCTTAATCCAAACCCCTAGTAACGAGGCATTGGCTACCTTAAGAGAGTCATAGTTACTCGTCCCAATTGCTCACCCAGTCTGCCACTTATTCTTACTGTGGCCAGTCTGCCAGAAGCGATATGTCACTCGTTGTGTATCTTAAGAGATTCATCGTTACTCCTTCCATAGGTTACTGGTATTCTCTGATTCAATACCTCTCGTGACGAAACATTGGCTTTCTTAATAGTGCCATACTTCTTCCTCCCAGTTGCTCACACTGTTTCCTACTTTTTGTGTACTTGCCAGTCTGAAAGAAGCGATATGTCACTAGTTGTGTATCATAAAAGAGTCATCGTTTCTCCTCCTAGGGGTTATTCGAGATTTCTTAATCCAAACACCTAGTATCAAGGCATTGGCTACCTTAAGAGAGTCATAGTTACTCGTCCCCATTGCTCACCCAGTCTGTAACTTTTTCGTACTGTGGCCAGTCTGCCAGAAGCGATATGTCACTCGTTGTGTATCTTAAGAGATTCATCGTTACTCCCTCCATAGGTTACTGGTATTCTCTGATTCAATACCTCTCGTGACGAAACATTGGCTCTCTTAATAGTGCCATACTTCTTCCTCCCAGTTGCTCACACTGTTTCCTACTTTTTGTGTACTTGCCAGTCTGCCAGAAGCGATATGTCACTAGTTGTGTATCATAAAAGAGTCATCGTTTCTCCTCCTAGGGGTTATTCGAGATTTCTTAATCCAAACACCTAGTAACGAGGCATTGGCTACCTTAAGAGAGTCATAGTTACTCGTCCCAATTGCTCACCCAGTCTGCCACTTTTTCTTACTGTGGCCAGTCTGCCAGAAGCGATATGTCACTCGTTGTGTATCTTAAGAGATTCGTCGTTACTCCTTTCATAGATTACTGGTATGCTCTGATTCAATACCTCTAATGACGAAAAAGTCGCTATCTTATTAGTGCAATACTTCTTCCTCCCAGTTGCTCACACTGTCTACTACTTTTTGTGTAGTTTTGTCTGCCAGAAATTATAATTCACTAGTTGTGTATCATAAATGTGTCATCGTTTCTCCTCCTAGGGATATTCGAGATTTCTTAATCCAAACCCCTAGTAACGGGGCATTGGCTACCTTAAGAGAGTCATAGTTACTCGTCCCAATTGCTCACCCAGTCTGCCACTTATTCTTACTGTGGCTAGTCTGCCAGAAGCGATATGTCACTCGTTGTGTATCTTAAGAGATTCATCGTTACTCCTTGCATAGGTTACTGGTATTCTCTGATTCAATACCTCCCGTGACGAAAAAGTCGCTATCTTAATAGTGCAATACTTCTTCCTCCCAGTTGCTCACACTGTTTCCTACTTTTTGTGTACTTGCCAGTCTGCCAGAAGAGATATGTCACTAGTTGTGTATCATAAAAGAGTCATCGTTTCTCCTCCTATTGGTTATTCGAAATTTCTTAATCGAAACCCCTAGTAACGAGGCATTGGCTACCTTAAGAGAGTCATAGTTACTCGTCCCAATTGCTCACCCAGTCTGCCACTTATTCTTACTGTGGCCAGTCTGCCAGAAGCGATATGTCACTCGTTGTGCATCTTAAGAGATTCATCGTTACTCCCTCCATAGGTTACTGGTATTCTCTGATTCAATACCTCTCGTGACGAAACATTGGCTTTCTTAATAGTGCCATACTTCTTCCTCCCAGTTGCTCACACTGTTTCCTACTTTTTGTGTACTTGCCAGTCTGAAAGAAGCGATATGTCACTAGTTGTGTATCATAAAAGAGTCATCGTTTCTCCTCCTAGAGGTTATTCGAGATTTCTTAATCCAAACACCTAGTATCAAGGCATTGGCTACCTTAAGAGAGTCATAGTTACTCGTCCCCATTGCTCACCCAGTCTGTAACTTTTTCGTACTGTGGCCAGTCTGCCAGAAGCGATATGTCACTCGTTGTGTATCTTAAGAGATTCGTCGTTACTCCTTTCATAGGTTACTGGTATTCTCTGATTCAATACCTCTCGTGACGAAAAAGTCGCTATCTTAATAGTGCAATACTTCTTCCTCCCAGTTGCTCACACTGTCTACTACTTTTTGTGTAGTTTTGTCTGCCAGAAACTATAATTCACTAGTTGTGTATCATAAATGTGTCATCGTTTCTCCTCCTAGGGATATTCGAGATTTCTTAATCCAAACCCCTAGTAACGAGGCATTGGCTACCTTAAGAGAGTCATAGTTACTCGTCCCAATTGCTCACCCAGTCTGCCACTTATTCTTACTGTGGCCAGTCTGCCAGAAGCGATATGTCACTCGTTGTGTATCTTAAGAGATTCGTCGTTACTCCTTCCATAGGTTACTGGTATTCTCTGATTCATTACCTCTCGTGACGAAAAAGTCACTATCTTAATAGTGCAATACTTCTTCTTCCCAGTTGCTCACACAGTCTACTACTTTTTGTGTAGTTTTTGTCTGCCAGAAACTATAATTCACTAGTTGCGTATCATAAAAGAGTCAACGTATCTCCTCCTAGGGGTTATTCGAGATTTCTTAATCCAAACCCCTAGTAACGAGGCATTGGCTACCTTAAGAGAGTCATAGTTACTCGTCCCAATTGCTCACCCAGTCTGCCACTTATTCTTACTGTGGCCAGTCTGCCAGAAGCGATATGTCACTCGTTGTGTATCTTAAGAGATTCATCGTTACTCCTTCCATAGGTTACTGGTATTCTCTGATTCAATACCTCTCGTGACGAAACATTGGCTTTCTTAATAGTGCCATACTTCTTCCTCCCAGTTGCTCACACTGTTTCCTACTTTTTGTGTACTTGCCAGTCTGAAAGAAGCGATATGTCACTAGTTGTGTATCATAAAAGAGTCATCGTTTCTCCTCCTAGGGGTTATTCGAGATTTCTTAATCCAAACACCTAGTATCAAGGCATTGGCTACCTTAAGAGAGTCATAGTTACTCGTCCCCATTGCTCACCCAGTCTGTAACTTTTTCGTACTGTGGCCAGTCTGCCAGAAGCGATATGTCACTCGTTGTGTATCTTAAGAGATTCATCGTTACTCCCTCCATAGGTTACTCGTATTCTCTGATTCAATACCTCTCGTGACGAAACATTTTCTCTCTTAATAGTGCCATACTTCTTCCTCCCAGTTGCTCACACTGTTTCCTACTTTTTGTGTACTTGCCAGTCTGCCAGAAGCGATATGTCACTAGTTGTGTATCATAAAAGAGTCATCGTTTCTCCTCCTAGGGGTTATTCGAGATTTCTTAATCCAAACACCTAGTAACGAGGCATTGGCTACCTTAAGAGAGTCATAGTTACTCGTCCCAATTGCTCACCCAGTCTGCCACTTTTTCTTACTGTGGCCAGTCTGCCAGAAGCGATATGTCACTCGTTGTGTATCTTAAGAGATTCGTCGTTACTCCTTTCATAGATTACTGGTATGCTCTGATTCAATACCTCTAATGACGAAAAAGTCGCTATCTTATTAGTGCAATACTTCTTCCTCCCAGTTGCTCACACTGTCTACTACTTTTTGTGTAGTTTTGTCTGCCAGAAACTATAATTCACTAGTTGTGTATCATAAATGTGTCATCGTTTCTCCTCCTAGGGATATTCGAGATTTCTTAATCCAAACCCCTAGTAACGGGGCATTGGCTACCTTAAGAGAGTCATAGTTACTCGTCCCAATTGCTCACCCAGTCTGCCACTTATTCTTACTGTGGCCAGTCTGCCAGAAGCGATATGTCACTCGTTGTGTATCTTAAGAGATTCATCGTTACTCCTTGCATAGGTTACTGGTATTCTCTGATTCAATACCTCCCGTGACGAAAAAGTCGCTATCTTAATAGTGCAATACTTCTTCCTCCCAGTTGCTCACACTGTTTCCTACTTTTTGTGTACTTGCCAGTCTGCCAGAAGAGATATGTCACTAGTTGTGTATCATAAAAGAGTCATCGTTTCTCCTCCTATTGGTTATTCGAAATTTCTTAATCGAAACCCCTAGTAACGAGGCATTGGCTACCTTAAGAGAGTCATAGTTACTCGTCCCAATTGCTCACCCAGTCTGCCACTTATTCTTACTGTGGCCAGTCTGCCAGAAGCGATATGTCACTCGTTGTGCATCTTAAGAGATTCATCGTTACTCCCTCCATAGGTTACTGGTATTCTCTGATTCAATACCTCTCGTGACGAAACATTGGCTTTCTTAATAGTGCCATACTTCTTCCTCCCAGTTGCTCACACTGTTTCCTACTTTTTGTGTACTTGCCAGTCTGAAAGAAGCGATATGTCACTAGTTGTGTATCATAAAAGAGTCATCGTTTCTCCTCCTAGAGGTTATTCGAGATTTCTTAATCCAAACACCTAGTATCAAGGCATTGGCTACCTTAAGAGAGTCATAGTTACTCGTCCCCATTGCTCACCCAGTCTGTAACTTTTTCGTACTGTGGCCAGTCTGCCAGAAGCGATATGTCACTCGTTGTGTATCTTAAGAGATTCATCGTTACTCCCTCCATAGGTTACTCGTATTCTCTGATTCAATACCTCTCGTGACGAAACATTGGCTCTCTTAATAGTGCCATACTTCTTCCTCCCAGTTGCTCACACTGTTTCCTACTTTTTGTGTACTTGCCAGTCTGCCAGAAGCGATATGTCACTAGTTGTGTATCATAAAAGAGTCATCGTTTCTCCTCCTAGGGGTTATTCGAGATTTCTTAATCCAAACACCTAGTAACAAGGCATTGGCTACCTTAAGAGAGTCATAGTTACTCGTCCCCATTGCTCTCACAGTCTGCCACTTTTTCTTACTGTGGCCAGTCTGCCAGAAGCGATATGTCACTCGTTGTGTATCTTAAGAGATTCATCGTTACTCCTTCCATAGGCTACTGGTATTCTCTGATTCAATACCTCTCGTGACGAAAAAGTCGCTATCTTAATAGTGCAATACCTCTTCCTCCCAGTTGCTCACACAGTCTACTACTTTTTGTGTAGTTTTTGTCTGCCAGAAACTATAATTCACTAGTTGTGTATCATAAAAGAGTCAACGTATCTCCTCCTAGGGGTTATTCGAGATTTCTTAATCCAAAGACCTAGTAACGAGGCATTGGCTACCTTAAGAGAGTCATAGTTACTCGTCCCAATTGCTCACCCAGTCTGCCACTGTTTCTTACTGTGGCCAGTCTGCCAGAAGCGATATGTCACTCGTTGTGTATCTTAAGAGATTCGTCGTTACTCCTTTCATAGGTTACTGGTATTCTCTGATTCAATACCTCTCGTGACGAAAAAGTCGCTATCTTAATAGTGCAATACTTCTTCCTCCCAGTTGCTCACACTGTCTACTACTTTTTGTGTAGTTTTGTCTGCCAGAAACTATAATTCACTAGTTGTGTATCATAAATGTGTCATCGTTTCTCCTCCTAGGGATATTCGAGATTTCTTAATCCAAACCCCTAGTAACGAGGCATTGGCTACCTTAAGAGAGTCATAGTTACTCGTCCCAATTGCTCACCCAGTCTGCCACTTATTCTTACTGTGGCCAGTCTGCCAGAAGCGATATGTCACTCGTTGTGTATCTTAAGAGATTCGTCGTTACTCCTTCCATAGGTTACTGGTATTCTCTGATTCAATACCTCTCGTGACGAAAAAGTCACTATCTTAATAGTGCAATACTTCTTCTTCCCAGTTGCTCACACAGTCTACTACTTTTTGTGTAGTTTTTGTCTGCCAGAAACTATAATTCACTAGTTGCGTATCATAAAAGAGTCAACGTATCTCCTCCTAGGGGTTATTCGAGATTTCTTAATCCAAACCCCTAGTAACGAGGCATTGGCTACCTTAAGAGAGTCATAGTTACTCGTCCCAATTGCTCACCCAGTCTGCCACTTATTCTTACTGTGGCCAGTCTGCCAGAAGCGATATGTCACTCGTTGTGTATCTTAAGAGATTCATCGTTACTCCTTCCATAGGTTACTGGTATTCTCTGATTCAATACCTCTCGTGACGAAACATTGGCTTTCTTAATAGTGCCATACTTCTTCCTCCCAGTTGCTCACACTGTTTCCTACTTTTTGTGTACTTGCCAGTCTGAAAGAAGCGATATGTCACTAGTTGTGTATCATAAAAGAGTCATCGTTTCTCCTCCTAGGGGTTATTCGAGATTTCTTAATCCAAACACCTAGTATCAAGGCATTGGCTACCTTAAGAGAGTCATAGTTACTCGTCCCCATTGCTCACCCAGTCTGTAACTTTTTCGTACTGTGGCCAGTCTGCCAGAAGCGATATGTCACTCGTTGTGTATCTTAAGAGATTCATCGTTACTCCCTCCATAGGTTACTCGTATTCTCTGATTCAATACCTCTCGTGACGAAACATTGGCTCTCTTAATAGTGCCATACTTCTTCCTCCCAGTTGCTCACACTGTTTCCTACTTTTTGTGTACTTGCCAGTCTGCCAGAAGCGATATGTCACTAGTTGTGTATCATAAAAGAGTCATCGTTTCTCCTCCTAGGGGTTATTCGAGATTTCTTAATCCAAACACCTAGTAACGAGGCATTGGCTACCTTAAGAGAGTCATAGTTACTCGTCCCAATTGCTCACCCAGTCTGCCACTTTTTCTTACTGTGGCCAGTCTGCCAGAAGCGATATGTCACTCGTTGTGTATCTTAAGAGATTCGTCGTTACTCCTTTCATAGATTACTGGTATGCTCTGATTCAATACCTCTAATGACGAAAAAGTCGCTATCTTATTAGTGCAATACTTCTTCCTCCCAGTTGCTCACACTGTCTACTACTTTTTGTGTAGTTTTGTCTGCCAGAAACTATAATTCACTAGTTGTGTATCATAAATGTGTCATCGTTTCTCCTCCTAGGGATATTCGAGATTTCTTAATCCAAACCCCTAGTAACGGGGCATTGGCTACCTTAAGAGAGTCATAGTTACTCGTCCCAATTGCTCAACCAGTCTGCCACTTATTCTTACTGTGGCCAGTCTGCCAGAAGCGATATGTCACTCGTTGTGTATCTTAAGAGATTCATCGTTACTCCTTGCATAGGTTACTGGTATTCTCTGATTCAATACCTCCCGTGACGAAAAAGTCGCTATCTTAATAGTGCAATACTTCTTCCTCCCAGTTGCTCACACTGTTTCCTACTTTTTGTGTACTTGCCAGTCTGCCAGAAGAGATATGTCACTAGTTGTGTATCATAAAAGAGTCATCGTTTCTCCTCCTATTGGTTATTCGAAATTTCTTAATCGAAACCCCTAGTAACGAGGCATTGGCTACCTTAAGAGAGTCATAGTTACTCGTCCCAATTGCTCACCCAGTCTGCCACTTATTCTTACTGTGGCCAGTCTGCCAGAAGCGATATGTCACTCGTTGTGTATCTTAAGAGATTCATCGTTACTCCTTCCATAGGCTACTGGTATTCTCTGATTCAATACCTCTCGTGACGAAAAAGTCGCTATCTTAATAGTGCAATACCTCTTCCTCCCAGTTGCTCACACAGTCTACTACTTTTTGTGTAGTTTTTGTCTGCCAGAAACTATAATTCACTAGTTGTGTATCATAAAAGAGTCAACGTATCTCCTCCTAGGGGTTATTCGAGATTTCTTAATCCAAAGACCTAGTAACGAGGCATTGGCTACCTTAAGAGAGTCATAGTTACTCGTCCCAATTGCTCACCCAGTCTGCCACTGTTTCTTACTGTGGCCAGTCTGCCAGAAGCGATATGTCACTCGTTGTGTATCTTAAGAGATTCGTCGTTACTCCTTTCATAGGTTACTGGTATTCTCTGATTCAATACCTCTCGTGACGAAAAAGTCGCTATCTTAATAGTGCAATACTTCTTCCTCCCAGTTGCTCACACTGTCTACTACTTTTTGTGTAGTTTTGTCTGCCAGAAACTATAATTCACTAGTTGTGTATCATAAATGTGTCATCGTTTCTCCTCCTAGGGATATTCGAGATTTCTTAATCCAAACCCCTAGTAACGAGGCATTGGCTACCTTAAGAGAGTCATAGTTACTCGTCCCAATTGCTCACCCAGTCTGCCACTTATTCTTACTGTGGCCAGTCTGCCAGAAGCGATATGTCACTCGTTGTGTATCTTAAGAGATTCGTCGTTACTCCTTCCATAGGTTACTGGTATTCTCTGATTCAATACCTCTCGTGACGAAAAAGTCACTATCTTAATAGTGCAATACTTCTTCTTCCCAGTTGCTCACACAGTCTACTACTTTTTGTGTAGTTTTTGTCTGCCAGAAACTATAATTCACTAGTTGCGTATCATAAAAGAGTCAACGTATCTCCTCCTAGGGGTTATTCGAGATTTCTTAATCCAAACCCCTAGTAACGAGGCATTGGCTACCTTAAGAGAGTCATAGTTACTCGTCCCAATTGCTCACCCAGTCTGCCACTTATTCTTACTGTGGCCAGTCTGCCAGAAGCGATATGTCACTCGTTGTGTATCTTAAGAGATTCATCGTTACTCCTTCCATAGGTTACTGGTATTCTCTGATTCAATACCTCTCGTGACGAAACATTGGCTTTCTTAATAGTGCCATACTTCTTCCTCCCAGTTGCTCACACTGTTTCCTACTTTTTGTGTACTTGCCAGTCTGAAAGAAGCGATATGTCACTAGTTGTGTATCATAAAAGAGTCATCGTTTCTCCTCCTAGGGGTTATTCGAGATTTCTTAATCCAAACACCTAGTATCAAGGCATTGGCTACCTTAAGAGAGTCATAGTTACTCGTCCCCATTGCTCACCCAGTCTGTAACTTTTTCGTACTGTGGCCAGTCTGCCAGAAGCGATATGTCACTCGTTGTGTATCTTAAGAGATTCATCGTTACTCCCTCCATAGGTTACTCGTATTCTCTGATTCAATACCTCTCGTGACGAAACATTGGCTCTCTTAATAGTGCCATACTTCTTCCTCCCAGTTGCTCACACTGTTTCCTACTTTTTGTGTACTTGCCAGTCTGCCAGAAGCGATATGTCACTAGTTGTGTATCATAAAAGAGTCATCGTTTCTCCTCCTAGGGGTTATTCGAGATTTCTTAATCCAAACACCTAGTAACGAGGCATTGGCTACCTTAAGAGAGTCATAGTTACTCGTCCCAATTGCTCACCCAGTCTGCCACTTTTTCTTACTGTGGCCAGTCTGCCAGAAGCGATATGTCACTCGTTGTGTATCTTAAGAGATTCGTCGTTACTCCTTTCATAGATTACTGGTATGCTCTGATTCAATACCTCTAATGACGAAAAAGTCGCTATCTTATTAGTGCAATACTTCTTCCTCCCAGTTGCTCACACTGTCTACTACTTTTTGTGTAGTTTTGTCTGCCAGAAACTATAATTCACTAGTTGTGTATCATAAATGTGTCATCGTTTCTCCTCCTAGGGATATTCGAGATTTCTTAATCCAAACCCCTAGTAACGGGGCATTGGCTACCTTAAGAGAGTCATAGTTACTCGTCCCAATTGCTCAACCAGTCTGCCACTTATTCTTACTGTGGCCAGTCTGCCAGAAGCGATATGTCACTCGTTGTGTATCTTAAGAGATTCATCGTTACTCCTTGCATAGGTTACTGGTATTCTCTGATTCAATACCTCCCGTGACGAAAAAGTCGCTATCTTAATAGTGCAATACTTCTTCCTCCCAGTTGCTCACACTGTTTCCTACTTTTTGTGTACTTGCCAGTCTGCCAGAAGAGATATGTCACTAGTTGTGTATCATAAAAGAGTCATCGTTTCTCCTCCTATTGGTTATTCGAAATTTCTTAATCGAAACCCCTAGTAACGAGGCATTGGCTACCTTAAGAGAGTCATAGTTACTCGTCCCAATTGCTCACCCAGTCTGCCACTTATTCTTACTGTGGCCAGTCTGCCAGAAGCGATATGTCACTCGTTGTGCATCTTAAGAGATTCATCGTTACTCCCTCCATAGGTTACTGGTATTCTCTGATTCAATACCTCTCGTGACGAAACATTGGCTTTCTTAATAGTGCCATACTTCTTCCTCCCAGTTGCTCACACTGTTTCCTACTTTTTGTGTACTTGCCAGTCTGAAAGAAGCGATATGTCACTAGTTGTGTATCATAAAAGAGTCATCGTTTCTCCTCCTAGAGGTTATTCGAGATTTCTTAATCCAAACACCTAGTATCAAGGCATTGGCTACCTTAAGAGAGTCATAGTTACTCGTCCCCATTGCTCACCCAGTCTGTAACTTTTTCGTACTGTGGCCAGTCTGCCAGAAGCGATATGTCACTCGTTGTGTATCTTAAGAGATTCATCGTTACTCCCTCCATAGGTTACTCGTATTCTCTGATTCAATACCTCTCGTGACGAAACATTGGCTCTCTTAATTGTGCCATACTTCTTCCTCCCAGTTGCTCACACTGTTTCCTACTTTTTGTGTACTTGCCAGTCTGCCAGAAGCGATATGTCACTAGATGTGTATCATAAAAGAGTCATCGTTTCTCCTCCTAGGGGTTATTCGAGATTTCTTAATCCAAACACCTAGTAACAAGGCATTGGCTACCTTAAGAGAGTCATAGTTACTCGTCCCCATTGCTCTCACAGTCTGCCACTTTTTCTTACTGTGGCCAGTCTGCCAGAAGCGATATGTCACTCGTTGTGTATCTTAAGAGATTCATCGTTACTCCTTCCATAGGTTACTGGTATTCTCTGATTCAATACCTCTCGTGACGAAAAAGTCACTATCTTAATAGTGCAATACTTCTTCTTCCCAGTTGCTCACGCAGTCTACTACTTTTTGTGTAGTTTTTGTCTGCCAGAAACTATAATTCACTAGTTGTGTATCATAAAAGAGTCAACGTATCTCCTCCTAGGGGTTATTCGAGATTTCTTAATCCAAACACCTAGTAACGAGGCATTGGCTACCTTAAGAGAGTCATAGTTACTCGTCCCAATTGCTCACCCAGTCTGCCACTTTTTCTTACTGTGGCCAGTCTGCCAGAAGCGATATGTCACTCGTTGTGTATCTTAAGAGATTCGTCGTTACTCCTTTCATAGGTTACTGGTATTCTCTGATTCAATACCTCTCGTGACGAAAAAGTCGCTATCTTAATAGTGCAATACTTCTTCCTCCCAGTTGCTCACACTGTCTACTACTTTTTGTGTAGTTTTGTCTGCCAGAAACTATAATTCACTAGTTGTGTATCATAAATGTGTCATCGTTTCTCCTCCTAGGGATATTCGAGATTTCTTAATCCAAACCCCTAGTAACGAAGCATTGGCTACCTTAAGAGAGTCATAGTTACTCGTCCCAATTGCTCACCCAGTCTGCCACTTATTCTTACTGTGGCCAGTCTGCCAGAAGCGATATGTCACTCGTTGTGTATCTTAAGAGATTCATCGTTACTCCTTGCATAGGTTACTGGTATTCTCTGATTCAATACCTCCCGTGACGAAAAAGTCGCTATCTTAATAGTGCAATACTTCTTCCTCCCAGTTGCTCACACTGTTTCCTACTTTTTGTGTACTTGCCAGTCTGCCAGAAGAGATATGTCACTAGTTGTGTATCATAAAAGAGTCATCGTTTCTCCTCCTATTGGTTATTCGAAATTTCTTAATCGAAACCCCTAGTAACGAGGCATTGGCTACCTTAAGAGAGTCATAGTTACTCGTCCCAATTGCTCACCCAGTCTGCCACTTATTCTTACTGTGGCCAGTCTGCCAGAAGCGATATGTCACTCGTTGTGCATCTTAAGAGATTCATCGTTACTCCCTCCATAGGTTACTGGTATTCTCTGATTCAATACCTCTCGTGACGAAACATTGGCTTTCTTAATAGTGCCATACTTCTTCCTCCCAGTTGCTCACACTGTTTCCTACTTTTTGTGTACTTGCCAGTCTGAAAGAAGCGATATGTCACTAGTTGTGTATCATAAAAGAGTCATCGTTTCTCCTCCTAGGGGTTATTCGAGATTTCTTAATCCAAACACCTAGTATCAAGGCATTGGCTACCTTAAGAGAGTCATAGTTACTCGTCCCCATTGCTCACCCAGTCTGTAACTTTTTCGTACTGTGGCCAGTCTGCCAGAAGCGATATGTCACTCGTTGTGTATCTTAAGAGATTCATCGTTACTCCCTCCATAGGTTACTCGTATTCTCTGATTCAATACCTCTCGTGACGAAACATTGGCTCTCTTAATAGTGCCATACTTCTTCCTCCCAGTTGCTCACACTGTTTCCTACTTTTTGTGTACTTGCCAGTCTGCCAGAAGCGATATGTCACTAGTTGTGTATCATAAAAGAGTCATCGTTTCTCCTCCTAGGGGTTATTCGAGATTTCTTAATCCAAACACCTAGTAACGAGGCATTGGCTACCTTAAGAGAGTCATAGTTACTCGTCCCAATTGCTCACCCAGTCTGCCACTTTTTCTTACTGTGGCCAGTCTGCCAGAAGCGATATGTCACTCGTTGTGTATCTTAAGAGATTCGTCGTTACTCCTTTCATAGATTACTGGTATGCTCTGATTCAATACCTCTAATGACGAAAAAGTCGCTATCTTATTAGTGCAATACTTCTTCCTCCCAGTTGCTCACACTGTCTACTACTTTTTGTGTAGTTTTGTCTGCCAGAAACTATAATTCACTAGTTGTGTATCATAAATGTGTCATCGTTTCTCCTCCTAGGGATATTCGAGATTTCTTAATCCAAACCCCTAGTAACGGGGCATTGGCTACCTTAAGAGAGTCATAGTTACTCGTCCCAATTGCTCAACCAGTCTGCCACTTATTCTTACTGTGGCCAGTCTGCCAGAAGCGATATGTCACTCGTTGTGTATCTTAAGAGATTCATCGTTACTCCTTGCATAGGTTACTGGTATTCTCTGATTCAATACCTCCCGTGACGAAAAAGTCGCTATCTTAATAGTGCAATACTTCTTCCTCCCAGTTGCTCACACTGTTTCCTACTTTTTGTGTACTTGCCAGTCTGCCAGAAGAGATATGTCACTAGTTGTGTATCATAAAAGAGTCATCGTTTCTCCTCCTATTGGTTATTCGAAATTTCTTAATCGAAACCCCTAGTAACGAGGCATTGGCTACCTTAAGAGAGTCATAGTTACTCGTCCCAATTGCTCACACAGTCTGCCACTTATTCTTACTGTGGCCAGTCTGCCAGAAGCGATATGTCACTCGTTGTGCATCTTAAGAGATTCATCGTTACTCCCTCCATAGGTTACTGGTATTCTCTGATTCAATACCTCTCGTGACGAAACATTGGCTTTCTTAATAGTGCCATACTTCTTCCTCCCAGTTGCTCACACTGTTTCCTACGTTTGTGTACTTGCCAGTCTGAAAGAAGCGATATGTCACTAGTTGTGTATCATAAAAGAGTCATCGTTTCTCCTCCTAGAGGTTATTCGAGATTTCTAAATCCAAACACCTAGTATCAAGGCATTGGCTACCTTAAGAGAGTCATAGTTACTCGTCCCCATTGCTCACCCAGTCTGTAACTTTTTCGTACTGTGGCCAGTCTGCCAGAAGCGATATGTCACTCGTTGTGTATCTTAAGAGATTCATCGTTACTCCCTCCATAGGTTACTCGTATTCTCTGATTCAATACCTCTCGTGACGAAACATTGGCTCTCTTAATTGTGCCATACTTCTTCCTCCCAGTTGCTCACACTGTTTCCTACTTTTTGTGTACTTGCCAGTCTGCCAGAAGCGATATGTCACTAGTTGTGTATCATAAAAGAGTCATCGTTTCTCCTCCTAGGGGTTATTCGAGATTTCTTAATCCAAACACCTAGTAACAAGGCATTGGCTACCTTAAGAGAGTCATAGTTACTCGTCCCCATTGCTCTCACAGTCTGCCACTTTTTCTTACTGTGGCCAGTCTGCCAGAAGCGATATGTCACTCGTTGTGTATCTTAAGAGATTCATCGTTACTCCTTCCATAGGTTACTGGTATTCTCTGATTCAATACCTCTCGTGACGAAAAAGTCACTATCTTAATAGTGCAATACTTCTTCTTCCCAGTTGCTCACACAGTCTACTACTTTTTGTGTAGTTTTTGTCTGCCAGAAACTATAATTCACTAGTTGTGTATCATAAAAGAGTCAACGTATCTCCTCCTAGGGGTTATTCGAGATTTCTTAATCCAAACACCTAGTAACGAGGCATTGGCTACCTTAAGAGAGTCATAGTTACTCGTCCCAATTGCTCACCCAGTCTGCCACTTTTTCTTACTGTGGCCAGTCTGCCAGAAGCGATATGTCACTCGTTGTGTATCTTAAGAGATTCGTCGTTACTCCTTTCATAGGTTACTGGTATTCTCTGATTCAATACCTCTCGTGACGAAAAAGTCGCTATCTTAATAGTGCAATACTTCTTCCTCCCAGTTGCTCACACTGTCTACTACTTTTTGTGTAGTTTTGTCTGCCAGAAACTATAATTCACTAGTTGTGTATCATAAATGTGTCATCGTTTCTCCTCCTAGGGATATTCGAGATTTCTTAATCCAAACCCCTAGTAACGAGGCATTGGCTACCTTAAGAGAGTCATAGTTACTCGTCCCAATTGCTCACCCAGTCTGCCACTTATTCTTACTGTGGCCAGTCTGCCAGAAGCGATATGTCACTCGTTGTGTATCTTAAGAGATTCATCGTTGCTCCTTGCATAGGTTACTGGTATTCTCTGATTCAATACCTCCCGTGACGAAAAAGTCGCTATCTTAATAGTGCAATACTTCTTCCTCCCAGTTGCTCACACTGTTTCCTACTTTTTGTGTACTTGCCAGTCTGCCAGAAGAGATATGTCACTAGTTGTGTATCATAAAAGAGTCATCGTTTCTCCTCCTATTGGTTATTCGAAATTTCTTAATCGAAACCCCTAGTAACGAGGCATTGGCTACCTTAAGAAAGTCATAGTTACTCGTCCCAATTGCTCACCCAGTCTGCCACTTATTCTTACTGTGGCCAGTCTGCCAGAAGCGATATGTCACTCGTTGTGCATCTTAAGAGATTCATCGTTACTCCCTCCATAGGTTACTGGTATTCTCTGATTCAATACCTCTCGTGACGAAACATTGGCTTTCTTAATAGTGCCATACTTCTTCCTCCCAGTTGCTCACACTGTTTCCTACTTTTTGTGTACTTGCCAGTCTGAAAGAAGCGATATGTCACTAGTTGTGTATCATAAAAGAGTCATCGTTTCTCCTCCTAGAGGTTATTCGAGATTTCTTAATCCAAACACCTAGTATCAAGGCATTGGCTACCTTAAGAGAGTCATAGTTACTCGTCCCCATTGCTCACCCAGTCTGTAACTTTTTCGTACTGTGGCCAGTCTGCCAGAAGCGATATGTCACTCGTTGTGTATCTTAAGAGATTCATCGTTACTCCCTCCATAGGTTACTCGTATTCTCTGATTCAATACCTCTCGTGACGAAACATTGGCTCTCTTAATAGTGCCATACTTCTTCCTCCCAGTTGCTCACACTGTTTCCTACTTTTTGTGTACTTGCCAGTCTGCCAGAAGCGATATGTCACTAGTTGTGTATCATAAAAGAGTCATCGTTTCTCCTCCTAGGGGTTATTCGAGATTTCTTAATCCAAACACCTAGTAACAAGGCATTGGCTACCTTAAGGGAGTCATAGTTACTCGTCCCCATTGCTCTCACAGTCTGCCACTTTTCTTACTGTGGCCAGTCTGCCAGAAGCGATATGTCACTCGTTGTGTATCTTAAGAGATTCATCGTTACTCCTTCCATAGGCTACTGGTATTCTCTGATTCAATACCTCTCGTGACGAAAAAGTCGCTATCTTAATAGTGCAATACCTCTTCCTCCCAGTTGCTCACACAGCCTACTACTTTTTGTGTAGTTTTTGTCTGCCAGAAACTATAATTCACTAGTTGTGTATCATAAAAGTGTCAACGTATCTCCTCCTAGGGGTTATTCGAGATTTCTTAATCCAAACACCTAGTAACGAGGCATTGGCTACCTTAAGAGAGTCATAGTTACTCGTCCCAATTGCTCACCCAGTCTGCCACTTATTCTTACTGTGGCCAGTCTGCCAGAAGCGATATGTCACTCGTTGTGTATCTTAAGAGATTCATCGTTACTCCTTCCATAGGCTACTGGTATTCTCTGATTCAATACTTCTCGTGACGAAAAAGTCGCTATCTTAATAGTGCAATACCTCTTCCTCCCAGTTGCTCACACAGTCTACTACTTTTTGTGTAGTTTTTGTCTGCCAGAAACTATAATTCACTAGTTGTGTATCATAAAAGAGTCAACGTATCTCCTCCTAGGGGTTATTCGAGATTTCTTAATCCAAACACCTAGTAACGAGGCATTGGCTACCTTAAGAGAGTCATAGTTACTCGTCCCAATTGCTCACCCAGTCTGCCACTTTTTCTTACTGTGGCCAGTCTGCCAGAAGCGATATGTCATTCGTTGTGTATCTTAAGAGATTCATCGTTACTCCTTCCATAGGTTACTCGTATTCTCTTATTCAATACCTCTCGTGACGAAAAAGTCGCTATCTTAATAGTGCAATACTTCTTCCTCCCAGTTGCTCACACTGTTTCCTACTTTTTGTGTACTTGCCAGTCTGCCAGAAGATATATGTCATTAGTTGTGTATCATAAAAGAGTCATCGTTTCTCCTCCTAGGGGTTATTCGAGATTTCTTAATCCATACCCCTAGTAACGAGGCATTGGCTACCTTAAGAGAGTCATGGTTACTCGTCCCAATTGCTCACCCAGTCTGCCACTTTTTCTTACTGTGGCCAGTCTGTCAGAAGCGATATGTCACTCGTTGTGTATCTTAAGAGATTCATCGTTACTCCTTCCATAGGTTACTGGTATTCTCTGATTCAATACCTCTCGTGACGCAACATTGGCTTTCTTAATAGTGCCATCCTTCTTCCTCCCAGTTGCTCACACTGTTTCCTACTTTTTGTGTACTTGCCAGTCTGAAAGAAGCGATATGTCACTAGTTGTGTATCATAAAAGAGTCATCGTTTCTCCTCCTAGGGGTTATTCGAGATTTCTTAATCCAAACACCTAGTATCAAGGCATTGGCTACCTTAAGAGAGTCAAAGTTACTCGTCCCAATTGCTCACCCAGTCTGCCACTTTTTCTCACTGTGGCCAGTCTGCCAGAAGCGATATGTCACTCGTTGTGTATCTTAAGAGATTCATCGTTACTCCCTCCATAGGTTACTCGTATTCTCTGATTCAATACCTCTCGTGACGAAACATTGGCTCTCTTAATAGTGCCATACTTCTTCCTCCCAGTTGCTCACACTGTTTCCTACTTTTTGTGTACTTGCCAGTCTGCCAGAAGCGATATGTCACTAGTTGTGTATCATAAATGTGTCATCGTTTCTCCTCCTAGGGGTATTCGAGATTTCTTAATCCAAACCCCTAGTAACGAGGCATTGGCTACCTTAAGAGAGTCATTGTTACTCGTCCCAATTGCTCACCCAGTCTGCCACTTATTCGTACTGTGGCCAGTCTGCCAGAAGCGATATGTCACTCGTTGTGTATCTTAAGAGATTCATCGTTACTCCTTCCATAGGTTACTGGTATTCTCTGATTCAATACCTCCCGTGACGAAAAAGTCGCTATCTTAATAGTGCAATACTTCTTCCTCCCAGTTGCTCACACTGTTTCCTACTTTTTGTGTACTTGCCAGTCTGCCAGAAGAGATATGTCACTAGTTGTGTATCATAAAAGAGTCATCGTTTCTCCTCCTATTGGTTATTCGAGATTTCTTAATCCAAACCACTAGTAACGAGGCATTGGCTACCTTAAGAGAGTCATAGTTACTCGTCCCAATTGCTCACCCAGTCTGCCACTTATTCTTACTGTGGCCAGTCTGCCAGAAGCGATATGTCACTCGTTGTGCATCTTAAGAGATTCATCGTTACTCCTTCCATAGGTTACTGGTATTCTCTGATTCAATACCTCTCGTGACGAAACATTGGCTTTCTTAATAGTGCCATACTTCTTCCTCCCAGTTGCTCACACTGTTTCCTACTTTTTGTGTACTTGCCAGTCTGAAAGAAGCGATATGTCACTAGTTGTGTATCATAAAAGAGTCATCGTTTCTCCTCCTAGAGGTTATTCGAGATTTCTTAATCCAAACACCTAGTATCAAGGCATTGGCTACCTTAAGAGAGTCATAGTTACTCGTCCCCATTGCTCACCCAGTCTGTAACTTTTTCGTACTGTGGCCAGTCTGCCAGAAGCGATATGTCACTCGTTGTGTATCTTAAGAGATTCATCGTTACTCCCTCCATAGGTTACTCGTATCCTCTGATTCAATACCTCTCGTGACGAAACATTGGCTCTCTTAATAGTGCCATACTTCTTCCTCCCAGTTGCTCACACTGTTTCCTACTTTTTGTGTACTTGCCAGTCTGCCAGAAGCGATATGTCACTAGTTGTGTATCATAAAAGAGTCATCGTTTCTCCTCCTAGGGGTTATTCGAGATTTCTTAATCCAAACACCTAGTAACAAGGCATTGGCTACCTTAAGGGAGTCATAGTTACTCGTCCCCATTGCTCTCACAGTCTGCCACTTTTCTTACTGTGGCCAGTCTGCCAGAAGCGATATGTCACTCGTTGTGTATCTTAAGAGATTCATCGTTACTCCTTCCATAGGCTACTGGTATTCTCTGATTCAATACCTCTCGTGACGAAAAAGTCGCTATCTTAATAGTGCAATACCTCTTCCTCCCAGTTGCTCACACAGCCTACTACTTTTTGTGTAGTTTTTGTCTGCCAGAAACTATAATTCACTAGTTGTGTATCATAAAAGAGTCAACGTATCTCCTCCTAGGGGTTATTCGAGATTTCTTAATCCAAACACCTAGTAACGAGGCATTGGCTACATTAAGAGAGTCATAGTTACTCGTCCCAATTGCTCACCCAGTCTGCCACTTTTCACTTTTTCTTACTGTGGCCAGTCTGCCAGGAGCGATATGTCACTCGTTGTGTATCTTAAGAGATTCGTCGTTACTCCTTTCATAGGTTACTGGTATTCTCTGATTCAATACCTCTCGTGACGAAAAAGTCGCTATCTTAATAGTGCAATACTTCTTCCTCCCAGTTGCTCACACTGTCTACTACTTTTTGTGTAGTTTTGTCTGCCAGAAACTATAATTCACTAGTTGTGTATCATAAATGTGTCATCGTTTCTCCTCCTAGGGATATTCGAGATTTCTTAATCCAAACCCCTAGTAACGAGGCATTGGCTACCTTAAGAGAGTCATAGTTACTCGTCCCAATTGCTCACCCAGTCTGCCACTTATTCTTACTGTGTCCAGTCTGCCAGAAGCGAGATGTCACTCGTTGTGTATCTTAAGAGATTCATCGTTACTCCTTGCATAGGTTACTGGTATTCTCTGATTCAATACCTCCCGTGACGAAAAAGTCGCTATCTTAATAGTGCAATACTTCTTCCTCCCAGTTGCTCACACTGTTTCCTACTTTTTGTGTACTTGACAGTCTGCCAGAAGAGATATGTCACTAGTTGTGTATCATAAAAGAGTCATCGTTTCTCCTCCTATTGGTTATTCGAAATTTCTTAATCGAAACCCCTAGTAACGAGGCATTGGCTACCTTAAGAGAGTCATAGTTACTCGTCCCAATTGCTCACACAGTCTGCCACTTATTCTTACTGTGGCCAGTGTGCCAGAAGCGATATGTCACTCGTTGTGTATCTTAAGAGATTCATCGTTACTCCTTCCATAGGTTACTGGTATTCTCTGATTCAATACCTCTCGTGACGAAACATTGGCTTTCTTAATAGTACCATACTTCTTCCTCCCAGTTGCTCACACTGTTTCCTACTTTTTGTGTACTTGCCAGTCTGAAAGAAGCGATATGTCACTAGTTGTGTATCATTAAAGAGTCATCGTTTCTCCTCCTAGGGGTTATTCGAGATTTCTTAATCCAAACACCTAGTATCAAGGCATTGGCTACCTTAAGAGAGTCATAGTTACTCGTCCCCATTGCTCACCCAGTCTGCCCCTTTTTCTTACTGTGGCCAGTCTGCCAGAAGCGATATGTCATTCGTTGTGTATCTTAAGAGATTCATCGTTACTCCTTCCATAGGTTACTCGTATTCTCTTATTCAATACCTCTCGTGACGAAAAAGTCGCTATCTTAATAGTGCAATACTTCTTCCTCCCAGTTGCTCACACTGTTTCCTACTTTTTGTGTACTTGCCAGTCTGCCAGAAGATATGTGTCATTAGTTGTGTATCATAAAAGAGTCATCGTTTCTCCTCCTAGGGGTTATTCGAGATTTCTTAATCCATACCCCTAGTAACGAGGCATTGGCTACCTTAAGAGAGTCATGGTTACTCGTCCCAATTACTCACCCAGTCTGCCACTTTTTCTTACTGTGGCAAGTCTGTCAGAAGCGATATGTCACTCGTTGTGTATCTTAAGAGATTCATCGTTACTCCTTCCATAGGTTACTGGTATTCTCTGATTCAATACCTCTCGTGACGAAAAAGTCACTATCTTAATAGTGCAATACTTCTTCTTCCCAGTTGATCACACAGTCTACTACTTTTTGTGTAGTTTTTGTCTGCCAGAAACTATAATTCACTAGTTGCGTATCATAAAAGAGTCAACGTATCTCCTCCTAGGGGTTATTCGAGATTTCTTAATCCAAACCCCTAGTAACGAGGCATTGGCTACCTTAAGAGAGTCATAGTTACTCGTCCCAATTGCTCACCCAGTCTGCCACTTATTCTTACTGTGGCCAGTCTGCCAGAAGCGATATGTCACTCGTTGTGTATCTTAAGAGATTCATCGTTACTCCTTCCATAGGTTACTGGTATTCTCTGATTCAATACCTCTCGTGACGAAACATTGGCTTTCTTAATAGTGCCATACTTCTTCCTCCCAGTTGCTCACACTGTTTCCTACTTTTTGTGTACTTGCCAGTCTGAAAGAAGCGATATGTCACTAGTTGTGTATCATAAAAGAGTCATCGTTTCTCCTCCTAGGGATTATTCGAGATTTCTTAATCCAAACACCTAGTATCAAGGCATTGGCTACCTTAAGAGAGTCATAGTTACTCGTCCCCATTGATCACCCAGTCTGTAACTTTTTCGTACTGTGGCCAGTCTGCCAGAAGCGATATGTCACTCGTTGTGTATCTTAAGAGATTCATCGTTACTCCCTCCATAGGTTACTCGTATTCTCTGATTCAATACCTCTCGTGACGAAACATTGGCTCTCTTAATAGTGCCATACTTCTTCCTCCCAGTTGCTCACACTGTTTCCTACTTTTTGTGTACTTGCCAGTCTGCCAGAAGCGATATGTCACTAGTTGTGTATCATAAAAGAGTCATCGTTTCTCCTCCTAGGGGTTATTCGAGATTTCTTAATCCAAACACCTAGTAACAAGGCATTGGCTACCTTAAGAGAGTCATAGTTACTCGTCCCCATTGCTCTCACAGTCTGCCACTTTTTCTTACTGTGGCCAGTCTGCCAGAAGCGATATGTCACTCGTTGTGTATCTTAAGAGATTCATCGTTACTCCTTCCATAGGCTACTGGTATTCTCTGATTCAATACCTCTCGTGACGAAAAAGTCGCTATCTTAATAGTGCAATACCTCTTCCTCCCAGTTGCTCACACAGTCTACTACTTTTTGTGTAGTTTTTGTCTGCCAGAAACTATAATTCACTAGTTGTGTATCATAAAAGAGTCAACGTATCTCCTCCTAGGGGTTATTCGAGATTTCTTAATCCAAACACCTAGTAACGAGGCATTGGCTATCTTAAGAGAGTCATAGTTACTCGTCCCAATTGCTCACCCAGTCTGCCACTTTTTCTTACTGTGGCCAGTCTGCCAGGAGCGATATGTCACTCGTTGTGTATCTTAAGAGATTCGTCGTTACTCCTTTCATAGGTTACTGGTATTCTCTGATTCAATACCTCTCGTGACGAAAAAGTCGCTATCTTAATAGTGCAATACTTCTTCCTCCCAGTTGCTCACACTGTCTACTACTTTTTGTGTAGTTTTGTCTGCCAGAAACTATAATTCACTAGTTGTGTATCATAAATGTGTCATCGTTTCTCCTCCTAGGGATATTCGAGATTTCTTAATCCAAACCCCTAGTAACGAGGCATTGGCTACCTTAAGAGAGTCATAGTTACTCGTCCCAATTGCTCACCCAGTCTGCCACTTATTCTTACTGTGTCCAGTCTGCCAGAAGCGATATGTCACTCGTTGTGTATCTTAAGAGATTCATCGTTACTCCTTGCATAGGTTACTGGTATTCTCTGATTCAATACCTCCCGTGACGAAAAAGTCGCTATCTTAATAGTGCAATACTTCTTCCTCCCAGTTGCTCACACTGTTTCCTACTTTTTGTGTACTTGACAGTCTGCCAGAAGAGATATGTCACTAGTTGTGTATCATAAAAGAGTCATCGTTTCTCCTCCTATTGGTTATTCGAAATTTCTTAATCGAAACCCCTAGTAACGAGGCATTGGCTACCTTAAGAGAGTCATAGTTACTCGTCCCAATTGCTCACACAGTCTGCCACTTATTCTTACTGTGGCCAGTGTGCCAGAAGCGATATGTCACTCGTTGTGTATCTTAAGAGATTCATCGTTACTCCTTCCATAGGTTACTGGTATTCTCTGATTCAATACCTCTCGTGACGAAACATTGGCTTTCTTAATAGTACCATACTTCTTCCTCCCAGTTGCTCACACTGTTTCCTACTTTTTGTGTACTTGCCAGTCTGAAAGAAGCGATATGTCACTAGTTGTGTATCATTAAAGAGTCATCGTTTCTCCTCCTAGGGGTTATTCGAGATTTCTTAATCCAAACACCTAGTATCAAGGCATTGGCTACCTTAAGAGAGTCATAGTTACTCGTCCCCATTGCTCACCCAGTCTGCCCCTTTTTCTTACTGTGGCCAGTCTGCCAGAAGCGATATGTCACTCGTTGTGTATCTTAAGAGATTCATCGTTACTCCTTCCATAGGTTACTGGTATTCTCTGATTCAATACCTCTCGTGACGAAAAAGTCACTATCTTAATAGTGCAATACTTCTTCTTCCCAGTTGATCACACAGTCTACTACTTTTTGTGTAGTTTTTGTCTGCCAGAAACTATAATTCACTAGTTGCGTATCATAAAAGAGTCAACGTATCTCCTCCTAGGGGTTATTCGAGATTTCTTAATCCAAACCCCTAGTAACGAGGCATTGGCTACCTTAAGAGAGTCATAGTTACTCGTCCCAATTGCTCACCCAGTCTGCCACTTATTCTTACTGTGGCCAGTCTGCCAGAAGCGATATGTCACTCGTTGTGTATCTTAAGAGATTCATCGTTACTCCTTCCATAGGTTACTGGTATTCTCTGATTCAATACCTCTCGTGACGAAACATTGGCTTTCTTAATAGTGCCATACTTCTTCCTCCCAGTTGCTCACACTGTTTCCTACTTTTTGTGTACTTGCCAGTCTGAAAGAAGCGATATGTCACTAGTTGTGTATCATAAAAGAGTCATCGTTTCTCCTCCTAGGGATTATTCGAGATTTCTTAATCCAAACACCTAGTATCAAGGCATTGGCTACCTTAAGAGAGTCATAGTTACTCGTCCCCATTGATCACCCAGTCTGTAACTTTTTCGTACTGTGGCCAGTCTGCCAGAAGCGATATGTCACTCGTTGTGTATCTTAAGAGATTCATCGTTACTCCCTCCATAGGTTACTCGTATTCTCTGATTCAATACCTCTCGTGACGAAACATTGGCTCTCTTAATAGTGCCATACTTCTTCCTCCCAGTTGCTCACACTGTTTCCTACTTTTTGTGTACTTGCCAGTCTGCCAGAAGCGATATGTCACTAGTTGTGTATCATAAAAGAGTCATCGTTTCTCCTCCTAGGGGTTATTCGAGATTTCTTAATCCAAACACCTAGTAACAAGGCATTGGCTACCTTAAGAGAGTCATAGTTACTCGTCCCCATTGCTCTCACAGTCTGCCACTTTTTCTTACTGTGGCCAGTCTGCCAGAAGCGATATGTCACTCGTTGTGTATCTTAAGAGATTCATCGTTACTCCTTCCATAGGCTACTGGTATTCTCTGATTCAATACCTCTCGTGACGAAAAAGTCGCTATCTTAATAGTGCAATACCTCTTCCTCCCAGTTGCTCACACAGTCTACTACTTTTTGTGTAGTTTTTGTCTGCCAGAAACTATAATTCACTAGTTGTGTATCATAAAAGAGTCAACGTATCTCCTCCTAGGGGTTATTCGAGATTTCTTAATCCAAACACCTAGTAACGAGGCATTGGCTATCTTAAGAGAGTCATAGTTACTCGTCCCAATTGCTCACCCAGTCTGCCACTTTTTCTTACTGTGGCCAGTCTGCCAGGAGCGATATGTCACTCGTTGTGTATCTTAAGAGATTCGTCGTTACTCCTTTCATAGGTTACTGGTATTCTCTGATTCAATACCTCTCGTGACGAAAAAGTCGCTATCTTAATAGTGCAATACTTCTTCCTCCCAGTTGCTCACACTGTCTACTACTTTTTGTGTAGTTTTGTCTGCCAGAAACTATAATTCACTAGTTGTGTATCATAAATGTGTCATCGTTTCTCCTCCTAGGGATATTCGAGATTTCTTAATCCAAACCCCTAGTAACGAGGCATTGGCTACCTTAAGAGAGTCATAGTTACTCGTCCCAATTGCTCACCCAGTCTGCCACTTATTCTTACTGTGTCCAGTCTGCCAGAAGCGATATGTCACTCGTTGTGTATCTTAAGAGATTCATCGTTACTCCTTGCATAGGTTACTGGTATTCTCTGATTCAATACCTCCCGTGACGAAAAAGTCGCTATCTTAATAGTGCAATACTTCTTCCTCCCAGTTGCTCACACTGTTTCCTACTTTTTGTGTACTTGACAGTCTGCCAGAAGAGATATGTCACTAGTTGTGTATCATAAAAGAGTCATCGTTTCTCCTCCTATTGGTTATTCGAAATTTCTTAATCGAAACCCCTAGTAACGAGGCATTGGCTACCTTAAGAGAGTCATAGTTACTCGTCCCAATTGCTCACACAGTCTGCCACTTATTCTTACTGTGGCCAGTGTGCCAGAAGCGATATGTCACTCGTTGTGTATCTTAAGAGATTCATCGTTACTCCTTCCATAGGTTACTGGTATTCTCTGATTCAATACCTCTCGTGACGAAACATTGGCTTTCTTAATAGTACCATACTTCTTCCTCCCAGTTGCTCACACTGTTTCCTACTTTTTGTGTACTTGCCAGTCTGAAAGAAGCGATATGTCACTAGTTGTGTATCATTAAAGAGTCATCGTTTCTCCTCCTAGGGGTTATTCGAGATTTCTTAATCCAAACACCTAGTATCAAGGCATTGGCTACCTTAAGAGAGTCATAGTTACTCGTCCCCATTGCTCACCCAGTCTGCCCCTTTTTCTTACTGTGGCCAGTCTGCCAGAAGCGATATGTCATTCGTTGTGTATCTTAAGAGATTCATCGTTACTCCTTCCATAGGTTACTCGTATTCTCTTATTCAATACCTCTCGTGACGAAAAAGTCGCTATCTTAATAGTGCAATACTTCTTCCTCCCAGTTGCTCACACTGTTTCCTACTTTTTGTGTACTTGCCAGTCTGCCAGAAGATATATGTCATTAGTTGTGTATCATAAAAGAGTCATCGTTTCTCCTCCTAGGGGTTATTCGAGATTTCTTAATCCATACCCCTAGTAACGAGGCATTGGCTACCTTAAGAGAGTCATGGTTACTCGTCCCAATTACTCACCCAGTCTGCCACTTTTTCTTACTGTGGCAAGTCTGTCAGAAGCGATATGTCACTCGTTGTGTATCTTAAGAGATTCATCGTTACTCCTTCCATAGGTTACTGGTATTCTCTGATTTAATACCTCTCGTGACGAAAAAGTCACTATCTTAATAGTGCAATACTTCTTCTTCCCAGTTGATCACACAGTCTACTACTTTTTGTGTAGTTTTTGTCTGCCAGAAACTATAATTCACTAGTTGCGTATCATAAAAGAGTCAACGTATCTCCTCCTAGGGGTTATTCGAGATTTCTTAATCCAAACCCCTAGTAACGAGGCATTGGCTACCTTAAGAGAGTCATAGTTACTCGTCCCAATTGCTCACCCAGTCTGCCACTTATTCTTACTGTGGCCAGTCTGCCAGAAGCGATATGTCACTCGTTGTGTATCTTAAGAGATTCATCGTTACTCCTTGCATAGGTTACTGGTATTCTCTGATTCAATACCTCTCGTGACGAAACATTGGCTTTCTTAATAGTGCCATACTTCTTCCTCCCAGTTGCTCACACTGTTTCCTACTTTTTGTGTACTTGCCAGTCTGAAAGAAGCGATATGTCACTAGTTGTGTATCATAAAAGAGTCATCGTTTCTCCTCCTAGGGATTATTCGAGATTTCTTAATCCAAACACCTAGTATCAAGGCATTGGCTACCTTAAGAGAGTCATAGTTACTCGTCCCCATTGCTCACCCAGTCTGTAACTTTTTCGTACTGTGGCCAGTCGGCCAGAAGCGATATGTCACTCGTTGTGTATCTTAAGAGATTCATCGTTACTCCCTCCATAGGTTACTCGTATTCTCTGATTCAATACCTCTCGTGACGTAACATTGGCTCTCTTAATAGTGCCATACTTCTTCCTCCCAGTTGCTCACACGGTTTCCTACTTTTTGTGTACTTGCCAGTCTGCCAGAAGCGATATGTCACTAGTTGTGTATCATAAAAGAGTCATCGTTTCTCCTCCTAGGGGTTATTCGAGATTTCTTAATCCAAACACCTAGTAACGAGGCATTTACTACCTTAAGAGAGTCATAGTTACTCGTCCCAATTGCTCACCCAGTCTGCCACTTTTTCTTACTGTGGCCAGTCTGCCAGAAGCGATATGTCACTCGTTGTGTATCTTAAGAGATTCATCGTTACTCCTTTCATAGGTTACTGGTATTCTCTGATTCAATACCTCTCGTGACGAAAAAGTCGCTATCTTAATAGTGCAATACTTCTTCCTCCCAGTTGCTCACACTGTCTACTACTTTTTGTGTAGTTTTGTCTGTCAGAAACTATAATTCACTAGTTGTGTATCATAAATGTGTCATCGTTTCTCCTCCTAGGGGTATTCGAGATTTCTTAATCCAAACCCCTAGTAACGAGGCATTGGCTACCTTAAGAGAGTCATTGTTACTCGTCCCAATTGCTCACCCAGTCTGCCACTTATTCGTACTGTGGCGTCTGCCAGAAGCGATATGTCACTCGTTGTGTATCTTAAGAGATTCATCGTTACTCCTTCCATAGGTTACTGGTATTCTCTGATTCAATACCTCCCGTGACGAAAAAGTCGCTATCTTAATAGTGCAATACTTCTTCCGCCCAGTTGCTCACACTGTTTCCTACTTTTTGTGTACTTGCCAGTCTGCCAGAAGAGATATGTCACTAGTTGTGTATCATAAAAGAGTCATCGTTTCTCCTCCTATTGGTTATTCGAGATTTCTTAATCCAAACCCCTAGTAACGAGGCATTGGCTACCTTAAGAGAGTCATAGTTACTCGTCCCAATTGCTCACCCAGTCTGCCACTTATTCTTACTGTGGCCAGTCTGCCAGAAGCGATATGTCACTCGTTGTGTATCTTAAGAGATTCATCGTTACTCCTTCCATAGGTTACTGGTATTCTCTGATTCAATACCTCTCGTGACGAAAAAGTCACTATCTTAATAGTGCAATACTTCTTCTTCCCAGTTGCTCACACAGTCTACTACTTTTTGTGTAGTTTTTGTCTGCCAGAAACTATAATTCACTAGTTGTGTATCATAAAAGAGTCAACGTATCTCCTCCTAGGGGTTATTCGAGATTTCTTAATCCAAACACCTAGTAACGAGGCATTGGCTACCTTAAGAGAGTCATAGTTACTCGTCCCAATTGCTCACCCAGTCTGCCACTTTTTCTTACTGTGGCCAGTCTGCCAGAAGCGATATGGCACTCGTTGTGTATCTTAAGAGATTCGTCGTTACTCCTTTCATAGGTTACTGGTATTCTCTGATTCAATACCTCTCGTGACAAAAAAAGTCGCTATCTTAATAGTGCAATACTTCTTCCTCCCAGTTGCTCACACTGTCTACTACTTTTTGTGTAGTTTTGTCTGCCAGAAACTATAATTCACTAGTTGCGTATCATAAAAGAGTCATCGTTTCTCCTCCTATTGGTTATTCGAAATTTCTTAATCGAAACCCCTAGTAACGAGGCATTGGCTACCTTAAGAGAGTCATAGTTACTCGTCCCAATTGCTCACCCAGTCTGCCACTTATTCTTACTGTGGCCAGTCTGCCAGAAGCGATATGTCACTCGTTGTGCATCTTAAGAGATTCATCGTTACTCCCTCCATAGGTTACTGGTATTCTCTGATTCAATACCTCTCGTGACGAAACATTGGCTTTCTTAATAGTGCCATAATTCTTCCTCCCAGTTGCTCACACTGTTTCCTACTTTTTGTGTACTTGCCAGTCTGAAAGAAGCGATATGTCACTAGTTGTGTATCATAAAAGAGTCATCGTTTCTCCTCCTAGAGGTTATTCGAGATTTCTTAATCCAAACACCTAGTATCAAGGCATTGGCTACCTTAAGAGAGTCATAGTTACTCGTCCCAATTGCTCACCCAGTCTGTAACTTTTTCGTACTGTGGCCAGTCTGCCAGAAGCGATATGTCACTCGTTGTGTATCTTAAGAGATTCATCGTTACTCCCTCCATAGGTTACTCGTATTCTCTGATTCAATACCTCTCGTGACGAAACATTGGCTCTCTTAATAGTGCCATACTTCTTCCTCCCAGTTGCTCACACTGTTTCCTACTTTTTGTGTACTTGCCAGTCTGCCAGAAGCGATATGTCACTAGTTGTGTATCATAAAAGAGTCATCGTTTCTCCTCCTAGGGGTTATTCGAAATTTCTTAATCCAAACACCTAGTAACAAGGCATTGGCTACCTTAAGAGAGTCATAGTTACTCGTCCCCATTGCTCTCACAGTCTGCCACTTTTTCTTACTGTGGCCAGTCTGCCAGAAGCGATATGTCACTCGTTGTGTATCTTAAGAGATTCATCGTTACTCCTTCCATAGGCTACTGGTATTCTCTGATTCAATACCTCTCGTGACGAAAAAGTCGCTATCTTAATAGTGCAATACCTCTTCCTCCCAGTTGCTCACACAGTCTACTACTTTTTGTGTAGTTTTTGTCTATCAGAAACTATAATTCACTAGTTGTGTATCATAAAAGAGTCAACGTATCTCCTCCTAGGGGTTATTCGAGATTTCTTAATCCAAACCCCTAGTAACGAGGCATTGGCTACCTTAAGAGAGTCATAGTTACTCGTCCCCATTGCTCACCCAATCTGTAACTTTTTCGTACTGTGGCCAGTCTGCCAGAAGCGATATGTCACTCGTTGTGTATCTTAAGAGATTCATCGTTACTCCCTCCATAGGTTACTCGTATTCTCTGATTCAATACCTCTCGTGACGAAACATTGGCTCTCTTAATAGTGCCATACTTCTTCCTCCCAGTTGCTCACACTGTTTCCTACTTTTTGTGTACTTGCCAGTCTGCCAGAAGCGATATGTCACTAGTTGTGTATCATAAAAGAGTCATCGTTTCTCCTCCTAGGGGTTATTCGAGATTTCTTAATCCAAACACCTAGTAACAAGGCATTGGCTACCTTAAGAGAGTCATAGTTACTCGTCCCCATTGCTCTCACAGTCCGCCACTTTTTCTTACTGTGGCCAGTCTGCCAGAAGCGATATGTCACTCGTTGTGTATCTTAAGAGATTCATCGTTACTCCTTCCATAGGCTACTGGTATTCTCTGATTCAATACCTCTCGTGACGAAAAAGTCGCTATCTTAATAGTGCAATACCTCTTCCTCCCAGTTGCTCACACAGTCTACTACTTTTTGTGTAGTTTTTGTCTGCCAGAAACTATAATTCACTAGTTGTGTATCATAAAAGAGTCAACGTATCTCCTCCTAGGGGTTATTCGAGATTTCTTAATCCAAACCCCTAGTAACGAGGCATTGGCTACCTTAAGAGAGTCATAGTTACTCGTCCCCATTGCTCACCCAGTCTGTAACTTTTTCGTACTGTGGCCAGTCTGCCAGAAGCGATATGTCACTCGTTGTGTATCTTAAGAGATTCATCGTTACTCCTTCCATAGGTTACTCGTATTCTCTTATTCAATACCTCTCGTGACGAAAAAGTCGCTATCTTAATAGTGCAATACTTCTTCCTCCCAGTTGCTCACACTGTTTCCTACTTTTTGTGTACTTGCCAGTCTGCCAGAAGATATATGTCATTAGTTGTGTATCATAAAAGAGTCATCGTTTCTCCTCCTAGGGGTTATTCGAGATTTCTTAATCCATACCCCTAGTAACGAGGCATTGGCTACCTTAAGAGAGTCATGGTTACTCGTCCCAATTGCTCACCCAGTCTGCCACTTTTTCTTACTGTGGCCAGTCTGTCAGAAGCGATATGTCACTCGTTGTGTATCTTAAGAGATTCATCGTTACTCCTTCCATAGGTTACTGGTATTCTCTGATTCAATACCTCTCGTGACGAAACATTGGCTTTCTTAATAGTGCCATCCTTCTTCCTCCCAGTTGCTCACACTGTTTCCTACTTTTTGTGTACTTGCCAGTCTGAAAGAAGCGATATGTCACTAGTTGTGTATCATAAAAGAGTCATCGTTTCTCCTCCTAGGGGTTATTCGAGATTTCTTAATCCAAACACCTAGTATCAAGGCATTGGCTACCTTAAGAGAGTCATAGTTACTCGTCCCAATTGCTCACCCAGTCTGCCACTTTTTCTCACTGTGGCCAGTCTGCCAGAAGCGATATGTCACTCGTTGTGTATCTTAAGAGATTCATCGTTACTCCCTCCATAGGTTACTCGTATTCTCTGATTCAATACCTCTCGTGACGAAACATTGGCTCTCTTAATAGTGCCATACTTCTTCCTCCCAGTTGCTCACACTGTTTCCTACTTTTTGTGTACTTGCCAGTCTGCCAGAAGCGATATGTCACTAGTTGTGTATCATAAATGTGTCATCGTTTCTCCTCCTAGGGGTATTCGAGATTTCTTAATCCAAACCCCTAGTAACGAGGCATTGGCTACCTTAAGAGAGTCATTGTTACTCGTCCCAATTGCTCACCCAGTCTGCCACTTATTCGTACTGTGGCCAGTCTGCCAGAAGCGATATGTCACTCGTTGTGTATCTTAAGAGATTCATCGTTACTCCTTCCATAGGTTACTGGTATTCTCTGATTCAATACCTCCCGTGACGAAAAAGTCGCTATCTCAATAGTGCAATACTTCTTCCTCCCAGTTGCTCACACTGTTTCCTACTTTTTGTGTACTTGCCAGTCTGCCAGAAGAGATATGTCACTAGTTGTGTATCATAAAAGAGTCATCGTTTCTCCTCCTATTGGTTATTCGAGATTTCTTAATCCAAACCACTAGTAACGAGGCATTGGCTACCTTAAGAGAGTCATAGTTACTCGTCCCAATTGCTCACCCAGTCTGCCACTTATTCTTACTGTGGCCAGTCTGCCAGAAGCGATATGTCATTCGTTGTGTATCTTAAGAGATTCATCGTTACTCCTTCCATAGGTTACTCGTATTCTCTTATTCAATACCTCTCGTGACGAAAAAGTCGCTATCTTAATAGTGCAATACTTCTTCCTCCCAGTTGCTCACACTGTTTCCTACTTTTTGTGTACTTGCCAGTCTGCCAGAAGATATATGTCATTAGTTGTGTATCATAAAAGAGTCATCGTTTCTCCTCCTAGGGGTTATTCGAGATTTCTTAATCCATACCCCTAGTAACGAGGCATTGGCTACCTTAAGAGAGTCATGGTTACTCGTCCCAATTACTCACCCAGTCTGCCACTTTTTCTTACTGTGGCAAGTCTGTCAGAAGCGATATGTCACTCGTTGTGTATCTTAAGAGATTCATCGTTACTCCTTCCATAGGTTACTGGTATTCTCTGATTTAATACCTCTCGTGACGAAAAAGTCACTATCTTAATAGTGCAATACTTCTTCTTCCCAGTTGATCACACAGTCTACTACTTTTTGTGTAGTTTTTGTCTGCCAGAAACTATAATTCACTAGTTGCGTATCATAAAAGAGTCAACGTATCTCCTCCTAGGGGTTATTCGAGATTTCTTAATCCAAACCCCTAGTAACGAGGCATTGGCTACCTTAAGAGAGTCATAGTTACTCGTCCCAATTGCTCACCCAGTCTGCCACTTATTCTTACTGTGGCCAGTCTGCCAGAAGCGATATGTCACTCGTTGTGTATCTTAAGAGATTCATCGTTACTCCTTCCATAGGTTACTGGTATTCTCTGATTCAATACCTCTCGTGACGAAACATTGGCTTTCTTAATAGTGCCATACTTCTTCCTCCCAGTTGCTCACACTGTTTCCTACTTTTTGTGTACTTGCCAGTCTGAAAGAAGCGATATGTCACTAGTTGTGTATCATAAAAGAGTCATCGTTTCTCCTCCTAGGGATTATTCGAGATTTCTTAATCCAAACACCTAGTATCAAGGCATTGGCTACCTTAAGAGAGTCATAGTTACTCGTCCCCATTGCTCACCCAGTCTGTAACTTTTTCGTACTGTGGCCAGTCTGCCAGAAGCGATATGTCACTCGTTGTGTATCTTAAGAGATTCATCGTTACTCCCTCCATAGGTTACTCGTATTCTCTGATTCAATACCTCTCGTGACGTAACATTGGCTCTCTTAATAGTGCCATACTTCTTCCTCCCAGTTGCTCACACGGTTTCCTACTTTTTGTGTACTTGCCAGTCTGCCAGAAGCGATATGTCACTAGTTGTGTATCATAAAAGAGTCATCGTTTCTCCTCCTAGGGGTTATTCGAGATTTCTTAATCCAAACACCTAGTAACGAGGCATTTACTACCTTAAGAGAGTCATAGTTACTCGTCCCAATTGCTCACCCAGTCTGCCACTTTTTCTTACTGTGGCCAGTCTGCCAGAAGCGATATGTCACTCGTTGTGTATCTTAAGAGATTCATCGTTACTCCTTTCATAGGTTACTGGTATTCTCTGATTCAATACCTCTCGTGACGAAAAAGTCGCTATCTTAATAGTGCAATACTTCTTCCTCCCAGTTGCTCACACTGTCTACTACTTTTTGTGTAGTTTTGTCTGTCAGAAACTATAATTCACTAGTTGTGTATCATAAATGTGTCATCGTTTCTCCTCCTAGGGGTATTCGAGATTTCTTAATCCAAACCCCTAGTAACGAGGCATTGGCTACCTTAAGAGAGTCATTGTTACTCGTCCCAATTGCTCACCCAGTCTGCCACTTATTCGTACTGTGGCGTCTGCCAGAAGCGATATGTCACTCGTTGTGTATCTTAAGAGATTCATCGTTACTCCTTCCATAGGTTACTGGTATTCTCTGATTCAATACCTCCCGTGACGAAAAAGTCGCTATCTTAATAGTGCAATACTTCTTCCTCCCAGTTGCTCACACTGTTTCCTACTTTTTGTGTACTTGCCAGTCTGCCAGAAGAGATATGTCACTAGTTGTGTATCATAAAAGAGTCATCGTTTCTCCTCCTATTGGTTATTCGAGATTTCTTAATCCAAACCCCTAGTAACGAGGCATTGGCTACCTTAAGAGAGTCATAGTTACTCGTCCCAATTGCTCACCCAGTCTGCCACTTATTCTTACTGTGGCCAGTCTGCCAGAAGCGATATGTCACTCGTTGTGTATCTTAAGAGATTCATCGTTACTCCTTCCATAGGTTACTGGTATTCTCTGATTCAATACCTCTCGTGACGAAAAAGTCACTATCTTAATAGTGCAATACTTCTTCTTCCCAGTTGCTCACACAGTCTACTACTTTTTGTGTAGTTTTTGTCTGCCAGAAACTATAATTCACTAGTTGTGTATCATAAAAGAGTCAACGTATCTCCTCCTAGGGGTTATTCGAGATTTCTTAATCCAAACACCTAGTAACGAGGCATTGGCTACCTTAAGAGAGTCATAGTTACTCGTCCCAATTGCTCACCCAGTCTGCCACTTTTTCTTACTGTGGCCAGTCTGCCAGAAGCGATATGGCACTCGTTGTGTATCTTAAGAGATTCGTCGTTACTCCTTTCATAGGTTACTGGTATTCTCTGATTCAATACCTCTCGTGACAAAAAAAGTCGCTATCTTAATAGTGCAATACTTCTTCCTCCCAGTTGCTCACACTGTCTACTACTTTTTGTGTAGTTTTGTCTGCCAGAAACTATAATTCACTAGTTGCGTATCATAAAAGAGTCATCGTTTCTCCTCCTATTGGTTATTCGAAATTTCTTAATCGAAACCCCTAGTAACGAGGCATTGGCTACCTTAAGAGAGTCATAGTTACTCGTCCCAATTGCTCACCCAGTCTGCCACTTATTCTTACTGTGGCCATTCTGCCAGAATCGATATGTCACTCGTTGTGTATCTTAAGAGATTCATCGTTACTCCTTGCATAGGTTACTGGTATTCTCTGATTCAATACCTCCCGTGACGAAAAAGTCGCTATCTTAATAGTGCAATACTTCTTCCTCCCAGTTGCTCACACTGTTTCCTACTTTTTGTGTACTTGCCAGTCTGCCAGAAGAGATATGTCACTAGTTGTGTATCATAAAAGAGTCATCGTTTCTCCTCCTATTGGTTATTCGAAATTTCTTAATCGAAACCCCTAGTAACGAGGCATTGGCTACCTTAAGAGAGTCATAGTTACTCGTCCCAATTGCTCACCCAGTCTGCCACTTATTCTTACTGTGGCCAGTCTGCCAGAAGCGATATGTCACTCGTTGTGCATCTTAAGAGATTCATCGTTACTCCCTCCATAGGTTACTGGTATTCTCTGATTCAATACCTCTCGTGACGAAACATTGGCTTTCTTAATAGTGCCATAATTCTTCCTCCCAGTTGCTCACACTGTTTCCTACTTTTTGTGTACTTGCCAGTCTGAAAGAAGCGATATGTCACTAGTTGTGTATCATAAAAGAGTCATCGTTTCTCCTCCTAGAGGTTATTCGAGATTTCTTAATCCAAACACCTAGTATCAAGGCATTGGCTACCTTAAGAGAGTCATAGTTACTCGTCCCAATTGCTCACCCAGTCTGTAACTTTTTCGTACTGTGGCCAGTCTGCCAGAAGCGATATGTCACTCGTTGTGTATCTTAAGAGATTCATCGTTACTCCCTCCATAGGTTACTCGTATTCTCTGATTCAATACCTCTCGTGACGAAACATTGGCTCTCTTAATAGTGCCATACTTCTTCCTCCCAGTTGCTCACACTGTTTCCTACTTTTTGTGTACTTGCCAGTCTGCCAGAAGCGATATGTCACTAGTTGTGTATCATAAAAGAGTCATCGTTTCTCCTCCTAGGGGTTATTCGAAATTTCTTAATCCAAACACCTAGTAACAAGGCATTGGCTACCTTAAGAGAGTCATAGTTACTCGTCCCCATTGCTCTCACAGTCTGCCACTTTTTCTTACTGTGGCCAGTCTGCCAGAAGCGATATGTCACTCGTTGTGTATCTTAAGAGATTCATCGTTACTCCTTCCATAGGCTACTGGTATTCTCTGATTCAATACCTCTCGTGACGAAAAAGTCGCTATCTTAATAGTGCAATACCTCTTCCTCCCAGTTGCTCACACAGTCTACTACTTTTTGTGTAGTTTTTGTCTATCAGAAACTATAATTCACTAGTTGTGTATCATAAAAGAGTCAACGTATCTCCTCCTAGGGGTTATTCGAGATTTCTTAATCCAAACCCCTAGTAACGAGGCATTGGCTACCTTAAGAGAGTCATAGTTACTCGTCCCCATTGCTCACCCAATCTGTAACTTTTTCGTACTGTGGCCAGTCTGCCAGAAGCGATATGTCACTCGTTGTGTATCTTAAGAGATTCATCGTTACTCCCTCCATAGGTTACTCGTATTCTCTGATTCAATACCTCTCGTGACGAAACATTGGCTCTCTTAATAGTGCCATACTTCTTCCTCCCAGTTGCTCACACTGTTTCCTACTTTTTGTGTACTTGCCAGTCTGCCAGAAGCGATATGTCACTAGTTGTGTATCATAAAAGAGTCATCGTTTCTCCTCCTAGGGGTTATTCGAGATTTCTTAATCCAAACACCTAGTAACAAGGCATTGGCTACCTTAAGAGAGTCTTAGTTACTCGTCCCCATTGCTCTCACAGTCTGCCACTTTTTCTTACTGTGGCCAGTCTGCCAGAAGCGATATGTCACTCGTTGTGTATCTTAAGAGATTCATCGTTACTCCTTCCATAGGCTACTGGTATTCTCTGATTCAATACCTCTCGTGACGAAAAAGTCGCTATCTTAATAGTGCAATACCTCTTCCTCCCAGTTGCTCACACAGTCTACTACTTTTTGTGTAGTTTTTGTCTGCCAGAAACTATAATTCACTAGTTGTGTATCATAAAAGAGTCAACGTATCTCCTCCTAGGGGTTATTCGAGATTTCTTAATCCAAACCCCTAGTAACGAGGCATTGGCTACCTTAAGAGAGTCATAGTTACTCGTCCCCATTGCTCACCCAGTCTGTAACTTTTTCGTACTGTGGCCAGTCTGCCAGAAGCGATATGTCACTCGTTGTGTATCTTAAGAGATTCATCGTTACTCCTTCCATAGGTTACTCGTATTCTCTTATTCAATACCTCTCGTGACGAAAAAGTCGCTATCTTAATAGTGCAATACTTCTTCCTCCCAGTTGCTCACACTGTTTCCTACTTTTTGTGTACTTGCCAGTCTGCCAGAAGATATATGTCATTAGTTGTGTATCATAAAAGAGTCATCGTTTCTCCTCCTAGGGGTTATTCGAGATTTCTTAATCCATACCCCTAGTAACGAGGCATTGGCTACCTTAAGAGAGTCATGGTTACTCGTCCCAATTGCTCACCCAGTCTGCCACTTTTTCTTACTGTGGCCAGTCTGTCAGAAGCGATATGTCACTCGTTGTGTATCTTAAGAGATTCATCGTTACTCCTTCCATAGGTTACTGGTATTCTCTGATTCAATACCTCTCGTGACGAAACATTGGCTTTCTTAATAGTGCCATCCTTCTTCCTCCCAGTTGCTCACACTGTTTCCTACTTTTTGTGTACTTGCCAGTCTGAAAGAAGCGATATGTCACTAGTTGTGTATCATAAAAGAGTCATCGTTTCTCCTCCTAGGGGTTATTCGAGATTTCTTAATCCAAACACCTAGTATCAAGGCATTGGCTACCTTAAGAGAGTCATAGTTACTCGTCCCAATTGCTCACCCAGTCTGCCACTTTTTCTCACTGTGGCCAGTCTGCCAGAAGCGATATGTCACTCGTTGTGTATCTTAAGAGATTCATCGTTACTCCCTCCATAGGTTACTCGTATTCTCTGATTCAATACCTCTCGTGACGAAACATTGGCTCTCTTAATAGTGCCATACTTCTTCCTCCCAGTTGCTCACACTGTTTCCTACTTTTTGTGTACTTGCCAGTCTGCCAGAAGCGATATGTCACTAGTTGTGTATCATAAATGTGTCATCGTTTCTCCTCCTAGGGGTATTCGAGATTTCTTAATCCAAACCCCTAGTAACGAGGCATTGGCTACCTTAAGAGAGTCATTGTTACTCGTCCCAATTGCTCACCCAGTCTGCCACTTATTCGTACTGTGGCCAGTCTGCCAGAAGCGATATGTCACTCGTTGTGTATCTTAAGAGATTCATCGTTACTCCTTCCATAGGTTACTGGTATTCTCTGATTCAATACCTCCCGTGACGAAAAAGTCGCTATCTCAATAGTGCAATACTTCTTCCTCCCAGTTGCTCACACTGTTTCCTACTTTTTGTGTACTTGCCAGTCTGCCAGAAGAGATATGTCACTAGTTGTGTATCATAAAAGAGTCATCGTTTCTCCTCCTATTGGTTATTCGAGATTTCTTAATCCAAACCACTAGTAACGAGGCATTGGCTACCTTAAGAGAGTCATAGTTACTCGTCCCAATTGCTCACCCAGTCTGCCACTTATTCTTACTGTGGCCAGTCTGCCAGAAGCGATATGTCACTCGTTGTGCATCTTAAGAGATTCATCGTTACTCCTTCCATAGGTTACTGGTATTCTCTGATTCAATACCTCTCGTGACGAAACATTGGCTTTCTTAATAGTGCCATACTTCTTCCTCCCAGTTGCTCACACTGTTTCCTACTTTTTGTGTACTTGCCAGTCTGAAAGAAGCGATATGTCACTAGTTGTGTATCATAAAAGAGTCATCGTTTCTCCTCCTAGAGGTTATTCGAGATTTCTTAATCCAAACACCTAGTATCAAGGCATTGGCTACCTTAAGAGAGTCATAGTTACTCGTCCCCATTGCTCACCCAGTCTGTAACTTTTTCGTACTGTGGCCAGTCTGCCAGAAGCGATATGTCACTCGTTGTGTATCTTAAGAGATTCATCGTTACTCCCTCCATAGGTTACTCGTATCCTCTGATTCAATACCTCTCGTGACGAAACATTGGCTCTCTTAATAGTGCCATACTTCTTCCTCAGAGTTGCTCACACTGTTTCCTACTTTTTGTGTACTTGCCAGTCTGCCAGAAGCGATATGTCACTAGTTGTGTATCATAAAAGAGTCATCGTTTCTCCTCCTAGGGGTTATTCGAGATTTCTTAATCCAAACACCTAGTAACAAGGCATTGGCTACCTTAAGGGAGTCACAGTTACTCGTCCCCATTGCTCTCACAGTCTGCCACTTTTTCTTACTGTGGCCAGTCTGCCAGAAGCGATATGTCACTCGTTGTGTATCTTAAGAGATTCATCGTTACTCCTTCCATAGGCTACTGGTATTCTCTGATTCAATACCTCTCGTGACGAAAAAGTCGCTATCTTAATAGTGCAATACCTCTTCCTCCCAGTTGCTCACACAGCCTACTACTTTTTGTGTAGTTTTTGTCTGCCAGAAACTATAATTCACTAGTTGTGTATCATAAAAGAGTCAACGTATCTCCTCCTAGGGGTTATTCGAGATTTCTTAATCCAAACACCTAGTAACGAGGCATTGGCTACCTTAAGAGAGTCATAGTTACTCGTCCCAATTGGTCACCCAGTCTGCCACTTTTTCTTACTGTGGCCAGTCTGCCAGAAGCGATATGTCACTCGTTGTGTATCTTAAGAGATTCATCGTTACTCCTTCCATAGGCTACTGGTATTCTCTGATTCAATACCTCTCGTGACGAAAAAGTCGCTATCTTAATAGTGCAATACCTCTTCCTCCCAGTTGCTCACACAGTCTACTACTTTTTGTGTAGTTTTTGTCTGCCAGAAACTATAATTCACTAGTTGTGTATCATAAAAGAGTCAACGTATCTCCTCCTAGGGGTTATTCGAGATTTCTTAATCCAAACACCTAGTAACGAGGCATTGGCTACCTTAAGAGAGTCATAGTTACTCGTCCCAATTGCTCACCCAGTCTGCCACTTTTTCTTACTGTGGCCAGTCTGCCAGGAGCGATATGTCACTCGTTGTGTATCTTAAGAGATTCGTCGTTACTCCTTTCATAGGTTACTGGTATTCTCTGATTCAATACCTCTCGTGACGAAAAAGTCGCTATCTTAATAGTGCAATACTTCTTCCTCCCAGTTGCTCACACTGTCTACTACTTTTTGTGTAGTTTTGTCTGCCAGAAACTATAATTCACTAGTTGTATATCATAAATGTGTCATCGTTTCTCCTCCTAGGGATATTCGAGATTTCTTAATCCAAACCCCTAGTAACGAGGCATTGGCTACCTTAAGAGAGTCATAGTTACTCGTCCCAATTGCTCACCCAGTCTGCCACTTATTCTTACTGTGGCCAGTCTGCCAGAAGCGATATGTCACTCGTTGTGTATCTTAAGAGATTCATCGTTACTCCTTTCATAGGTTACTGGTATTCTCTGATTCAATACCTCCCGTGACGAAAAAGTCGCTATCTTAATAGTGCAATACTTCTTCCTCCCAGTTGCTCACACTGTTTCCTACTTTTTGTGTACTTGACAGTCTGCCAGAAGAGATATGTCACTAGTTGTGTATCATAAAAGAGTCATCGTTTCTCCTCCTATTGGTTATTCGAAATTTATTAATCGAAACCCCTAGTAACGAGGCATTGGCTACCTTAAGAGAGTCATAGTTACTCGTCCCAATTGCTCACACAGTCTGCCACTTATTCTTACTGTGGCCAGTGTGCCAGAAGCGATATGTCACTCGTTGTGTATCTTAAGAGATTCATCGTTACTCCTTCCATAGGTTACTGGTATTCTCTGATTCAATACCTCTCGTGACGAAACATTGGCTTTCTTAATAGTACCATACTTCTTCCTCCCAGTTGCTCACACTGTTTCCTACTTTTTGTGTACTTGCCAGTCTGAAAGAAGCGATATGTCACTAGTTGTGTATCATTAAAGAGTCATCGTTTCTCCTCCTAGGGGTTATTCGAGATTTCTTAATCCAAACACCTAGTATCAAGGCATTGGCTACCTTAAGAGAGTCATAGTTACTCGTCCCCATTGCTCACCCAGTCTGCCCCTTTTTCTTACTGTGGCCAGTCTGCCAGAAGCGATATGTCATTCGTTGTGTATCTTAAGAGATTCATCGTTACTCCTTCCATAGGTTACTCGTATTCTCTTATTCAATACCTCTCGTGACGAAAAAGTCGCTATCTTAATAGTGCAATACTTCTTCCTCCCAGTTGCTCACACTGTTTCCTACTTTTTGTGTACTTGCCAGTCTGCCAGAAGATATATGTCATTAGTTGTGTATCATAAAAGAGTCATCGTTTCTCCTCCTAGGGGTTATTCGAGATTTCTTAATCCATACCCCTAGTAACGAGGCATTGGCTACCTTAAGAGAGTCATGGTTACTCGTCCCAATTACTCACCCAGTCTGCCACTTTTTCTTACTGTGGCAAGTCTGTCAGAAGCGATATGTCACTCGTTGTGTATCTTAAGAGATTCATCGTTACTCCTTCCATAGGTTACTGGTATTCTCTGATTCAATACCTCTCGTGACGAAAAAGTCGCTATCTTAATAGTGCAATACTTCTTCTTCCCAGTTGATCACACAGTCTACTACTTTTTGTGTAGTTTTTGTCTGCCAGAAACTATAATTCACTAGTTGCGTATCATAAAAGAGTCAACGTATCTCCTCCTAGGGGTTATTCGAGATTTCTTAATCCAAACCTTTAGTAACGAGGCATTGGCTACCTTAAGAGAGTCATAGTTACTCGTCCCAATTGCTCACCCAGTCTGCCACTTATTCTTACTGTGGCCAGTCTGCCAGAAGCGATATGTCACTCGTTGTGTATCTTAAGAGATTCATCGTTACTCCTTCCATAGGTTACTGGTATTCTCTGATTCAATACCTCTCGTGACGAAACATTGGCTTTCTTAATAGTGCCATACTTCTTCCTCCCAGTTGCTCACACTGTTTCCTACTTTTTGTGTACTTGCCAGTCTGAAAGAAGCGATATGTCACTAGTTGTGTATCATAAAAGAGTCATCGTTTCTCCTCCTAGGGATTATTCGAGATTTCTTAATCCAAACACCTAGTATCAAGGCATTGGCTACCTTAAGAGAGTCATAGTTACTCGTCCCCATTGCTCACCCAGTCTGTAACTTTTTCGTACTGTGGCCAGTCTGCCAGAAGCGATATGTCACTCGTTGTGTATCTTAAGAGATTCATCGTTACTCCCTCCATAGGTTACTCGTATTCTCTGATTCAATACCTCTCGTGACGTAACATTGGCTCTCTTAATAGTGCCATACTTCTTCCTCCCAGTTGCTCACACTGTTTCCTACTTTTTGTGTACTTGCCAGTCTGCCAGAAGCGATATGTCACTAGTTGTGTATCATAAAAGAGTCATCGTTTCTCCTCCTAGGGGTTATTCGAGATTTCTTAATCCAAACACCTAGTAACGAGGCATTTACTACCTTAAGAGAGTCATAGTTACTCGTCCCAATTGCTCACCCAGTCTGCCACTTTTTCTTACTGTGGCCAGTCTGCCAGAAGGGATATGTCACTCGTTGTGTATCTTAAGAGATTCATCGTTACTCCTTTCATAGGTTACTGGTATTCTCTGATTCAATACCTCTCGTGACGAAAAAGTCGCTATCTTAATAGTGCAATACTTCTTCCTCCCAGTTGCTCACACTGTCTACTACTTTTTGTGTAGTTTTGTCTGTCAGAAACTATAATTCACTAGTTGTGTATCATAAATGTGTCATCGTTTCTCCTCCTAGGGGTATTCGAGATTTCTTAATCCAAACCCCTAGTAACGAGGCATTGGCTACCTTAAGAGAGTCATTGTTACTCGTCCCAATTGCTCACCCAGTCTGCCACTTATTCGTACTGTGGCGTCTGCCAGAAGCGATATGTCACTCGTTGTGTATCTTAAGAGATTCATCGTTACTCCTTCCATAGGTTACTGGTATTCTCTGATTCAATACCTCCCGTGACGAAAAAGTCGCTATCTTAATAGTGCAATACTTCTTCCGCCCAGTTGCTCACACTGTTTCCTACTTTTTGTGTACTTGCCAGTCTGCCAGAAGAGATATGTCACTAGTTGTGTATCATAAAAGAGTCATCGTTTCTCCTCCTATTGGTTATTCGAGATTTCTTAATCCAAACCCCTAGTAACGAGGCATTGGCTACCTTAAGAGAGTCATAGTTACTCGTCCCCATTGCTCACCCAGTCTGTAACTTTTTCGTACTGTGGCCAGTCTGCCAGAAGCGATATGTCACTCGTTGTGTATCTTAAGAGATTCATCGTTACTCCCTCCATAGGTTACTCGTATTCTCTGATTCAATACCTCTCTTGACGAAACATTGGCTCTCTTAATAGTGCCATACTTCTTCCTCCCAGTTGCTCACACTGTTTCCTACTTTTTGTGTACTTGCCAGTCTGCCAGAAGCGATATGTCACTAGTTGTGTATCATAAAAGAGTCATCGTTTCTCCTCCTAGGGGTTATTCGAGATTTCTTAATCCAGACACCTAGTAACAAGGCATTGGCTACCTTAAGAGAGTCATAGTTACTCGTCCCCATTGCTCTCACAGTCTGCCACTTTTTCTTACTGTGGCCAGTCTGCCAGAAGCGATATGTCACTCGTTGTGTATCTTAAGGGATTCATCGATACTCCTTCCATAGGCTACTGGTATTCTCTGATTCAATACCTCTCGTGACGAAAAAGTCGCTATCTTAATAGTGCAATACCTCTTCCTCCCAGTTGCTCACACAGTCTACTACTTTTTGTGTAGTTTTTGTCTGCCAGAAACTATAATTCACTAGTTGTGTATCATAAAAGAGTCAACGTACCTCCTCCTAGGGGTTATTCGAGATTTCTTAATCCAAACACCTAGTAACGAGGCATTGGCTACCTTAAGAGAGTCATAGTTACTCGTCCCAATTGCTCACCCAGTCTGCCACTTTTTCTTACTGTGGCCAGTCTGCCAGAAGCGATATGTCACTCGTTGTGTATCTTAAGAGATTCGTCGTTACTCCTTTCATAGGTTACTGGTATTCTCTGATTCAATACCTCTCGTGACGAAAAAGTCGCTATCTTAATAGTGCAATACTTCTTCCTCCCAGTTGCTCACACTGTCTTCTACTTTTTGTGTAGTTTTGTCTGCCAGAAACTATAATTCACTAGTTGTGTATCATAAATGTGTCATCGTTTCTCCTCCTAGGGATATTCGAGATTTCTTAATCCAAACCCCTAGTAACGAGGCATTGGCTACCTTAAGAGAGTCATAGTTACTCGTCCCAATTGCTCACCCAGTCTGCCACTTATTCTTACTGTGGCCAGTCTGCCAGAAGCGATATGTCACTCGTTGTGTATCTTAAGAGATTCATCGTTACTCCTTCCATAGGTTACTGGTATTCTCTGATTCAATACCTCTCGTGACGAAAAAGTCACTATCTTAATAGTGCAATACTTCTTCTTCCCAGTTGCTCACACAGTCTACTACTTTTTGTGTAGTTTTTGTCTGCCAGAAACTATAATTCACTAGTTGTGTATCATAAAAGAGTCAACGTATCTCCTCCTAGGGGTTATTCGAGATTTCTTAATCCAAACACCTAGTAACGAGGCATTGGCTACCTTAAGAGAGTCATAGTTACTCGTCCCAATTGCTCACCCAGTCTGCCACTTTTTCTTACTGTGGCCAGTCTGCCAGAAGCGATATGTCACTCGTTGTGTATCTTAAGAGATTCGTCGTTACTCCTTTCATAGGTTACTGGTATTCTCTGATTCAATACCTCTCGTGACAAAAAAGTCGCTATCTTAATAGTGCAATACTTCTTCCTCCCAGTTGCTCACACTGTCTACTACTTTTTGTGTAGTTTTGTCTGCCAGAAACTATAATTCACTAGTTGCGTATCATAAAAGAGTCATCGTTTCTCCTCCTATTGGTTATTCGAAATTTCTTAATCGAAACCCCTAGTAACGAGGCATTGGCTACCTTAAGAGAGTCATAGTTACTCGTCCCAATTGCTCACCCAGTCTGCCACTTATTCTTACTGTGGCCAGTCTGCCAGAAGCGATATGTCACTCGTTGTGTATCTTAAGAGATTCATCGTTACTCCTTGCATAGGTTACTGGTATTCTCTGATTCAATACCTCCCGTGACGAAAAAGTCGCTATCTTAATAGTGCAATACTTCTTCCTCCCAGTTGCTCACACTGTTTCCTACTTTTTGTGTACTTGCCAGTCTGCCAGAAGAGATATGTCACTAGTTGTGTATCATAAAAGAGTCATCGTTTCTCCTCCTATTGGTTATTCGAAATTTCTTAATCGAAACCCCTAGTAACGAGGCATTGGCTACCTTAAGAGAGTCATAGTTACTCGTCCCAATTGCTCACCCAGTCTGCCACTTATTCTTACTGTGGCCAGTCTGCCAGAAGCGATATGTCACTCGTTGTGTATCTTAAGAGATTCATCGTTACTCCCTCCATAGGTTACTCGTATTCTCTGATTCAATACCTCTCGTGACGTAACATTGGCTCTCTTAATAGTGCCATACTTCTTCCTCCCAGTTGCTCACACTGTTTCCTACTTTTTGTGTACTTGCCAGTCTGCCAGAAGGGATATGTCACTAGTTGTGTATCATAAAAGAGTCATCGTTTCTCCTCCTAGGGGTTATTCGAGATTTCTTAATCCAAACACCTAGTAACGAGGCATTTACTACCTTAAGAGAGTCATAGTTACTCGTCCCAATTGCTCACCCAGTCTGCCACTTTTTCTTACTGTGGCCAGTCTGCCAGAAGGGATATGTCACTCGTTGTGTATCTTAAGAGATTCATCGTTACTCCTTTCATAGGTTACTGGTATTCTCTGATTCAATACCTCTCGTGACGAAAAAGTCGCTATCTTAATAGTGCAATACTTCTTCCTCCCAGTTGCTCACACTGTCTACTACTTTTTGTGTAGTTTTGTCTGTCAGAAACTATAATTCACTAGTTGTGTATCATAAATGTGTCATCGTTTCTCCTCCTAGGGGTATTCGAGATTTCTTAATCCAAACCCCTAGTAACGAGGCATTGGCTACCTTAAGAGAGTCATTGTTACTCGTCCCAATTGCTCACCCAGTCTGCCACTTATTCGTACTGTGGCGTCTGCCAGAAGCGATATGTCACTCGTTGTGTATCTTAAGAGATTCATCGTTACTCCTTCCATAGGTTACTGGTATTCTCTGATTCAATACCTCCCGTGACGAAAAAGTCGCTATCTTAATAGTGCAATACTTCTTCCGCCCAGTTGCTCACACTGTTTCCTACTTTTTGTGTACTTGCCAGTCTGCCAGAAGAGATATGTCACTAGTTGTGTATCATAAAAGAGTCATCGTTTCTCCTCCTATTGGTTATTCGAGATTTCTTAATCCAAACCCCTAGTAACGAGGCATTGGCTACCTTAAGAGAGTCATAGTTACTCGTCCCCATTGCTCACCCAGTCTGTAACTTTTTCGTACTGTGGCCAGTCTGCCAGAAGCGATATGTCACTCGTTGTGTATCTTAAGAGATTCATCGTTACTCCCTCCATAGGTTACTCGTATTCTCTGATTCAATACCTCTCTTGACGAAACATTGGCTCTCTTAATAGTGCCATACTTCTTCCTCCCAGTTGCTCACACTGTTTCCTACTTTTTGTGTACTTGCCAGTCTGCCAGAAGCGATATGTCACTAGTTGTGTATCATAAAAGAGTCATCGTTTCTCCTCCTAGGGGTTATTCGAGATTTCTTAATCCAGACACCTAGTAACAAGGCATTGGCTACCTTAAGAGAGTCATAGTTACTCGTCCCCATTGCTCTCACAGTCTGCCACTTTTTCTTACTGTGGCCAGTCTGCCAGAAGCGATATGTCACTCGTTGTGTATCTTAAGGGATTCATCGATACTCCTTCCATAGGCTACTGGTATTCTCTGATTCAATACCTCTCGTGACGAAAAAGTCGCTATCTTAATAGTGCAATACCTCTTCCTCCCAGTTGCTCACACAGTCTACTACTTTTTGTGTAGTTTTTGTCTGCCAGAAACTATAATTCACTAGTTGTGTATCATAAAAGAGTCAACGTATCTCCTCCTAGGGGTTATTCGAGATTTCTTAATCCAAACACCTAGTAACGAGGCATTGGCTACCTTAAGAGAGTCATAGTTACTCGTCCCAATTGCTCACCCAGTCTGCCACTTTTTCTTACTGTGGCCAGTCTGCCAGAAGCGATATGTCACTCGTTGTGTATCTTAAGAGATTCGTCGTTACTCCTTTCATAGGTTACTGGTATTCTCTGATTCAATACCTCTCGTGACGAAAAAGTCGCTATCTTAATAGTGCAATACTTCTTCCTCCCAGTTGCTCACACTGTCTTCTACTTTTTGTGTAGTTTTGTCTGCCAGAAACTATAATTCACTAGTTGTGTATCATAAATGTGTCATCGTTTCTCCTCCTAGGGATATTCGAGATTTCTTAATCCAAACCCCTAGTAACGAGGCATTGGCTACCTTAAGAGAGTCATAGTTTCTCGTCCCAATTGCTCACCCAGTCTGCCACTTATTCTTACTGTGGCCAGTCTGCCAGAAGCGATATGTCACTCGTTGTGTATCTTAAGAGATTCATCGTTACTCCTTCCATAGGTTACTGGTATTCTCTGATTCAATACCTCTCGTGACGAAAAAGTCACTATCTTAATAGTGCAATACTTCTTCTTCCCAGTTGCTCACACAGTCTACGACTTTTTGTGTAGTTTTTGTCTGCCAGAAACTATAATTCACTAGTTGTGTATCATAAAAGAGTCAACGTATCTCCTCCTAGGGGTTATTCGAGATTTCTTAATCCAAACACCTAGTAACGAGGCATTGGCTACCTTAAGAGAGTCATAGTTACTCGTCCCAATTGCTCACCCAGTCTGCCACTTTTTCTTACTGTGGCCAGTCTGCCAGAAGCGATATGTCACTCGTTGTGTATCTTAAGAGATTCGTCGTTACTCCTTTCATAGGTTACTGGTATTCTCTGATTCAATACCTCTCGTGACAAAAAAGTCGCTATCTTAATAGTGCAATACTTCTTCCTCCCAGTTGCTCACACTGTCTACTACTTTTTGTGTAGTTTTGTCTGCCAGAAACTATAATTCACTAGTTGCGTATCATAAAAGAGTCATCGTTTCTCCTCCTATTGGTTATTCGAAATTTCTTAATCGAAACCCCTAGTAACGAGGCATTGGCTACCTTAAGAGAGTCATAGTTACTCGTCCCAATTGCTCACCCAGTCTGCCACTTATTCTTACTGTGGCCAGTCTGCCAGAAGCGATATGTCACTCGTTGTGTATCTTAAGAGATTCATCGTTACTCCTTGCATAGGTTACTGGTATTCTCTGATTCAATACCTCCCGTGACGAAAAAGTCGCTATCTTAATAGTGCAATACTTCTTCCTCCCAGTTGCTCACACTGTTTCCTACTTTTTGTGTACTTGCCAGTCTGCCAGAAGAGATATGTCACTAGTTGTGTATCATAAAAGAGTCATCGTTTCTCCTCCTATTGGTTATTCGAAATTTCTTAATCGAAACCCCTAGTAACGAGGCATTGGCTACCTTAAGAGAGTCATAGTTACTCGTCCCAATTGCTCACCCAGTCTGCCACTTATTCTTACTGTGGCCAGTCTGCCAGAAGCGATATGTCACTCGTTGTGCATCTTAAGAGATCCATCGTTACTCCCTCCATAGGTTACTGGTATTCTCTGATTCAATACCTCTCGTGACGAAACATTGGCTTTCTTAATAGTGCCATAATTCTTCCTCCCAGTTGCTCACACTGTTACCTACTTTTTGTGTACTTGCCAGTCTGAAAGAAGCGATATGTCACTAGTTGTGTATCATAAAAGAGTCATCGTTTCTCCTCCTAGAGGTTATTCGAGATTTCTTAATCCAAACACCTAGTATCAAGGCATTGGCTACCTTAAGAGAGTCATAGTTACTCGTCCCAATTGCTCACCCAGTCTGTAACTTTTTCGTACTGTGGCCAGTCTGCCAGAAGCGATATGTCACTCGTTGTGTATCTTAAGAGATTCATCGTTACTCCCTCCATAGGTTACTCGTATTCTCTGATTCAATACCTCTCGTGACGAAACATTGGCTCTCTTAATAGTGCCATACTTCTTCCTCCCAGTTGCTCACACTGTTTCCTACTTTTTGTGTACTTGCCAGTCTGCCAGAAGCGATATGTCACTAGTTGTGTATCATAAAAGAGTCATCGTTTCTCCTCCTAGGGGTTATTCGAAATTTCTTAATCCAAACACCTAGTAACAAGGCATTGGCTACCTTAAGAGAGTCATAGTTACTCGTCCCCATTGCTCTCACAGTCTGCCACTTTTTCTTACTGTGGCCAGTCTGCCAGAAGCGATATGTCACTCGTTGTGTATCTTAAGAGATTCATCGTTACTCCTTCCATAGGCTACTGGTATTCTCTGATTCAATACCTCTCGTGACGAAAAAGTCGCTATCTTAATAGTGCAATACATCTTCCTCCCAGTTGCTCACACAGTCTACTACTTTTTGTGTAGTTTTTGTCTATCAGAAACTATAATTCACTAGTTGTGTATCATAAAAGAGTCAACGTATCTCCTCCTAGGGGTTATTCGAGATTTCTTAATCCAAACCCCTAGTAACGAGGCATTGGCTACCTTAAGAGAGTCATAGTTACTCGTCCCCATTGCTCACCCAATCTGTAACTTTTTCGTACTGTGGCCAGTCTGCCAGAAGCGATATGTCACTCGTTGTGTATCTTAAGAGATTCATCGTTACTCCCTCCATAGGTTACTCGTATTCTCTGATTCAATACCTCTCGTGACGAAACATTGGCTCTCTTAATAGTGCCATACTTCTTCCTCCCAGTTGCTCACACTGTTTCCTACTTTTTGTGTACTTGCCAGTCTGCCAGAAGCGATATGTCACTAGTTGTGTATCATAAAAGAGTCATCGTTTCTCCTCCTAGGGGTTATTCGAGATTTCTTAATCCAAACACCTAGTAACAAGGCATTGGCTACCTTAAGAGAGTCATAGTTACTCGTCCCAATTGCTCACCCAGTCTGTAACTTTTTCGTACTGTGGCCAGTCTGCCAGAAGCGATATGTCACTCGTTGTGTATCTTAAGAGATTCATCGTTACTCCCTCCATAGGTTACTCGTATTCTCTGATTCAATACCTCTCGTGACGAAACATTGGCTCTCTTAATAGTGCCATACTTCTTCCTCCCAGTTGCTCACACTGTTTCCTACTTTTTGTGTACTTGCCAGTCTGCCAGAAGCGATATGTCACTAGTTGTGTATCATAAAAGAGTCATCGTTTCTCCTCCTAGGGGTTATTCGAAATTTCTTAATCCAAACACCTAGTAACAAGGCATTGGCTACCTTAAGAGAGTCATACTTACTCGTCCCCATTGCTCTCACAGTCTGCCACTTTTTCTTACTGTGGCCAGTCTGCCAGAAGCGATATGTCACTCGTTGTGTATCTTAAGAGATTCATCGTTACTCCTTCCATAGGCTACTGGTATTCTCTGATTCAATACCTCTCGTGACGAAAAAGTCGCTATCTTAATAGTGCAATACATCTTCCTCCCAGTTGCTCACACAGTCTACTACTTTTTGTGTAGTTTTTGTCTATCAGAAACTATAATTCACTAGTTGTGTATCATAAAAGAGTCAACGTATCTCCTCCTAGGGGTTATTCGAGATTTCTTAATCCAAACCCCTAGTAACGAGGCATTGGCTACCTTAAGAGAGTCATAGTTACTCGTCCCCATTGCTCACCCAATCTGTAACTTTTTCGTACTGTGGCCAGTCTGCCAGAAGCGATATGTCACTCGTTGTGTATCTTAAGAGATTCATCGTTACTCCCTCCATAGGTTACTCGTATTCTCTGATTCAATACCTCTCGTGACGAAACATTGGCTCTCTTAATAGTGCCATACTTCTTCCTCCCAGTTGCTCACACTGTTTCCTACTTTTTGTGTACTTGCCAGTCTGCCAGAAGCGATATGTCACTAGTTGTGTATCATAAAAGAGTCATCGTTTCTCCTCCTAGGGGTTATTCGAGATTTCTTAATCCAAACACCTAGTAACAAGGCATTGGCTACCTTAAGAGAGTCATAGTTACTCGTCCCCATTGCTCTCACAGTCTGCCACTTTTTCTTACTGTGGCCAGTCTGCCAGAAGCGATATGTCACTCGTTGTGTATCTTAAGAGATTCATCGTTACTCCTTCCATAGGCTACTGGTATTCTCTGATTCAATACCTCTCGTGACGAAAAAGTCGCTATCTTAATAGTGCAATACCTCTTCCTCCCAGTTGCTCACACAGTCTACTACTTTTTGTGTAGTTTTTGTCTGCCAGAAACTATAATTCACTAGTTGTGTATCATAAAAGAGTCAACGTATCTCCTCCTAGGGGTTATTCGAGATTTCTTAATCCAAACCCCTAGTAACGAGGCATTGGCTACCTTAAGAGAGTCATAGTTACTCGTCCCCATTGCTCACCCAGTCTGTAACTTTTTCGTACTGTGGCCAGTCTGCCAGAAGCGATATGTCACTCGTTGTGTATCTTAAGAGATTCATCGTTACTCCCTCCATAGGTTACTCGTATTCTCTGATTCAATACCTCTCGTGACGAAACATTGGCTCTCTTAATAGTGCCATACTTCTTCCTCCCAGTTGCTCACACTGTTTCCTACTTTTTGTGTACTTGCCAGTCTGCCAGAAGCGATATGTCACTAGTTGTGTATCATAAAAGAGTCATCGTTTCTCCTCCTAGGGGTTATTCGAGATTTCTTAACCCAAACACCTAGTAACAAGGCATTGGCTACCTTAAGAGAGTCATAGTTACTCGTCCCCATTGCTCTCACAGTCTGCCACTTTTTCTTACTGTGGCCAGTCTGCCAGAAGCGATATGTCACTCGTTGTGTATCTTAAGAGATTCATCGTTACTCCTTCCATAGGCTACTGGTATTCTCTGATTCAATACCTCTCGTGACGAAAAAGTCGCTATCTTAATAGTGCAATACCTCTTCCTCCCAGTTGCTCACACAGTCTACTACTTTTTGTGTAGTTTTTGTCTGCCAGAAACTATAATTCACTAGTTGTGTATCATAAAAGAGTCAACGTATCTCCTCCTAGGGGTTATTCGAGATTTCTTAATCCAAACCCCTAGTAACGAGGCATTGGCTACCTTAAGAGAGTCATAGTTACTCGTCCCCATTGCTCACCCAGTCTGTAACTTTTTCGTACTGTGGCCAGTCTGCCAGAAGCGATATGTCACTCGTTGTGTATCTTAAGAGATTCATCGTTACTCCCTCCATAGGTTACTCGTATTCTCTGATTCAATACCTCTCGTGACGAAACATTGGCTCTCTTAATAGTGCCATACTTCTTCCTCCCAGTTGCTCACACTGTTTCCTACTTTTTGTGTACTTGCCAGTCTGCCAGAAGCGATATGTCACTAGTTGTGTATCATAAAAGAGTCATCGTTTCTCCTCCTAGGGGTTATTCGAGATTTCTTAACCCAAACACCTAGTAACAAGGCATTGGCTACCTTAAGAGAGTCATAGTTACTCGTCCCCATTGCTCTCACAGTCTGCCACTTTTTCTTACTGTGGCCAGTCTGCCAGAAGCGATATGTCACTCGTTGTGTATCTTAAGAGATTCATCGTTACTCCTTCCATAGGCTACTGGTATTCTCTGATTCAATACCTCTCGTGACGAAAAAGTCGCTATCTTAATAGTGCAATACCTCTTCCTCCCAGTTGCTCACACAGTCTACTACTTTTTGTGTAGTTTTTGTCTGCCAGAAACTATAATTCACTAGTTGTGTATCATAAAAGAGTCAACGTATCTCCTCCTAGGGGTTATTCGAGATTTCTTAATCCAAACCCCTAGTAACGAGGCATTGGCTACCTTAAGAGAGTCATAGTTACTCGTCCCCATTGCTCACCCAGTCTGTAACTTTTTCGTACTGTGGCCAGTCTGCCAGAAGCGATATGTCACTCGTTGTGTATCTTAAGAGATTCATCGTTACTCCCTCCATAGGTTACTCGTATTCTCTGATTCAATACCTCTCGTGACGAAACATTGGCTCTCTTAATAGTGCCATACTTCTTCCTCCCAGTTGCTCACACTGTTTCCTACTTTTTGTGTACTTGCCAGTCTGCCAGAAGCGATATGTCACTAGTTGTGTATCATAAAAGAGTCATCGTTTCTCCTCCTAGGGGTTATTCGAGATTTCTTAACCCAAACACCTAGTAACAAGGCATTGGCTACCTTAAGAGAGTCATAGTTACTCGTCCCCATTGCTCTCACAGTCTGCCACTTTTTCTTACTGTGGCCAGTCTGCCAGAAGCGATATGTCACTCGTTGTGTATCTTAAGAGATTCATCGTTACTCCTTCCATAGGCTACTGGTATTCTCTGATTCAATACCTCTCGTGACGAAAAAGTCGCTATCTTAATAGTGCAATACCTCTTCCTCCCAGTTGCTCACACAGTCTACTACTTTTTGTGTAGTTTTTGTCTGCCAGAAACTATAATTCACTAGTTGTGTATCATAAAAGAGTCAACGTATCTCCTCCTAGGGGTTATTCGAGATTTCTTAATCCAAACCCCTAGTAACGAGGCATTGGCTACCTTAAGAGAGTCATAGTTACTCGTCCCCATTGCTCACCCAGTCTGTAACTTTTTCGTACTGTGGCCAGTCTGCCAGAAGCGATATGTCACTCGTTGTGTATCTTAAGAGATTCATCGTTACTCCCTCCATAGGTTACTCGTATTCTCTGATTCAATACCTCTCGTGACGAAACATTGGCTCTCTTAATAGTGCCATACTTCTTCCTCCCAGTTGCTCACACTGTTTCCTACTTTTTGTGTACTTGCCAGTCTGCCAGAAGCGATATGTCACTAGTTGTGTATCATAAAAGAGTCATCGTTTCTCCTCCTAGGGGTTATTCGAGATTTCTTAACCCAAACACCTAGTAACAAGGCATTGGCTACCTTAAGAGAGTCATAGTTACTCGTCCCCATTGCTCTCACAGTCTGCCACTTTTTCTTACTGTGGCCAGTCTGCCAGAAGCGATATGTCACTCGTTGTGTATCTTAAGAGATTCATCGTTACTCCTTCCATAGGCTACTGGTATTCTCTGATTCAATACCTCTCGTGACGAAAAAGTCGCTATCTTAATAGTGCAATACCTCTTCCTCCCAGTTGCTCACACAGTCTACTACTTTTTGTGTAGTTTTTGTCTGCCAGAAACTATAATTCACTAGTTGTGTATCATAAAAGAGTCAACGTATCTCCTCCTAGGGGTTATTCGAGATTTCTTAATCCAAACCCCTAGTAACGAGGCATTGGCTACCTTAAGAGAGTCATAGTTACTCGTCCCCATTGCTCACCCAGTCTGTAACTTTTTCGTACTGTGGCCAGTCTGCCAGAAGCGATATGTCACTCGTTGTGTATCTTAAGAGATTCATCGTTACTCCCTCCATAGGTTACTCGTATTCTCTGATTCAATACCTCTCGTGACGAAACATTGGCTCTCTTAATAGTGCCATACTTCTTCCTCCCAGTTGCTCACACTGTTTCCTACTTTTTGTGTACTTGCCAGTCTGCCAGAAGCGATATGTCACTAGTTGTGTATCATAAAAGAGTCATCGTTTCTCCTCCTAGGGGTTATTCGAGATTTCTTAACCCAAACACCTAGTAACAAGGCATTGGCTACCTTAAGAGAGTCATAGTTACTCGTCCCCATTGCTCTCACAGTCTGCCACTTTTTCTTACTGTGGCCAGTCTGCCAGAAGCGATATGTCACTCGTTGTGTATCTTAAGAGATTCATCGTTACTCCTTCCATAGGCTACTGGTATTCTCTGATTCAATACCTCTCGTGACGAAAAAGTCGCTATCTTAATAGTGCAATACCTCTTCCTCCCAGTTGCTCACACAGTCTACTACTTTTTGTGTAGTTTTTGTCTGCCAGAAACTATAATTCACTAGTTGTGTATCATAAAAGAGTCAACGTATCTCCTCCTAGGGGTTATTCGAGATTTCTTAATCCAAACCCCTAGTAACGAGGCATTGGCTACCTTAAGAGAGTCATAGTTACTCGTCCCCATTGCTCACCCAGTCTGTAACTTTTTCGTACTGTGGCCAGTCTGCCAGAAGCGATATGTCACTCGTTGTGTATCTTAAGAGATTCATCGTTACTCCCTCCATAGGTTACTCGTATTCTCTGATTCAATACCTCTCGTGACGAAACATTGGCTCTCTTAATAGTGCCATACTTCTTCCTCCCAGTTGCTCACACTGTTTCCTACTTTTTGTGTACTTGCCAGTCTGCCAGAAGCGATATGTCACTAGTTGTGTATCATAAAAGAGTCATCGTTTCTCCTCCTAGGGGTTATTCGAGATTTCTTAACCCAAACACCTAGTAACAAGGCATTGGCTACCTTAAGAGAGTCATAGTTACTCGTCCCCATTGCTCTCACAGTCTGCCACTTTTTCTTACTGTGGCCAGTCTGCCAGAAGCGATATGTCACTCGTTGTGTATCTTAAGAGATTCATCGTTACTCCTTCCATAGGCTACTGGTATTCTCTGATTCAATACCTCTCGTGACGAAAAAGTCGCTATCTTAATAGTGCAATACCTCTTCCTCCCAGTTGCTCACACAGTCTACTACTTTTTGTGTAGTTTTTGTCTGCCAGAAACTATAATTCACTAGTTGTGTATCATAAAAGAGTCAACGTATCTCCTCCTAGGGGTTATTCGAGATTTCTTAATCCAAACCCCTAGTAACGAGGCATTGGCTACCTTAAGAGAGTCATAGTTACTCGTCCCCATTGCTCACCCAGTCTGTAACTTTTTCGTACTGTGGCCAGTCTGCCAGAAGCGATATGTCACTCGTTGTGTATCTTAAGAGATTCATCGTTACTCCCTCCATAGGTTACTCGTATTCTCTGATTCAATACCTCTCGTGACGAAACATTGGCTCTCTTAATAGTGCCATACTTCTTCCTCCCAGTTGCTCACACTGTTTCCTACTTTTTGTGTACTTGCCAGTCTGCCAGAAGCGATATGTCACTAGTTGTGTATCATAAAAGAGTCATCGTTTCTCCTCCTAGGGGTTATTCGAGATTTCTTAACCCAAACACCTAGTAACAAGGCATTGGCTACCTTAAGAGAGTCATAGTTACTCGTCCCCATTGCTCTCACAGTCTGCCACTTTTTCTTACTGTGGCCAGTCTGCCAGAAGCGATATGTCACTCGTTGTGTATCTTAAGAGATTCATCGTTACTCCTTCCATAGGCTACTGGTATTCTCTGATTCAATACCTCTCGTGACGAAAAAGTCGCTATCTTAATAGTGCAATACCTCTTCCTCCCAGTTGCTCACACAGTCTACTACTTTTTGTGTAGTTTTTGTCTGCCAGAAACTATAATTCACTAGTTGTGTATCATAAAAGAGTCAACGTATCTCCTCCTAGGGGTTATTCGAGATTTCTTAATCCAAACCCCTAGTAACGAGGCATTGGCTACCTTAAGAGAGTCATAGTTACTCGTCCCCATTGCTCACCCAGTCTGTAACTTTTTCGTACTGTGGCCAGTCTGCCAGAAGCGATATGTCACTCGTTGTGTATCTTAAGAGATTCATCGTTACTCCCTCCATAGGTTACTCGTATTCTCTGATTCAATACCTCTCGTGACGAAACATTGGCTCTCTTAATAGTGCCATACTTCTTCCTCCCAGTTGCTCACACTGTTTCCTACTTTTTGTGTACTTGCCAGTCTGCCAGAAGCGATATGTCACTAGTTGTGTATCATAAAAGAGTCATCGTTTCTCCTCCTAGGGGTTATTCGAGATTTCTTAACCCAAACACCTAGTAACAAGGCATTGGCTACCTTAAGAGAGTCATAGTTACTCGTCCCCATTGCTCTCACAGTCTGCCACTTTTTCTTACTGTGGCCAGTCTGCCAGAAGCGATATGTCACTCGTTGTGTATCTTAAGAGATTCATCGTTACTCCTTCCATAGGCTACTGGTATTCTCTGATTCAATACCTCTCGTGACGAAAAAGTCGCTATCTTAATAGTGCAATACCTCTTCCTCCCAGTTGCTCACACAGTCTACTACTTTTTGTGTAGTTTTTGTCTGCCAGAAACTATAATTCACTAGTTGTGTATCATAAAAGAGTCAACGTATCTCCTCCTAGGGGTTATTCGAGATTTCTTAATCCAAACCCCTAGTAACGAGGCATTGGCTACCTTAAGAGAGTCATAGTTACTCGTCCCCATTGCTCACCCAGTCTGTAACTTTTTCGTACTGTGGCCAGTCTGCCAGAAGCGATATGTCACTCGTTGTGTATCTTAAGAGATTCATCGTTACTCCCTCCATAGGTTACTCGTATTCTCTGATTCAATACCTCTCGTGACGAAACATTGGCTCTCTTAATAGTGCCATACTTCTTCCTCCCAGTTGCTCACACTGTTTCCTACTTTTTGTGTACTTGCCAGTCTGCCAGAAGCGATATGTCACTAGTTGTGTATCATAAAAGAGTCATCGTTTCTCCTCCTAGGGGTTATTCGAGATTTCTTAACCCAAACACCTAGTAACAAGGCATTGGCTACCTTAAGAGAGTCATAGTTACTCGTCCCCATTGCTCTCACAGTCTGCCACTTTTTCTTACTGTGGCCAGTCTGCCAGAAGCGATATGTCACTCGTTGTGTATCTTAAGAGATTCATCGTTACTCCTTCCATAGGCTACTGGTATTCTCTGATTCAATACCTCTCGTGACGAAAAAGTCGCTATCTTAATAGTGCAATACCTCTTCCTCCCAGTTGCTCACACAGTCTACTACTTTTTGTGTAGTTTTTGTCTGCCAGAAACTATAATTCACTAGTTGTGTATCATAAAAGAGTCAACGTATCTCCTCCTAGGGGTTATTCGAGATTTCTTAATCCAAACCCCTAGTAACGAGGCATTGGCTACCTTAAGAGAGTCATAGTTACTCGTCCCCATTGCTCACCCAGTCTGTAACTTTTTCGTACTGTGGCCAGTCTGCCAGAAGCGATATGTCACTCGTTGTGTATCTTAAGAGATTCATCGTTACTCCCTCCATAGGTTACTCGTATTCTCTGATTCAATACCTCTCGTGACGAAACATTGGCTCTCTTAATAGTGCCATACTTCTTCCTCCCAGTTGCTCACACTGTTTCCTACTTTTTGTGTACTTGCCAGTCTGCCAGAAGCGATATGTCACTAGTTGTGTATCATAAAAGAGTCATCGTTTCTCCTCCTAGGGGTTATTCGAGATTTCTTAACCCAAACACCTAGTAACAAGGCATTGGCTACCTTAAGAGAGTCATAGTTACTCGTCCCCATTGCTCTCACAGTCTGCCACTTTTTCTTACTGTGGCCAGTCTGCCAGAAGCGATATGTCACTCGTTGTGTATCTTAAGAGATTCATCGTTACTCCTTCCATAGGCTACTGGTATTCTCTGATTCAATACCTCTCGTGACGAAAAAGTCGCTATCTTAATAGTGCAATACCTCTTCCTCCCAGTTGCTCACACAGTCTACTACTTTTTGTGTAGTTTTTGTCTGCCAGAAACTATAATTCACTAGTTGTGTATCATAAAAGAGTCAACGTATCTCCTCCTAGGGGTTATTCGAGATTTCTTAATCCAAACCCCTAGTAACGAGGCATTGGCTACCTTAAGAGAGTCATAGTTACTCGTCCCCATTGCTCACCCAGTCTGTAACTTTTTCGTACTGTGGCCAGTCTGCCAGAAGCGATATGTCACTCGTTGTGTATCTTAAGAGATTCATCGTTACTCCCTCCATAGGTTACTCGTATTCTCTGATTCAATACCTCTCGTGACGAAACATTGGCTCTCTTAATAGTGCCATACTTCTTCCTCCCAGTTGCTCACACTGTTTCCTACTTTTTGTGTACTTGCCAGTCTGCCAGAAGCGATATGTCACTAGTTGTGTATCATAAAAGAGTCATCGTTTCTCCTCCTAGGGGTTATTCGAGATTTCTTAACCCAAACACCTAGTAACAAGGCATTGGCTACCTTAAGAGAGTCATAGTTACTCGTCCCCATTGCTCTCACAGTCTGCCACTTTTTCTTACTGTGGCCAGTCTGCCAGAAGCGATATGTCACTCGTTGTGTATCTTAAGAGATTCATCGTTACTCCTTCCATAGGCTACTGGTATTCTCTGATTCAATACCTCTCGTGACGAAAAAGTCGCTATCTTAATAGTGCAATACCTCTTCCTCCCAGTTGCTCACACAGTCTACTACTTTTTGTGTAGTTTTTGTCTGCCAGAAACTATAATTCACTAGTTGTGTATCATAAAAGAGTCAACGTATCTCCTCCTAGGGGTTATTCGAGATTTCTTAATCCAAACCCCTAGTAACGAGGCATTGGCTACCTTAAGAGAGTCATAGTTACTCGTCCCCATTGCTCACCCAGTCTGTAACTTTTTCGTACTGTGGCCAGTCTGCCAGAAGCGATATGTCACTCGTTGTGTATCTTAAGAGATTCATCGTTACTCCCTCCATAGGTTACTCGTATTCTCTGATTCAATACCTCTCGTGACGAAACATTGGCTCTCTTGATAGTGCCATACTTCTTCCTCCCAGTTGCTCACACTGTTTCCTACTTTTTGTGTACTTGCCAGTCTGCCAGAAGCGATATGTCACTAGTTGTGTATCATAAAAGAGTCATCGTTTCTCCTCCTAGGGGTTATTCGAGATTTCTTAACCCAAACACCTAGTAACAAGGCATTGGCTACCTTAAGAGAGTCATAGTTACTCGTCCCCATTGCTCTCACAGTCTGCCACTTTTTCTTACTGTGGCCAGTCTGCCAGAAGCGATATGTCACTCGTTGTGTATCTTAAGAGATTCATCGTTACTCCTTCCATAGGCTACTGGTATTCTCTGATTCAATACCTCTCGTGACGAAAAAGTCGCTATCTTAATAGTGCAATACCTCTTCCTCCCAGTTGCTCACACAGTCTACTACTTTTTGTGTAGTTTTTGTCTGCCAGAAACTATAATTCACTAGTTGTGTATCATAAAAGAGTCAACGTATCTCCTCCTAGGGGTTATTCGAGATTTCTTAATCCAAACCCCTAGTAACGAGGCATTGGCTACCTTAAGAGAGTCATAGTTACTCGTCCCCATTGCTCACCCAGTCTGTAACTTTTTCGTACTGTGGCCAGTCTGCCAGAAGCGATATGTCACTCGTTGTGTATCTTAAGAGATTCATCGTTACTCCCTCCATAGGTTACTCGTATTCTCTGATTCAATACCTCTCGTGACGAAACATTGGCTCTCTTAATAGTGCCATACTTCTTCCTCCCAGTTGCTCACACTGTTTCCTACTTTTTGTGTACTTGCCAGTCTGCCAGAAGCGATATGTCACTAGTTGTGTATCATAAAAGAGTCATCGTTTCTCCTCCTAGGGGTTATTCGAGATTTCTTAACCCAAACACCTAGTAACAAGGCATTGGCTACCTTAAGAGAGTCATAGTTACTCGTCCCCATTGCTCTCACAGTCTGCCACTTTTTCTTACTGTGGCCAGTCTGCCAGAAGCGATATGTCACTCGTTGTGTATCTTAAGAGATTCATCGTTACTCCTTCCATAGGCTACTGGTATTCTCTGATTCAATACCTCTCGTGACGAAAAAGTCGCTATCTTAATAGTGCAATACCTCTTCCTCCCAGTTGCTCACACAGTCTACTACTTTTTGTGTAGTTTTTGTCTGCCAGAAACTATAATTCACTAGTTGTGTATCATAAAAGAGTCAACGTATCTCCTCCTAGGGGTTATTCGAGATTTCTTAATCCAAACCCCTAGTAACGAGGCATTGGCTACCTTAAGAGAGTCATAGTTACTCGTCCCCATTGCTCACCCAGTCTGTAACTTTTTCGTACTGTGGCCAGTCTGCCAGAAGCGATATGTCACTCGTTGTGTATCTTAAGAGATTCATCGTTACTCCTTCCATAGGCTACTGGTATTCTCTGATTCAATACCTCTCGTGACGAAAAAGTCGCTATCTTAATAGTGCAATACATCTTCCTCCCAGTTGCTCACACAGTCTACTACTTTTTGTGTAGTTTTTGTCTATCAGAAACTATAATTCACTAGTTGTGTATCATAAAAGAGTCAACGTATCTCCTCCTAGGGGTTATTCGAGATTTCTTAATCCAAACCCCTAGTAACGAGGCATTGGCTACCTTAAGAGAGTCATAGTTACTCGTCCCCATTGCTCACCCAATCTGTAACTTTTTCGTACTGTGGCCAGTCTGCCAGAAGCGATATGTCACTCGTTGTGTATCTTAAGAGATTCATCGTTACTCCCTCCATAGGTTACTCGTATTCTCTGATTCAATACCTCTCGTGACGAAACATTGGCTCTCTTAATAGTGCCATACTTCTTCCTCCCAGTTGCTCACACTGTTTCCTACTTTTTGTGTACTTGCCAGTCTGCCAGAAGCGATATGTCACTAGTTGTGTATCATAAAAGAGTCATCGTTTCTCCTCCTAGGGGTTATTCGAGATTTCTTAATCCAAACACCTAGTAACAAGGCATTGGCTACCTTAAGAGAGTCATAGTTACTCGTCCCCATTGCTCTCACAGTCTGCCACTTTTTCTTACTGTGGCCAGTCTGCCAGAAGCGATATGTCACTCGTTGTGTATCTTAAGAGATTCATCGTTACTCCTTCCATAGGCTACTGGTATTCTCTGATTCAATACCTCTCGTGACGAAAAAGTCGCTATCTTAATAGTGCAATACCTCTTCCTCCCAGTTGCTCACACAGTCTACTACTTTTTGTGTAGTTTTTGTCTGCCAGAAACTATAATTCACTAGTTGTGTATCATAAAAGAGTCAACGTATCTCCTCCTAGGGGTTATTCGAGATTTCTTAATCCAAACCCCTAGTAACGAGGCATTGGCTACCTTAAGAGAGTCATAGTTACTCGTCCCCATTGCTCACCCAGTCTGTAACTTTTTCGTACTGTGGCCAGTCTGCCAGAAGCGATATGTCACTCGTTGTGTATCTTAAGAGATTCATCGTTACTCCCTCCATAGGTTACTCGTATTCTCTGATTCAATACCTCTCGTGACGAAACATTGGCTCTCTTAATTGTGCCATACTTCTTCCTCCCAGTTGCTCACACTGTTTCCTACTTTTTGTGTACTTGCCAGTCTGCCAGAAGCGATATGTCACTAGTTGTGTATCATAAAAGAGTCATCGTTTCTCCTCCTAGGGGTTATTCGAGATTTCTTAACCCAAACACCTAGTAACAAGGCATTGGCTACCTTAAGAGAGTCATAGTTACTCGTCCCCATTGCTCTCACAGTCTGCCACTTTTTCTTACTGTGGCCAGTCTGCCAGAAGCGATATGTCACTCGTTGTGTATCTTAAGAGATTCATCGTTACTCCTTCCATAGGCTACTGGTATTCTCTGATTCAATACCTCTCGTGACGAAAAAGTCGCTATCTTAATAGTGCAATACCTCTTCCTCCCAGTTGCTCACACAGTCTACTACTTTTTGTGTAGTTTTTGTCTGCCAGAAACTATAATTCACTAGTTGTGTATCATAAAAGAGTCAACGTATCTCCTCCTAGGGGTTATTCGAGATTTCTTAATCCAAACCCCTAGTAACGAGGCATTGGCTACCTTAAGAGAGTCATAGTTACTCGTCCCCATTGCTCACCCAGTCTGTAACTTTTTCGTACTGTGGCCAGTCTGCCAGAAGCGATATGTCACTCGTTGTGTATCTTAAGAGATTCATCGTTACTCCCTCCATAGGTTACTCGTATTCTCTGATTCAATACCTCTCGTGACGAAACATTGGCTCTCTTAATAGTGCCATACTTCTTCCTCCCAGTTGCTCACACTGTTTCCTACTTTTTGTGTACTTGCCAGTCTGCCAGAAGCGATATGTCACTAGTTGTGTATCATAAAAGAGTCAACGTATCTCCTCCTAGGGGTTATTCGAGATTTCTTAATCCAAACACCTAGTAACGAGGCATTGGCTACCTTAAGAGAGTCATAGTTACTCGTCCCAATTGCTCACCCAGTCTGCCACTTTTTCTTACTGTGGCCAGTCTGCCAGAAGCGATATGTCACTCGTTGTGTATCTTAAGAGATTCGTCGTTACTCCTTTCATAGGTTACTGGTATTCTCTGATTCAATACCTCTCGTGACAAAAAAGTCGCTATCTTAATAGTGCAATACTTCTTCCTCCCAGTTGCTCACACTGTCTACTACTTTTTGTGTAGTTTTGTCTGCCAGAAACTATAATTCACTAGTTGCGTATCATAAAAGAGTCATCGTTTCTCCTCCTATTGGTTATTCGAAATTTCTTAATCGAAACCCCTAGTAACGAGGCATTGGCTACCTTAAGAGAGTCATAGTTACTCGTCCCAATTGCTCACCCAGTCTGCCACTTATTCTTACTGTGGCCAGTCTGCCAGAAGCGATATGTCACTCGTTGTGCATCTTAAGAGATTCATCGTTACTCCCTCCATAGGTTACTGGTATTCTCTGATTCAATACCTCTCGTGACGAAACATTGGCTTTCTTAATAGTGCCATAATTCTTCCTCCCAGTTGCTCACACTGTTACCTACTTTTTGTGTACTTGCCAGTCTGAAAGAAGCGATATGTCACTAGTTGTGTATCATAAAAGAGTCATCGTTTCTCCTCCTAGAGGTTATTCGAGATTTCTTAATCCAAACACCTAGTATCAAGGCATTGGCTACCTTAAGAGAGTCATAGTTACTCGTCCCAATTGCTCACCCAGTCTGTAACTTTTTCGTACTGTGGCCAGTCTGCCAGAAGCGATATGTCACTCGTTGTGTATCTTAAGAGATTCATCGTTACTCCTTCCATAGGCTACTGGTATTCTCTGATTCAATACCTCTCGTGACGAAAAAGTCGCTATCTTAATAGTGCAATACATCTTCCTCCCAGTTGCTCACACAGTCTACTACTTTTTGTGTAGTTTTTGTCTATCAGAAACTATAATTCACTAGTTGTGTATCATAAAAGAGTCAACGTATCTCCTCCTAGGGGTTATTCGAGATTTCTTAATCCAAACCCCTAGTAACGAGGCATTGGCTACCTTAAGAGAGTCATAGTTACTCGTCCCCATTGCTCACCCAATCTGTAACTTTTTCGTACTGTGGCCAGTCTGCCAGAAGCGATATGTCACTCGTTGTGTATCTTAAGAGATTCATCGTTACTCCCTCCATAGGTTACTCGTATTCTCTGATTCAATACCTCTCGTGACGAAACATTGGCTCTCTTAATAGTGCCATACTTCTTCCTCCCAGTTGCTCACACTGTTTCCTACTTTTTGTGTACTTGCCAGTCTGCCAGAAGCGATATGTCACTAGTTGTGTATCATAAAAGAGTCATCGTTTCTCCTCCTAGGGGTTATTCGAGATTTCTTAATCCAAACACCTAGTAACAAGGCATTGGCTACCTTAAGAGAGTCATAGTTACTCGTCCCCATTGCTCTCACAGTCTGCCACTTTTTCTTACTGTGGCCAGTCTGCCAGAAGCGATATGTCACTCGTTGTGTATCTTAAGAGATTCATCGTTACTCCTTCCATAGGCTACTGGTATTCTCTGATTCAATACCTCTCGTGACGAAAAAGTCGCTATCTTAATAGTGCAATACCTCTTCCTCCCAGTTGCTCACACAGTCTACTACTTTTTGTGTAGTTTTTGTCTGCCAGAAACTATAATTCACTAGTTGTGTATCATAAAAGAGTCAACGTATCTCCTCCTAGGGGTTATTCGAGATTTCTTAATCCAAACCCCTAGTAACGAGGCATTGGCTACCTTAAGAGAGTCATAGTTACTCGTCCCCATTGCTCACCCAGTCTGTAACTTTTTCGTACTGTGGCCAGTCTGCCAGAAGCGATATGTCACTCGTTGTGTATCTTAAGAGATTCATCGTTACTCCCTCCATAGGTTACTCGTATTCTCTGATTCAATACCTCTCGTGACGAAACATTGGCTCTCTTAATAGTGCCATACTTCTTCCTCCCAGTTGCTCACACTGTTTCCTACTTTTTGTGTACTTGCCAGTCTGCCAGAAGCGATATGTCACTAGTTGTGTATCATAAAAGAGTCATCGTTTCTCCTCCTAGGGGTTATTCGAGATTTCTTAACCCAAACACCTAGTAACAAGGCATTGGCTACCTTAAGAGAGTCATAGTTACTCGTCCCCATTGCTCTCACAGTCTGCCACTTTTTCTTACTGTGGCCAGTCTGCCAGAAGCGATATGTCACTCGTTGTGTATCTTAAGAGATTCATCGTTACTCCTTCCATAGGCTACTGGTATTCTCTGATTCAATACCTCTCGTGACGAAAAAGTCGCTATCTTAATAGTGCAATACCTCTTCCTCCCAGTTGCTCACACAGTCTACTACTTTTTGTGTAGTTTTTGTCTGCCAGAAACTATAATTCACTAGTTGTGTATCATAAAAGAGTCAACGTATCTCCTCCTAGGGGTTATTCGAGATTTCTTAATCCAAACCCCTAGTAACGAGGCATTGGCTACCTTAAGAGAGTCATAGTTACTCGTCCCCATTGCTCACCCAGTCTGTAACTTTTTCGTACTGTGGCCAGTCTGCCAGAAGCGATATGTCACTCGTTGTGTATCTTAAGAGATTCATCGTTACTCCTTCCATAGGCTACTGGTATTCTCTGATTCAATACCTCTCGTGACGAAAAAGTCGCTATCTTAATAGTGCAATACATCTTCCTCCCAGTTGCTCACACAGTCTACTACTTTTTGTGTAGTTTTTGTCTATCAGAAACTATAATTCACTAGTTGTGTATCATAAAAGAGTCAACGTATCTCCTCCTAGGGGTTATTCGAGATTTCTTAATCCAAACCCCTAGTAACGAGGCATTGGCTACCTTAAGAGAGTCATAGTTACTCGTCCCCATTGCTCACCCAATCTGTAACTTTTTCGTACTGTGGCCAGTCTGCCAGAAGCGATATGTCACTCGTTGTGTATCTTAAGAGATTCATCGTTACTCCCTCCATAGGTTACTCGTATTCTCTGATTCAATACCTCTCGTGACGAAACATTGGCTCTCTTAATAGTGCCATACTTCTTCCTCCCAGTTGCTCACACTGTTTCCTACTTTTTGTGTACTTGCCAGTCTGCCAGAAGCGATATGTCACTAGTTGTGTATCATAAAAGAGTCATCGTTTCTCCTCCTAGGGGTTATTCGAGATTTCTTAATCCAAACACCTAGTAACAAGGCATTGGCTACCTTAAGAGAGTCATAGTTACTCGTCCCCATTGCTCTCACAGTCTGCCACTTTTTCTTACTGTGGCCAGTCTGCCAGAAGCGATATGTCACTCGTTGTGTATCTTAAGAGATTCATCGTTACTCCTTCCATAGGCTACTGGTATTCTCTGATTCAATACCTCTCGTGACGAAAAAGTCGCTATCTTAATAGTGCAATACCTCTTCCTCCCAGTTGCTCACACAGTCTACTACTTTTTGTGTAGTTTTTGTCTGCCAGAAACTATAATTCACTAGTTGTGTATCATAAAAGAGTCAACGTATCTCCTCCTAGGGGTTATTCGAGATTTCTTAATCCAAACCCCTAGTAACGAGGCATTGGCTACCTTAAGAGAGTCATAGTTACTCGTCCCCATTGCTCACCCAGTCTGTAACTTTTTCGTACTGTGGCCAGTCTGCCAGAAGCGATATGTCACTCGTTGTGTATCTTAAGAGATTCATCGTTACTCCCTCCATAGGTTACTCGTATTCTCTGATTCAATACCTCTCGTGACGAAACATTGGCTCTCTTAATAGTGCCATACTTCTTCCTCCCAGTTGCTCACACTGTTTCCTACTTTTTGTGTACTTGCCAGTCTGCCAGAAGCGATATGTCACTAGTTGTGTATCATAAAAGAGTCATCGTTTCTCCTCCTAGGGGTTATTCGAGATTTCTTAATCCAAACACCTAGTAACAAGGCATTGGCTACCTTAAGAGAGTCATAGTTACTCGTCCCCATTGCTCTCACAGTCTGCCACTTTTTCTTACTGTGGCCAGTCTGCCAGAAGCGATATGTCACTCGTTGTGTATCTTAAGAGATTCATCGTTACTCCTTCCATAGGCTACTGGTATTCTCTGATTCAATACCTCTCGTGACGAAAAAGTCGCTATCTTAATAGTGCAATACCTCTTCCTCCCAGTTGCTCACACAGTCTACTACTTTTTGTGTAGTTTTTGTCTGCCAGAAACTATAATTCACTAGTTGTGTATCATAAAAGAGTCAACGTATCTCCTCCTAGGGGTTATTCGAGATTTCTTAATCCAAACCCCTAGTAACGAGGCATTGGCTACCTTAAGAGAGTCATAGTTACTCGTCCCCATTGCTCACCCAGTCTGTAACTTTTTCGTACTGTGGCCAGTCTGCCAGAAGCGATATGTCACTCGTTGTGTATCTTAAGAGATTCATCGTTACTCCCTCCATAGGTTACTCGTATTCTCTGATTCAATACCTCTCGTGACGAAACATTGGCTCTCTTAATAGTGCCATACTTCTTCCTCCCAGTTGCTCACACTGTTTCCTACTTTTTGTGTACTTGCCAGTCTGCCAGAAGCGATATGTCACTAGTTGTGTATCATAAAAGAGTCAACGTATCTCCTCCTAGGGGTTATTCGAGATTTCTTAATCCAAACACCTAGTAACGAGGCATTGGCTACCTTAAGAGAGTCATAGTTACTCGTCCCAATTGCTCACCCAGTCTGCCACTTTTTCTTACTGTGGCCAGTCTGCCAGAAGCGATATGTCACTCGTTGTGTATCTTAAGAGATTCGTCGTTACTCCTTTCATAGGTTACTGGTATTCTCTGATTCAATACCTCTCGTGACAAAAAAGTCGCTATCTTAATAGTGCAATACTTCTTCCTCCCAGTTGCTCACACTGTCTACTACTTTTTGTGTAGTTTTGTCTGCCAGAAACTATAATTCACTAGTTGCGTATCATAAAAGAGTCATCGTTTCTCCTCCTATTGGTTATTCGAAATTTCTTAATCGAAACCCCTAGTAACGAGGCATTGGCTACCTTAAGAGAGTCATAGTTACTCGTCCCAATTGCTCACCCAGTCTGCCACTTATTCTTACTGTGGCCAGTCTGCCAGAAGCGATATGTCACTCGTTGTGTATCTTAAGAGATTCATCGTTACTCCCTCCATAGGTTACTCGTATTCTCTGATTCAATACCTCTCGTGACGAAACATTGGCTCTCTTAATAGTGCCATACTTCTTCCTCCCAGTTGCTCACACTGTTTCCTACTTTTTGTGTACTTGCCAGTCTGCCAGAAGCGATATGTCACTAGTTGTGTATCATAAAAGAGTCATCGTTTCTCCTCCTAGGGGTTATTCGAGATTTCTTAATCCAAACACCTAGTAACAAGGCATTGGCTACCTTAAGAGAGTCATAGTTACTCGTCCCCATTGCTCTCACAGTCTGCCACTTTTTCTTACTGTGGCCAGTCTGCCAGAAGCGATATGTCACTCGTTGTGTATCTTAAGAGATTCATCGTTACTCCTTCCATAGGCTACTGGTATTCTCTGATTCAATACCTCTCGTGACGAAAAAGTCGCTATCTTAATAGTGCAATACCTCTTCCTCCCAGTTGCTCACACAGTCTACTACTTTTTGTGTAGTTTTTGTCTGCCAGAAACTATAATTCACTAGTTGTGTATCATAAAAGAGTCAACGTATCTCCTCCTAGGGGTTATTCGAGATTTCTTAATCCAAACCCCTAGTAACGAGGCATTGGCTACCTTAAGAGAGTCATAGTTACTCGTCCCCATTGCTCACCCAGTCTGTAACTTTTTCGTACTGTGGCCAGTCTGCCAGAAGCGATATGTCACTCGTTGTGTATCTTAAGAGATTCATCGTTACTCCCTCCATAGGTTACTCGTATTCTCTGATTCAATACCTCTCGTGACGAAACATTGGCTCTCTTAATAGTGCCATACTTCTTCCTCCCAGTTGCTCACACTGTTTCCTACTTTTTGTGTACTTGCCAGTCTGCCAGAAGCGATATGTCACTAGTTGTGTATCATAAAAGAGTCATCGTTTCTCCTCCTAGGGGTTATTCGAGATTTCTTAATCCAAACACCTAGTAACAAGGCATTGGCTACCTTAAGAGAGTCATAGTTACTCGTCCCCATTGCTCTCACAGTCTGCCACTTTTTCTTACTGTGGCCAGTCTGCCAGAAGCGATATGTCACTCGTTGTGTATCTTAAGAGATTCATCGTTACTCCTTCCATAGGCTACTGGTATTCTCTGATTCAATACCTCTCGTGACGAAAAAGTCGCTATCTTAATAGTGCAATACCTCTTCCTCCCAGTTGCTCACACAGTCTACTACTTTTTGTGTAGTTTTTGTCTGCCAGAAACTATAATTCACTAGTTGTGTATCATAAAAGAGTCAACGTATCTCCTCCTAGGGGTTATTCGAGATTTCTTAATCCAAACCCCTAGTAACGAGGCATTGGCTACCTTAAGAGAGTCATAGTTACTCGTCCCCATTGCTCACCCAGTCTGTAACTTTTTCGTACTGTGGCCAGTCTGCCAGAAGCGATATGTCACTCGTTGTGTATCTTAAGAGATTCATCGTTACTCCCTCCATAGGTTACTCGTATTCTCTGATTCAATACCTCTCGTGACGAAACATTGGCTCTCTTAATAGTGCCATACTTCTTCCTCCCAGTTGCTCACACTGTTTCCTACTTTTTGTGTACTTGCCAGTCTGCCAGAAGCGATATGTCACTAGTTGTGTATCATAAAAGAGTCAACGTATCTCCTCCTAGGGGTTATTCGAGATTTCTTAATCCAAACACCTAGTAACGAGGCATTGGCTACCTTAAGAGAGTCATAGTTACTCGTCCCAATTGCTCACCCAGTCTGCCACTTTTTCTTACTGTGGCCAGTCTGCCAGAAGCGATATGTCACTCGTTGTGTATCTTAAGAGATTCGTCGTTACTCCTTTCATAGGTTACTGGTATTCTCTGATTCAATACCTCTCGTGACAAAAAAGTCGCTATCTTAATAGTGCAATACTTCTTCCTCCCAGTTGCTCACACTGTCTACTACTTTTTGTGTAGTTTTGTCTGCCAGAAACTATAATTCACTAGTTGCGTATCATAAAAGAGTCATCGTTTCTCCTCCTATTGGTTATTCGAAATTTCTTAATCGAAACCCCTAGTAACGAGGCATTGGCTACCTTAAGAGAGTCATAGTTACTCGTCCCAATTGCTCACCCAGTCTGCCACTTATTCTTACTGTGGCCAGTCTGCCAGAAGCGATATGTCACTCGTTGTGCATCTTAAGAGATTCATCGTTACTCCCTCCATAGGTTACTGGTATTCTCTGATTCAATACCTCTCGTGACGAAACATTGGCTTTCTTAATAGTGCCATAATTCTTCCTCCCAGTTGCTCACACTGTTACCTACTTTTTGTGTACTTGCCAGTCTGAAAGAAGCGATATGTCACTAGTTGTGTATCATAAAAGAGTCATCGTTTCTCCTCCTAGAGGTTATTCGAGATTTCTTAATCCAAACACCTAGTATCAAGGCATTGGCTACCTTAAGAGAGTCATAGTTACTCGTCCCAATTGCTCACCCAGTCTGTAACTTTTTCGTACTGTGGCCAGTCTGCCAGAAGCGATATGTCACTCGTTGTGTATCTTAAGAGATTCATCGTTACTCCCTCCATAGGTTACTCGTATTCTCTGATTCAATACCTCTCGTGACAAAACATTGGCTCTCTTAATAGTGCCATACTTCTTCCTCCCAGTTGCTCACACTGTTTCCTACTTTTTGTGTACTTGCCAGTCTGCCAGAAGCGATATGTCACTAGTTGTGTATCATAAAAGAGTCATCGTTTCTCCTCCTAGGGGTTATTCGAAATTTCTTAATCCAAACACCTAGTAACAGGGCATTGGCTACCTTAAGAGAGTCATAGTTACTCGTCCCCATTGCTCTCACAGTCTGCCACTTTTTCTAACTGTGGCCAGTCTGCCAGAAGCGATATGTCACTCGTTGTGTATCTTAAGAGATTCATCGTTACTCCTTCCATAGGCTACTGGTATTCTCTGATTCAATACCTCTCGTGACGAAAAAGTCGCTATCTTAATAGTGCAATACATCTTCCTCCCAGTTGCTCACACAGTCTACTACTTTTTGTGTAGTTTTTGTCTATCAGAAACTATAATTCACTAGTTGTGTATCATAAAAGAGTCAACGTATCTCCTCCTAGGGGTTATTCGAGATTTCTTAATCCACACCCCTAGTAACGAGGCATTGGCTACCTTAAGAGAGTCATAGTTACTCGTCCCCATTGCTCACCCAATCTGTAACTTTTTCGTACTGTGGCCAGTCTGCCAGAAGCGATATGTCACTCGTTGTGTATCTTAAGAGATTCATCGTTACTCCCTCCATAGGTTACTCGTATTCTCTGATTCAATACCTCTCGTGACGAAACATTGGCTCTCTTAATAGTGCCATACTTCTTCCTCCCAGTTGCTCACACTGTTTCCTACTTTTTGTGTACTTGCCAGTCTGCCAGAAGCGATATGTCACTAGTTGTGTAACATAAAAGAGTCATCGTTTCTCCTCCTAGGGGTTATTCGAGATTTCTTAATCCAAACACCTAGTAACAAGGCATTGGCTACCTTAAGAGAGTCATAGTTACTCGTCCCCATTGCTCTCACAGTCTGCCACTTTTTCTTACTGTGGCCAGTCTGCCAGAAGCGATATGTCACTCGTTGTGTATCTTAAGAGATTCATCGTTACTCCTTCCATAGGCTACTGGTATTCTCTGATTCAATACCTCTCGTGACGAAAAAGTCGCTATCTTAATAGTGCAATACCTCTTCCTCCCAGTTGCTCACACAGTCTACTACTTTTTGTGTAGTTTTTGTCTGCCAGAAACTATAATTCACTAGTTGTGTATCATAAAAGAGTCAACGTATCTCCTCCTAGGGGTTATTCGAGATTTCTTAATCCAAACCCCTAGTAACGAGGCATTGGCTACCTTAAGAGAGTCATAGTTACTCGTCCCCATTGCTCACCCAGTCTGTAACTTTTTCGTACTGTGGCCAGTCTGCCAGAAGCGATATGTCACTCGTTGTGTATCTTAAGAGATTCATCGTTACTCCCTCCATAGGTTACTCGTATTCTCTGATTCAATACCTCTCGTGACGAAACATTGGCTCTCTTAATAGTGCCATACTTCTTCCTCCCAGTTGCTCACACTGTTTCCTACTTTTTGTGTACTTGCCAGTCTGCCAGAAGCGATATGTCACTAGTTGTGTATCATAAAAGAGTCATCGTTTCTCCTCCTAGGGGTTATTCGAGATTTCTTAACCCAAACACCTAGTAACAAGGCATTGGCTACCTTAAGAGAGTCATAGTTACTCGTCCCCATTGCTCTCACAGTCTGCCACTTTTTCTTACTGTGGCCAGTCTGCCAGAAGCGATATGTCACTCGTTGTGTATCTTAAGAGATTCATCGTTACTCCTTCCATAGGCTACTGGTATTCTCTGATTCAATACCTCTCGTGACGAAAAAGTCGCTATCTTAATAGTGCAATACCTCTTCCTCCCAGTTGCTCACACAGTCTACTACTTTTTGTGTAGTTTTTGTCTGCCAGAAACTATAATTCACTAGTTGTGTATCATAAAAGAGTCAACGTATCTCCTCCTAGGGGTTATTCGAGATTTCTTAATCCAAACCCCTAGTAACGAGGCATTGGCTACCTTAAGAGAGTCATAGTTACTCGTCCCCATTGCTCACCCAGTCTGTAACTTTTTCGTACTGTGGCCAGTCTGCCAGAAGCGATATGTCACTCGTTGTGTATCTTAAGAGATTCATCGTTACTCCTTCCATAGGCTACTGGTATTCTCTGATTCAATACCTCTCGTGACGAAAAAGTCGCTATCTTAATAGTGCAATACATCTTCCTCCCAGTTGCTCACACAGTCTACTACTTTTTGTGTAGTTTTTGTCTATCAGAAACTATAATTCACTAGTTGTGTATCATAAAAGAGTCAACGTATCTCCTCCTAGGGGTTATTCGAGATTTCTTAATCCAAACCCCTAGTAACGAGGCATTGGCTACCTTAAGAGAGTCATAGTTACTCGTCCCCATTGCTCACCCAATCTGTAACTTTTTCGTACTGTGGCCAGTCTGCCAGAAGCGATATGTCACTCGTTGTGTATCTTAAGAGATTCATCGTTACTCCCTCCATAGGTTACTCGTATTCTCTGATTCAATACCTCTCGTGACGAAACATTGGCTCTCTTAATAGTGCCATACTTCTTCCTCCCAGTTGCTCACACTGTTTCCTACTTTTTGTGTACTTGCCAGTCTGCCAGAAGCGATATGTCACTAGTTGTGTATCATAAAAGAGTCATCGTTTCTCCTCCTAGGGGTTATTCGAGATTTCTTAATCCAAACACCTAGTAACAAGGCATTGGCTACCTTAAGAGAGTCATAGTTACTCGTCCCCATTGCTCTCACAGTCTGCCACTTTTTCTTACTGTGGCCAGTCTGCCAGAAGCGATATGTCACTCGTTGTGTATCTTAAGAGATTCATCGTTACTCCTTCCATAGGCTACTGGTATTCTCTGATTCAATACCTCTCGTGACGAAAAAGTCGCTATCTTAATAGTGCAATACCTCTTCCTCCCAGTTGCTCACACAGTCTACTACTTTTTGTGTAGTTTTTGTCTGCCAGAAACTATAATTCACTAGTTGTGTATCATAAAAGAGTCAACGTATCTCCTCCTAGGGGTTATTCGAGATTTCTTAATCCAAACCCCTAGTAACGAGGCATTGGCTACCTTAAGAGAGTCATAGTTACTCGTCCCCATTGCTCACCCAGTCTGTAACTTTTTCGTACTGTGGCCAGTCTGCCAGAAGCGATATGTCACTCGTTGTGTATCTTAAGAGATTCATCGTTACTCCCTCCATAGGTTACTCGTATTCTCTGATTCAATACCTCTCGTGACGAAACATTGGCTCTCTTAATAGTGCCATACTTCTTCCTCCCAGTTGCTCACACTGTTTCCTACTTTTTGTGTACTTGCCAGTCTGCCAGAAGCGATATGTCACTAGTTGTGTATCATAAAAGAGTCATCGTTTCTCCTCCTAGGGGTTATTCGAGATTTCTTAATCCAAACACCTAGTAACAAGGCATTGGCTACCTTAAGAGAGTCATAGTTACTCGTCCCCATTGCTCTCACAGTCTGCCACTTTTTCTTACTGTGGCCAGTCTGCCAGAAGCGATATGTCACTCGTTGTGTATCTTAAGAGATTCATCGTTACTCCTTCCATAGGCTACTGGTATTCTCTGATTCAATACCTCTCGTGACGAAAAAGTCGCTATCTTAATAGTGCAATACCTCTTCCTCCCAGTTGCTCACACAGTCTACTACTTTTTGTGTAGTTTTTGTCTGCCAGAAACTATAATTCACTAGTTGTGTATCATAAAAGAGTCAACGTATCTCCTCCTAGGGGTTATTCGAGATTTCTTAATCCAAACCCCTAGTAACGAGGCATTGGCTACCTTAAGAGAGTCATAGTTACTCGTCCCCATTGCTCACCCAGTCTGTAACTTTTTCGTACTGTGGCCAGTCTGCCAGAAGCGATATGTCACTCGTTGTGTATCTTAAGAGATTCATCGTTACTCCCTCCATAGGTTACTCGTATTCTCTGATTCAATACCTCTCGTGACGAAACATTGGCTCTCTTAATAGTGCCATACTTCTTCCTCCCAGTTGCTCACACTGTTTCCTACTTTTTGTGTACTTGCCAGTCTGCCAGAAGCGATATGTCACTAGTTGTGTATCATAAAAGAGTCAACGTATCTCCTCCTAGGGGTTATTCGAGATTTCTTAATCCAAACACCTAGTAACGAGGCATTGGCTACCTTAAGAGAGTCATAGTTACTCGTCCCAATTGCTCACCCAGTCTGCCACTTTTTCTTACTGTGGCCAGTCTGCCAGAAGCGATATGTCACTCGTTGTGTATCTTAAGAGATTCGTCGTTACTCCTTTCATAGGTTACTGGTATTCTCTGATTCAATACCTCTCGTGACAAAAAAGTCGCTATCTTAATAGTGCAATACTTCTTCCTCCCAGTTGCTCACACTGTCTACTACTTTTTGTGTAGTTTTGTCTGCCAGAAACTATAATTCACTAGTTGCGTATCATAAAAGAGTCATCGTTTCTCCTCCTATTGGTTATTCGAAATTTCTTAATCGAAACCCCTAGTAACGAGGCATTGGCTACCTTAAGAGAGTCATAGTTACTCGTCCCAATTGCTCACCCAGTCTGCCACTTATTCTTACTGTGGCCAGTCTGCCAGAAGCGATATGTCACTCGTTGTGCATCTTAAGAGATTCATCGTTACTCCCTCCATAGGTTACTGGTATTCTCTGATTCAATACCTCTCGTGACGAAACATTGGCTTTCTTAATAGTGCCATAATTCTTCCTCCCAGTTGCTCACACTGTTACCTACTTTTTGTGTACTTGCCAGTCTGCCAGAAGCGATATGTCACTAGTTGTGTATCATAAAAGAGTCAACGTATCTCCTCCTAGGGGTTATTCGAGATTTCTTAATCCAAACACCTAGTAACGAGGCATTGGCTACCTTAAGAGAGTCATAGTTACTCGTCCCAATTGCTCACCCAGTCTGCCACTTTTTCTTACTGTGGCCAGTCTGCCAGAAGCGATATGTCACTCGTTGTGTATCTTAAGAGATTCGTCGTTACTCCTTTCATAGGTTACTGGTATTCTCTGATTCAATACCTCTCGTGACAAAAAAGTCGCTATCTTAATAGTGCAATACTTCTTCCTCCCAGTTGCTCACACTGTCTACTACTTTTTGTGTAGTTTTGTCTGCCAGAAACTATAATTCACTAGTTGCGTATCATAAAAGAGTCATCGTTTCTCCTCCTATTGGTTATTCGAAATTTCTTAATCGAAACCCCTAGTAACGAGGCATTGGCTACCTTAAGAGAGTCATAGTTACTCGTCCCAATTGCTCACCCAGTCTGCCACTTATTCTTACTGTGGCCAGTCTGCCAGAAGCGATATGTCACTCGTTGTGCATCTTAAGAGATTCATCGTTACTCCCTCCATAGGTTACTGGTATTCTCTGATTCAATACCTCTCGTGACGAAACATTGGCTTTCTTAATAGTGCCATAATTCTTCCTCCCAGTTGCTCACACTGTTACCTACTTTTTGTGTACTTGCCAGTCTGAAAGAAGCGATATGTCACTAGTTGTGTATCATAAAAGAGTCATCGTTTCTCCTCCTAGAGGTTATTCGAGATTTCTTAATCCAAACACCTAGTATCAAGGCATTGGCTACCTTAAGAGAGTCATAGTTACTCGTCCCAATTGCTCACCCAGTCTGTAACTTTTTCGTACTGTGGCCAGTCTGCCAGAAGCGATATGTCACTCGTTGTGTATCTTAAGAGATTCATCGTTACTCCCTCCATAGGTTACTCGTATTCTCTGATTCAATACCTCTCGTGACAAAACATTGGCTCTCTTAATAGTGCCATACTTCTTCCTCCCAGTTGCTCACACTGTTTCCTACTTTTTGTGTACTTGCCAGTCTGCCAGAAGCGATATGTCACTAGTTGTGTATCATAAAAGAGTCATCGTTTCTCCTCCTAGGGGTTATTCGAAATTTCTTAATCCAAACACCTAGTAACAGGGCATTGGCTACCTTAAGAGAGTCATAGTTACTCGTCCCCATTGCTCTCACAGTCTGCCACTTTTTCTAACTGTGGCCAGTCTGCCAGAAGCGATATGTCACTCGTTGTGTATCTTAAGAGATTCATCGTTACTCCTTCCATAGGCTACTGGTATTCTCTGATTCAATACCTCTCGTGACGAAAAAGTCGCTATCTTAATAGTGCAATACATCTTCCTCCCAGTTGCTCACACAGTCTACTACTTTTTGTGTAGTTTTTGTCTATCAGAAACTATAATTCACTAGTTGTGTATCATAAAAGAGTCAACGTATCTCCTCCTAGGGGTTATTCGAGATTTCTTAATCCACACCCCTAGTAACGAGGCATTGGCTACCTTAAGAGAGTCATAGTTACTCGTCCCCATTGCTCACCCAATCTGTAACTTTTTCGTACTGTGGCCAGTCTGCCAGAAGCGATATGTCACTCGTTGTGTATCTTAAGAGATTCATCGTTACTCCCTCCATAGGTTACTCGTATTCTCTGATTCAATACCTCTCGTGACGAAACATTGGCTCTCTTAATAGTGCCATACTTCTTCCTCCCAGTTGCTCACACTGTTTCCTACTTTTTGTGTACTTGCCAGTCTGCCAGAAGCGATATGTCACTAGTTGTGTAACATAAAAGAGTCATCGTTTCTCCTCCTAGGGGTTATTCGAGATTTCTTAATCCAAACACCTAGTAACAAGGCATTGGCTACCTTAAGAGAGTCATAGTTACTCGTCCCCATTGCTCTCACAGTCTGCCACTTTTTCTTACTGTGGCCAGTCTGCCAGAAGCGATATGTCACTCGTTGTGTATCTTAAGAGATTCATCGTTACTCCTTCCATAGGCTACTGGTATTCTCTGATTCAATACCTCTCGTGACGAAAAAGTCGCTATCTTAATAGTGCAATACCTCTTCCTCCCAGTTGCTCACACAGTCTACTACTTTTTGTGTAGTTTTTGTCTGCCAGAAACTATAATTCACTAGTTGTGTATCATAAAAGAGTCAACGTATCTCCTCCTAGGGGTTATTCGAGATTTCTTAATCCAAACCCCTAGTAACGAGGCATTGGCTACCTTAAGAGAGTCATAGTTACTCGTCCCCATTGCTCACCCAGTCTGTAACTTTTTCGTACTGTGGCCAGTCTGCCAGAAGCGATATGTCACTCGTTGTGTATCTTAAGAGATTCATCGTTACTCCCTCCATAGGTTACTCGTATTCTCTGATTCAATACCTCTCGTGACGAAACATTGGCTCTCTTAATAGTGCCATACTTCTTCCTCCCAGTTGCTCACACTGTTTCCTACTTTTTGTGTACTTGCCAGTCTGCCAGAAGCGATATGTCACTAGTTGTGTATCATAAAAGAGTCATCGTTTCTCCTCCTAGGGGTTATTCGAGATTTCTTAACCCAAACACCTAGTAACAAGGCATTGGCTACCTTAAGAGAGTCATAGTTACTCGTCCCCATTGCTCTCACAGTCTGCCACTTTTTCTTACTGTGGCCAGTCTGCCAGAAGCGATATGTCACTCGTTGTGTATCTTAAGAGATTCATCGTTACTCCTTCCATAGGCTACTGGTATTCTCTGATTCAATACCTCTCGTGACGAAAAAGTCGCTATCTTAATAGTGCAATACCTCTTCCTCCCAGTTGCTCACACAGTCTACTACTTTTTGTGTAGTTTTTGTCTGCCAGAAACTATAATTCACTAGTTGTGTATCATAAAAGAGTCAACGTATCTCCTCCTAGGGGTTATTCGAGATTTCTTAATCCAAACCCCTAGTAACGAGGCATTGGCTACCTTAAGAGAGTCATAGTTACTCGTCCCCATTGCTCACCCAGTCTGTAACTTTTTCGTACTGTGGCCAGTCTGCCAGAAGCGATATGTCACTCGTTGTGTATCTTAAGAGATTCATCGTTACTCCTTCCATAGGCTACTGGTATTCTCTGATTCAATACCTCTCGTGACGAAAAAGTCGCTATCTTAATAGTGCAATACATCTTCCTCCCAGTTGCTCACACAGTCTACTACTTTTTGTGTAGTTTTTGTCTATCAGAAACTATAATTCACTAGTTGTGTATCATAAAAGAGTCAACGTATCTCCTCCTAGGGGTTATTCGAGATTTCTTAATCCAAACCCCTAGTAACGAGGCATTGGCTACCTTAAGAGAGTCATAGTTACTCGTCCCCATTGCTCACCCAATCTGTAACTTTTTCGTACTGTGGCCAGTCTGCCAGAAGCGATATGTCACTCGTTGTGTATCTTAAGAGATTCATCGTTACTCCCTCCATAGGTTACTCGTATTCTCTGATTCAATACCTCTCGTGACGAAACATTGGCTCTCTTAATAGTGCCATACTTCTTCCTCCCAGTTGCTCACACTGTTTCCTACTTTTTGTGTACTTGCCAGTCTGCCAGAAGCGATATGTCACTAGTTGTGTATCATAAAAGAGTCATCGTTTCTCCTCCTAGGGGTTATTCGAGATTTCTTAATCCAAACACCTAGTAACAAGGCATTGGCTACCTTAAGAGAGTCATAGTTACTCGTCCCCATTGCTCTCACAGTCTGCCACTTTTTCTTACTGTGGCCAGTCTGCCAGAAGCGATATGTCACTCGTTGTGTATCTTAAGAGATTCATCGTTACTCCTTCCATAGGCTACTGGTATTCTCTGATTCAATACCTCTCGTGACGAAAAAGTCGCTATCTTAATAGTGCAATACCTCTTCCTCCCAGTTGCTCACACAGTCTACTACTTTTTGTGTAGTTTTTGTCTGCCAGAAACTATAATTCACTAGTTGTGTATCATAAAAGAGTCAACGTATCTCCTCCTAGGGGTTATTCGAGATTTCTTAATCCAAACCCCTAGTAACGAGGCATTGGCTACCTTAAGAGAGTCATAGTTACTCGTCCCCATTGCTCACCCAGTCTGTAACTTTTTCGTACTGTGGCCAGTCTGCCAGAAGCGATATGTCACTCGTTGTGTATCTTAAGAGATTCATCGTTACTCCCTCCATAGGTTACTCGTATTCTCTGATTCAATACCTCTCGTGACGAAACATTGGCTCTCTTAATAGTGCCATACTTCTTCCTCCCAGTTGCTCACACTGTTTCCTACTTTTTGTGTACTTGCCAGTCTGCCAGAAGCGATATGTCACTAGTTGTGTATCATAAAAGAGTCATCGTTTCTCCTCCTAGGGGTTATTCGAGATTTCTTAATCCAAACACCTAGTAACAAGGCATTGGCTACCTTAAGAGAGTCATAGTTACTCGTCCCCATTGCTCTCACAGTCTGCCACTTTTTCTTACTGTGGCCAGTCTGCCAGAAGCGATATGTCACTCGTTGTGTATCTTAAGAGATTCATCGTTACTCCTTCCATAGGCTACTGGTATTCTCTGATTCAATACCTCTCGTGACGAAAAAGTCGCTATCTTAATAGTGCAATACCTCTTCCTCCCAGTTGCTCACACAGTCTACTACTTTTTGTGTAGTTTTTGTCTGCCAGAAACTATAATTCACTAGTTGTGTATCATAAAAGAGTCAACGTATCTCCTCCTAGGGGTTATTCGAGATTTCTTAATCCAAACCCCTAGTAACGAGGCATTGGCTACCTTAAGAGAGTCATAGTTACTCGTCCCCATTGCTCACCCAGTCTGTAACTTTTTCGTACTGTGGCCAGTCTGCCAGAAGCGATATGTCACTCGTTGTGTATCTTAAGAGATTCATCGTTACTCCCTCCATAGGTTACTCGTATTCTCTGATTCAATACCTCTCGTGACGAAACATTGGCTCTCTTAATAGTGCCATACTTCTTCCTCCCAGTTGCTCACACTGTTTCCTACTTTTTGTGTACTTGCCAGTCTGCCAGAAGCGATATGTCACTAGTTGTGTATCATAAAAGAGTCAACGTATCTCCTCCTAGGGGTTATTCGAGATTTCTTAATCCAAACACCTAGTAACGAGGCATTGGCTACCTTAAGAGAGTCATAGTTACTCGTCCCAATTGCTCACCCAGTCTGCCACTTTTTCTTACTGTGGCCAGTCTGCCAGAAACGATATGTCACTCGTTGTGTATCTTAAGAGATTCGTCGTTACTCCTTTCATAGGTTACTGGTATTCTCTGATTCAATACCTCTCGTGACAAAAAAGTCGCTATCTTAATAGTGCAATACTTCTTCCTCCCAGTTGCTCACACTGTCTACTACTTTTTGTGTAGTTTTGTCTGCCAGAAACTATAATTCACTAGTTGCGTATCATAAAAGAGTCATCGTTTCTCCTCCTATTGGTTATTCGAAATTTCTTAATCGAAACCCCTAGTAACGAGGCATTGGCTACCTTAAGAGAGTCATAGTTACTCGTCCCAATTGCTCACCCAGTCTGCCACTTATTCTTACTGTGGCCAGTCTGCCAGAAGCGATATGTCACTCGTTGTGTATCTTAAGAGATTCATCGTTACTCCTTGCATAGGTTACTGGTATTCTCTGATTCAATACCTCCCGTGACGAAAAAGTCGCTATCTTAATAGTGCAATACTTCTTCCTCCCAGTTGCTCACACTGTTTCCTACTTTTTGTGTACTTGCCAGTCTGCCAGAAGAGATATGTCACTAGTTGTGTATCATAAAAGAGTCATCGTTTCTCCTCCTATTGGTTATTCGAAATTTCTTAATCGAAACCCCTAGTAACGAGGCATTGGCTACCTTAAGAGAGTCATAGTTACTCGTCCCAATTGCTCACCCAGTCTGCCACTTATTCTTACTGTGGCCAGTCTGCCAGAAGCGATATGTCACTCGTTGTGCATCTTAAGAGATTCATCGTTACTCCCTCCATAGGTTACTGGTATTCTCTGATTCAATACCTCTCGTGACGAAACATTGGCTTTCTTAATAGTGCCATAATTCTTCCTCCCAGTTGCTCACACTGTTACCTACTTTTTGTGTACTTGCCAGTCTGAAAGAAGCGATATGTCACTAGTTGTGTATCATAAAAGAGTCATCGTTTCTCCTCCTAGAGGTTATTCGAGATTTCTTAATCCAAACACCTAGTATCAAGGCATTGGCTACCTTAAGAGAGTCATAGTTACTCGTCCCAATTGCTCACCCAGTCTGTAACTTTTTCGTACTGTGGCCAGTCTGCCAGAAGCGATATGTCACTCGTTGTGTATCTTAAGAGATTCATCGTTACTCCCTCCATAGGTTACTCGTATTCTCTGATTCAATACCTCTCGTGACGAAACATTGGCTCTCTTAATAGTGCCATACTTCTTCCTCCCAGTTGCTCACACTGTTTCCTACTTTTTGTGTACTTGCCAGTCTGCCAGAAGCGATATGTCACTAGTTGTGTATCATAAAAGAGTCATCGTTTCTCCTCCTAGGGGTTATTCGAAATTTCTTAATCCAAACACCTAGTAACAAGGCATTGGCTACCTTAAGAGAGTCATAGTTACTCGTCCCCATTGCTCTCACAGTCTGCCACTTTTTCTTACTGTGGCCAGTCTGCCAGAAGCGATATGTCACTCGTTGTGTATCTTAAGAGATTCATCGTTACTCCTTCCATAGGCTACTGGTATTCTCTGATTCAATACCTCTCGTGACGAAAAAGTCGCTATCTTAATAGTGCAATACATCTTCCTCCCAGTTGCTCACACAGTCTACTACTTTTTGTGTAGTTTTTGTCTATCAGAAACTATAATTCACTAGTTGTGTATCATAAAAGAGTCAACGTATCTCCTCCTAGGGGTTATTCGAGATTTCTTAATCCAAACCCCTAGTAACGAGGCATTGGCTACCTTAAGAGAGTCATAGTTACTCGTCCCCATTGCTCACCCAATCTGTAACTTTTTCGTACTGTGGCCAGTCTGCCAGAAGCGATATGTCACTCGTTGTGTATCTTAAGAGATTCATCGTTACTCCCTCCATAGGTTACTCGTATTCTCTGATTCAATACCTCTCGTGACGAAACATTGGCTCTCTTAATAGTGCCATACTTCTTCCTCCCAGTTGCTCACACTGTTTCCTACTTTTTGTGTACTTGCCAGTCTGCCAGAAGCGATATGTCACTAGTTGTGTATCATAAAAGAGTCATCGTTTCTCCTCCTAGGGGTTATTCGAGATTTCTTAATCCAAACACCTAGTAACAAGGCATTGGCTACCTTAAGAGAGTCATAGTTACTCGTCCCCATTGCTCTCACAGTCTGCCACTTTTTCTTACTGTGGCCAGTCTGCCAGAAGCGATATGTCACTCGTTGTGTATCTTAAGAGATTCATCGTTACTCCTTCCATAGGCTACTGGTATTCTCTGATTCAATACCTCTCGTGACGAAAAAGTCGCTATCTTAATAGTGCAATACCTCTTCCTCCCAGTTGCTCACACAGTCTACTACTTTTTGTGTAGTTTTTGTCTGCCAGAAACTATAATTCACTAGTTGTGTATCATAAAAGAGTCAACGTATCTCCTCCTAGGGGTTATTCGAGATTTCTTAATCCAAACCCCTAGTAACGAGGCATTGGCTACCTTAAGAGAGTCATAGTTACTCGTCCCCATTGCTCACCCAGTCTGTAACTTTTTCGTACTGTGGCCAGTCTGCCAGAAGCGATATGTCACTCGTTGTGTATCTTAAGAGATTCATCGTTACTCCCTCCATAGGTTACTCGTATTCTCTGATTCAATACCTCTCGTGACGAAACATTGGCTCTCTTAATAGTGCCATACTTCTTCCTCCCAGTTGCTCACACTGTTTCCTACTTTTTGTGTACTTGCCAGTCTGCCAGAAGCGATATGTCACTAGTTGTGTATCATAAAAGAGTCATCGTTTCTCCTCCTAGGGGTTATTCGAGATTTCTTAACCCAAACACCTAGTAACAAGGCATTGGCTACCTTAAGAGAGTCATAGTTACTCGTCCCCATTGCTCTCACAGTCTGCCACTTTTTCTTACTGTGGCCAGTCTGCCAGAAGCGATATGTCACTCGTTGTGTATCTTAAGAGATTCATCGTTACTCCTTCCATAGGCTACTGGTATTCTCTGATTCAATACCTCTCGTGACGAAAAAGTCGCTATCTTAATAGTGCAATACCTCTTCCTCCCAGTTGCTCACACAGTCTACTACTTTTTGTGTAGTTTTTGTCTGCCAGAAACTATAATTCACTAGTTGTGTATCATAAAAGAGTCAACGTATCTCCTCCTAGGGGTTATTCGAGATTTCTTAATCCAAACCCCTAGTAACGAGGCATTGGCTACCTTAAGAGAGTCATAGTTACTCGTCCCCATTGCTCACCCAGTCTGTAACTTTTTCGTACTGTGGCCAGTCTGCCAGAAGCGATATGTCACTCGTTGTGTATCTTAAGAGATTCATCGTTACTCCCTCCATAGGTTACTCGTATTCTCTGATTCAATACCTCTCGTGACGAAACATTGGCTCTCTTAATAGTGCCATACTTCTTCCTCCCAGTTGCTCACACTGTTTCCTACTTTTTGTGTACTTGCCAGTCTGCCAGAAGCGATATGTCACTAGTTGTGTATCATAAAAGAGTCAACGTATCTCCTCCTAGGGGTTATTCGAGATTTCTTAATCCAAACACCTAGTAACGAGGCATTGGCTACCTTAAGAGAGTCATAGTTACTCGTCCCAATTGCTCACCCAGTCTGCCACTTTTTCTTACTGTGGCCAGTCTGCCAGAAGCGATATGTCACTCGTTGTGTATCTTAAGAGATTCGTCGTTACTCCTTTCATAGGTTACTGGTATTCTCTGATTCAATACCTCTCGTGACAAAAAAGTCGCTATCTTAATAGTGCAATACTTCTTCCTCCCAGTTGCTCACACTGTCTACTACTTTTTGTGTAGTTTTGTCTGCCAGAAACTATAATTCACTAGTTGCGTATCATAAAAGAGTCATCGTTTCTCCTCCTATTGGTTATTCGAAATTTCTTAATCGAAACCCCTAGTAACGAGGCATTGGCTACCTTAAGAGAGTCATAGTTACTCGTCCCAATTGCTCACCCAGTCTGCCACTTATTCTTACTGTGGCCAGTCTGCCAGAAGCGATATGTCACTCGTTGTGCATCTTAAGAGATTCATCGTTACTCCCTCCATAGGTTACTGGTATTCTCTGATTCAATACCTCTCGTGACGAAACATTGGCTTTCTTAATAGTGCCATAATTCTTCCTCCCAGTTGCTCACACTGTTACCTACTTTTTGTGTACTTGCCAGTCTGAAAGAAGCGATATGTCACTAGTTGTGTATCATAAAAGAGTCATCGTTTCTCCTCCTAGAGGTTATTCGAGATTTCTTAATCCAAACACCTAGTATCAAGGCATTGGCTACCTTAAGAGAGTCATAGTTACTCGTCCCAATTGCTCACCCAGTCTGTAACTTTTTCGTACTGTGGCCAGTCTGCCAGAAGCGATATGTCACTCGTTGTGTATCTTAAGAGATTCATCGTTACTCCCTCCATAGGTTACTCGTATTCTCTGATTCAATACCTCTCGTGACAAAACATTGGCTCTCTTAATAGTGCCATACTTCTTCCTCCCAGTTGCTCACACTGTTTCCTACTTTTTGTGTACTTGCCAGTCTGCCAGAAGCGATATGTCACTAGTTGTGTATCATAAAAGAGTCATCGTTTCTCCTCCTAGGGGTTATTCGAAATTTCTTAATCCAAACACCTAGTAACAGGGCATTGGCTACCTTAAGAGAGTCATAGTTACTCGTCCCCATTGCTCTCACAGTCTGCCACTTTTTCTAACTGTGGCCAGTCTGCCAGAAGCGATATGTCACTCGTTGTGTATCTTAAGAGATTCATCGTTACTCCTTCCATAGGCTACTGGTATTCTCTGATTCAATACCTCTCGTGACGAAAAAGTCGCTATCTTAATAGTGCAATACATCTTCCTCCCAGTTGCTCACACAGTCTACTACTTTTTGTGTAGTTTTTGTCTATCAGAAACTATAATTCACTAGTTGTGTATCATAAAAGAGTCAACGTATCTCCTCCTAGGGGTTATTCGAGATTTCTTAATCCACACCCCTAGTAACGAGGCATTGGCTACCTTAAGAGAGTCATAGTTACTCGTCCCCATTGCTCACCCAATCTGTAACTTTTTCGTACTGTGGCCAGTCTGCCAGAAGCGATATGTCACTCGTTGTGTATCTTAAGAGATTCATCGTTACTCCCTCCATAGGTTACTCGTATTCTCTGATTCAATACCTCTCGTGACGAAACATTGGCTCTCTTAATAGTGCCATACTTCTTCCTCCCAGTTGCTCACACTGTTTCCTACTTTTTGTGTACTTGCCAGTCTGCCAGAAGCGATATGTCACTAGTTGTGTAACATAAAAGAGTCATCGTTTCTCCTCCTAGGGGTTATTCGAGATTTCTTAATCCAAACACCTAGTAACAAGGCATTGGCTACCTTAAGAGAGTCATAGTTACTCGTCCCCATTGCTCTCACAGTCTGCCACTTTTTCTTACTGTGGCCAGTCTGCCAGAAGCGATATGTCACTCGTTGTGTATCTTAAGAGATTCATCGTTACTCCTTCCATAGGCTACTGGTATTCTCTGATTCAATACCTCTCGTGACGAAAAAGTCGCTATCTTAATAGTGCAATACCTCTTCCTCCCAGTTGCTCACACAGTCTACTACTTTTTGTGTAGTTTTTGTCTGCCAGAAACTATAATTCACTAGTTGTGTATCATAAAAGAGTCAACGTATCTCCTCCTAGGGGTTATTCGAGATTTCTTAATCCAAACCCCTAGTAACGAGGCATTGGCTACCTTAAGAGAGTCATAGTTACTCGTCCCCATTGCTCACCCAGTCTGTAACTTTTTCGTACTGTGGCCAGTCTGCCAGAAGCGATATGTCACTCGTTGTGTATCTTAAGAGATTCATCGTTACTCCCTCCATAGGTTACTCGTATTCTCTGATTCAATACCTCTCGTGACGAAACATTGGCTCTCTTAATAGTGCCATACTTCTTCCTCCCAGTTGCTCACACTGTTTCCTACTTTTTGTGTACTTGCCAGTCTGCCAGAAGCGATATGTCACTAGTTGTGTATCATAAAAGAGTCATCGTTTCTCCTCCTAGGGGTTATTCGAGATTTCTTAACCCAAACACCTAGTAACAAGGCATTGGCTACCTTAAGAGAGTCATAGTTACTCGTCCCCATTGCTCTCACAGTCTGCCACTTTTTCTTACTGTGGCCAGTCTGCCAGAAGCGATATGTCACTCGTTGTGTATCTTAAGAGATTCATCGTTACTCCTTCCATAGGCTACTGGTATTCTCTGATTCAATACCTCTCGTGACGAAAAAGTCGCTATCTTAATAGTGCAATACCTCTTCCTCCCAGTTGCTCACACAGTCTACTACTTTTTGTGTAGTTTTTGTCTGCCAGAAACTATAATTCACTAGTTGTGTATCATAAAAGAGTCAACGTATCTCCTCCTAGGGGTTATTCGAGATTTCTTAATCCAAACCCCTAGTAACGAGGCATTGGCTACCTTAAGAGAGTCATAGTTACTCGTCCCCATTGCTCACCCAGTCTGTAACTTTTTCGTACTGTGGCCAGTCTGCCAGAAGCGATATGTCACTCGTTGTGTATCTTAAGAGATTCATCGTTACTCCTTCCATAGGCTACTGGTATTCTCTGATTCAATACCTCTCGTGACGAAAAAGTCGCTATCTTAATAGTGCAATACATCTTCCTCCCAGTTGCTCACACAGTCTACTACTTTTTGTGTAGTTTTTGTCTATCAGAAACTATAATTCACTAGTTGTGTATCATAAAAGAGTCAACGTATCTCCTCCTAGGGGTTATTCGAGATTTCTTAATCCAAACCCCTAGTAACGAGGCATTGGCTACCTTAAGAGAGTCATAGTTACTCGTCCCCATTGCTCACCCAATCTGTAACTTTTTCGTACTGTGGCCAGTCTGCCAGAAGCGATATGTCACTCGTTGTGTATCTTAAGAGATTCATCGTTACTCCCTCCATAGGTTACTCGTATTCTCTGATTCAATACCTCTCGTGACGAAACATTGGCTCTCTTAATAGTGCCATACTTCTTCCTCCCAGTTGCTCACACTGTTTCCTACTTTTTGTGTACTTGCCAGTCTGCCAGAAGCGATATGTCACTAGTTGTGTATCATAAAAGAGTCATCGTTTCTCCTCCTAGGGGTTATTCGAGATTTCTTAATCCAAACACCTAGTAACAAGGCATTGGCTACCTTAAGAGAGTCATAGTTACTCGTCCCCATTGCTCTCACAGTCTGCCACTTTTTCTTACTGTGGCCAGTCTGCCAGAAGCGATATGTCACTCGTTGTGTATCTTAAGAGATTCATCGTTACTCCTTCCATAGGCTACTGGTATTCTCTGATTCAATACCTCTCGTGACGAAAAAGTCGCTATCTTAATAGTGCAATACCTCTTCCTCCCAGTTGCTCACACAGTCTACTACTTTTTGTGTAGTTTTTGTCTGCCAGAAACTATAATTCACTAGTTGTGTATCATAAAAGAGTCAACGTATCTCCTCCTAGGGGTTATTCGAGATTTCTTAATCCAAACCCCTAGTAACGAGGCATTGGCTACCTTAAGAGAGTCATAGTTACTCGTCCCCATTGCTCACCCAGTCTGTAACTTTTTCGTACTGTGGCCAGTCTGCCAGAAGCGATATGTCACTCGTTGTGTATCTTAAGAGATTCATCGTTACTCCCTCCATAGGTTACTCGTATTCTCTGATTCAATACCTCTCGTGACGAAACATTGGCTCTCTTAATAGTGCCATACTTCTTCCTCCCAGTTGCTCACACTGTTTCCTACTTTTTGTGTACTTGCCAGTCTGCCAGAAGCGATATGTCACTAGTTGTGTATCATAAAAGAGTCATCGTTTCTCCTCCTAGGGGTTATTCGAGATTTCTTAATCCAAACACCTAGTAACAAGGCATTGGCTACCTTAAGAGAGTCATAGTTACTCGTCCCCATTGCTCTCACAGTCTGCCACTTTTTCTTACTGTGGCCAGTCTGCCAGAAGCGATATGTCACTCGTTGTGTATCTTAAGAGATTCATCGTTACTCCTTCCATAGGCTACTGGTATTCTCTGATTCAATACCTCTCGTGACGAAAAAGTCGCTATCTTAATAGTGCAATACCTCTTCCTCCCAGTTGCTCACACAGTCTACTACTTTTTGTGTAGTTTTTGTCTGCCAGAAACTATAATTCACTAGTTGTGTATCATAAAAGAGTCAACGTATCTCCTCCTAGGGGTTATTCGAGATTTCTTAATCCAAACCCCTAGTAACGAGGCATTGGCTACCTTAAGAGAGTCATAGTTACTCGTCCCCATTGCTCACCCAGTCTGTAACTTTTTCGTACTGTGGCCAGTCTGCCAGAAGCGATATGTCACTCGTTGTGTATCTTAAGAGATTCATCGTTACTCCCTCCATAGGTTACTCGTATTCTCTGATTCAATACCTCTCGTGACGAAACATTGGCTCTCTTAATAGTGCCATACTTCTTCCTCCCAGTTGCTCACACTGTTTCCTACTTTTTGTGTACTTGCCAGTCTGCCAGAAGCGATATGTCACTAGTTGTGTATCATAAAAGAGTCAACGTATCTCCTCCTAGGGGTTATTCGAGATTTCTTAATCCAAACACCTAGTAACGAGGCATTGGCTACCTTAAGAGAGTCATAGTTACTCGTCCCAATTGCTCACCCAGTCTGCCACTTTTTCTTACTGTGGCCAGTCTGCCAGAAACGATATGTCACTCGTTGTGTATCTTAAGAGATTCGTCGTTACTCCTTTCATAGGTTACTGGTATTCTCTGATTCAATACCTCTCGTGACAAAAAAGTCGCTATCTTAATAGTGCAATACTTCTTCCTCCCAGTTGCTCACACTGTCTACTACTTTTTGTGTAGTTTTGTCTGCCAGAAACTATAATTCACTAGTTGCGTATCATAAAAGAGTCATCGTTTCTCCTCCTATTGGTTATTCGAAATTTCTTAATCGAAACCCCTAGTAACGAGGCATTGGCTACCTTAAGAGAGTCATAGTTACTCGTCCCAATTGCTCACCCAGTCTGCCACTTATTCTTACTGTGGCCAGTCTGCCAGAAGCGATATGTCACTCGTTGTGTATCTTAAGAGATTCATCGTTACTCCTTGCATAGGTTACTGGTATTCTCTGATTCAATACCTCCCGTGACGAAAAAGTCGCTATCTTAATAGTGCAATACTTCTTCCTCCCAGTTGCTCACACTGTTTCCTACTTTTTGTGTACTTGCCAGTCTGCCAGAAGAGATATGTCACTAGTTGTGTATCATAAAAGAGTCATCGTTTCTCCTCCTATTGGTTATTCGAAATTTCTTAATCGAAACCCCTAGTAACGAGGCATTGGCTACCTTAAGAGAGTCATAGTTACTCGTCCCAATTGCTCACCCAGTCTGCCACTTATTCTTACTGTGGCCAGTCTGCCAGAAGCGATATGTCACTCGTTGTGCATCTTAAGAGATTCATCGTTACTCCCTCCATAGGTTACTGGTATTCTCTGATTCAATACCTCTCGTGACGAAACATTGGCTTTCTTAATAGTGCCATAATTCTTCCTCCCAGTTGCTCACACTGTTACCTACTTTTTGTGTACTTGCCAGTCTGAAAGAAGCGATATGTCACTAGTTGTGTATCATAAAAGAGTCATCGTTTCTCCTCCTAGAGGTTATTCGAGATTTCTTAATCCAAACACCTAGTATCAAGGCATTGGCTACCTTAAGAGAGTCATAGTTACTCGTCCCAATTGCTCACCCAGTCTGTAACTTTTTCGTACTGTGGCCAGTCTGCCAGAAGCGATATGTCACTCGTTGTGTATCTTAAGAGATTCATCGTTACTCCCTCCATAGGTTACTCGTATTCTCTGATTCAATACCTCTCGTGACGAAACATTGGCTCTCTTAATAGTGCCATACTTCTTCCTCCCAGTTGCTCACACTGTTTCCTACTTTTTGTGTACTTGCCAGTGTGCCAGATGCGATATGTCACTAGTTGTGTATCATAAAAGAGTCATCGTTTCTCCTCCTAGGGGTTATTCGAGATTTCTTAATCCAAACACCTAGTAACAAGGCATTGGCTACCTTAAGAGAGTCATAGTTACTCGTCCCCATTGCTCTCACAGTCTGCCACTTTTTCTTACTGTGGCCAGTCTGCCAGAAGCGATATGTCACTCGTTGTGTATCTTAAGAGATTCATCGTTACTCCTTCCATAGGCTACTGGTATTCTCTGATTCAATACCTCTCGTGACGAAAAAGTCGCTATCTTAATAGTGCAATACCTCTTCCTCCCAGTTGCTCACACAGTCTACTACTTTTTGTGTAGTTTTTGTCTGCCAGAAACTATAATTCACTAGTTGTGTATCATAAAAGAGTCAACGTATCTCCTCCTAGGGGTTATTCGAGATTTCTTAATCCAAACCCCTAGTAACGAGGCATTGGCTACCTTAAGAGAGTCATAGTTACTCGTCCCCATTGCTCACCCAGTCTGTAACTTTTTCGTACTGTGGCCAGTCTGCCAGAAGCGATATGTCACTCGTTGTGTATCTTAAGAGATTCATCGTTACTCCCTCCATAGGTTACTCGTATTCTCTGATTCAATACCTCTCGTGACGAAACATTGGCTCTCTTAATAGTGCCATACTTCTTCCTCCCAGTTGCTCACACTGTTTCCTACTTTTTGTGTACTTGCCAGTCTGCCAGAAGCGATATGTCACTAGTTGTGTATCATAAAAGAGTCAACGTATCTCCTCCTAGGGGTTATTCGAGATTTCTTAATCCAAACACCTAGTAACGAGGCATTGGCTACCTTAAGAGAGTCATAGTTACTCGTCCCAATTGCTCACCCAGTCTGCCACTTTTTCTTACTGTGGCCAGTCTGCCAGAAGCGATATGTCACTCGTTGTGTATCTTAAGAGATTCGTCGTTACTCCTTTCATAGGTTACTGGTATTCTCTGATTCAATACCTCTCGTGACAAAAAAGTCGCTATCTTAATAGTGCAATACTTCTTCCTCCCAGTTGCTCACACTGTCTACTACTTTTTGTGTAGTTTTGTCTGCCAGAAACTATAATTCACTAGTTGCGTATCATAAAAGAGTCATCGTTTCTCCTCCTATTGGTTATTCGAAATTTCTTAATCGAAACCCCTAGTAACGAGGCATTGGCTACCTTAAGAGAGTCATAGTTACTCGTCCCAATTGCTCACCCAGTCTGCCACTTATTCTTACTGTGGCCAGTCTGCCAGAAGCGATATGTCACTCGTTGTGTATCTTAAGAGATTCATCGTTACTCCTTGCATAGGTTACTGGTATTCTCTGATTCAATACCTCCCGTGACGAAAAAGTCGCTATCTTAATAGTGCAATACTTCTTCCTCCCAGTTGCTCACACTGTTTCCTACTTTTTGTGTACTTGCCAGTCTGCCAGAAGAGATATGTCACTAGTTGTGTATCATAAAAGAGTCATCGTTTCTCCTCCTATTGGTTATTCGAAATTTCTTAATCGAAACCCCTAGTAACGAGGCATTGGCTACCTTAAGAGAGTCATAGTTACTCGTCCCAATTGCTCACCCAGTCTGCCACTTATTCTTACTGTGGCCAGTCTGCCAGAAGCGATATGTCACTCGTTGTGCATCTTAAGAGATTCATCGTTACTCCCTCCATAGGTTACTGGTATTCTCTGATTCAATACCTCTCGTGACGAAACATTGGCTTTCTTAATAGTGCCATAATTCTTCCTCCCAGTTGCTCACACTGTTACCTACTTTTTGTGTACTTGCCAGTCTGAAAGAAGCGATATGTCACTAGTTGTGTATCATAAAAGAGTCATCGTTTCTCCTCCTAGAGGTTATTCGAGATTTCTTAATCCAAACACCTAGTATCAAGGCATTGGCTACCTTAAGAGAGTCATAGTTACTCGTCCCAATTGCTCACCCAGTCTGTAACTTTTTCGTACTGTGGCCAGTCTGCCAGAAGCGATATGTCACTCGTTGTGTATCTTAAGAGATTCATCGTTACTCCCTCCATAGGTTACTCGTATTCTCTGATTCAATACCTCTCGTGACGAAACATTGGCTCTCTTAATAGTGCCATACTTCTTCCTCCCAGTTGCTCACACTGTTTCCTACTTTTTGTGTACTTGCCAGTCTGCCAGAAGCGATATGTCACTAGTTGTGTATCATAAAAGAGTCATCGTTTCTCCTCCTAGGGGTTATTCGAAATTTCTTAATCCAAACACCTAGTAACAAGGCATTGGCTACCTTAAGAGAGTCATAGTTACTCGTCCCCATTGCTCTCACAGTCTGCCACTTTTTCTTACTGTGGCCAGTCTGCCAGAAGCGATATGTCACTCGTTGTGTATCTTAAGAGATTCATCGTTACTCCTTCCATAGGCTACTGGTATTCTCTGATTCAATACCTCTCGTGACGAAAAAGTCGCTATCTTAATAGTGCAATACATCTTCCTCCCAGTTGCTCACACAGTCTACTACTTTTTGTGTAGTTTTTGTCTATCAGAAACTATAATTCACTAGTTGTGTATCATAAAAGAGTCAACGTATCTCCTCCTAGGGGTTATTCGAGATTTCTTAATCCAAACCCCTAGTAACGAGGCATTGGCTACCTTAAGAGAGTCATAGTTACTCGTCCCCATTGCTCACCCAATCTGTAACTTTTTCGTACTGTGGCCAGTCTGCCAGAAGCGATATGTCACTCGTTGTGTATCTTAAGAGATTCATCGTTACTCCCTCCATAGGTTACTCGTATTCTCTGATTCAATACCTCTCGTGACGAAACATTGGCTCTCTTAATAGTGCCATACTTCTTCCTCCCAGTTGCTCACACTGTTTCCTACTTTTTGTGTACTTGCCAGTCTGCCAGAAGCGATATGTCACTAGTTGTGTATCATAAAAGAGTCATCGTTTCTCCTCCTAGGGGTTATTCGAGATTTCTTAATCCAAACACCTAGTAACAAGGCATTGGCTACCTTAAGAGAGTCATAGTTACTCGTCCCCATTGCTCTCACAGTCTGCCACTTTTTCTTACTGTGGCCAGTCTGCCAGAAGCGATATGTCACTCGTTGTGTATCTTAAGAGATTCATCGTTACTCCTTCCATAGGCTACTGGTATTCTCTGATTCAATACCTCTCGTGACGAAAAAGTCGCTATCTTAATAGTGCAATACCTCTTCCTCCCAGTTGCTCACACAGTCTACTACTTTTTGTGTAGTTTTTGTCTGCCAGAAACTATAATTCACTAGTTGTGTATCATAAAAGAGTCAACGTATCTCCTCCTAGGGGTTATTCGAGATTTCTTAATCCAAACCCCTAGTAACGAGGCATTGGCTACCTTAAGAGAGTCATAGTTACTCGTCCCCATTGCTCACCCAGTCTGTAACTTTTTCGTACTGTGGCCAGTCTGCCAGAAGCGATATGTCACTCGTTGTGTATCTTAAGAGATTCATCGTTACTCCCTCCATAGGTTACTCGTATTCTCTGATTCAATACCTCTCGTGACGAAACATTGGCTCTCTTAATAGTGCCATACTTCTTCCTCCCAGTTGCTCACACTGTTTCCTACTTTTTGTGTACTTGCCAGTCTGCCAGAAGCGATATGTCACTAGTTGTGTATCATAAAAGAGTCATCGTTTCTCCTCCTAGGGGTTATTCGAGATTTCTTAACCCAAACACCCAGTAACAAGGCATTGGCTACCTTAAGAGAGTCATAGTTACTCGTCCCCATTGCTCTCACAGTCTGCCACTTTTTCTTACTGTGGCCAGTCTGCCAGAAGCGATATGTCACTCGTTGTGTATCTTAAGAGATTCATCGTTACTCCTTCCATAGGCTACTGGTATTCTCTGATTCAATACCTCTCGTGACGAAAAAGTCGCTATCTTAATAGTGCAATACCTCTTCCTCCCAGTTGCTCACACAGTCTACTACTTTTTGTGTAGTTTTTGTCTGCCAGAAACTATAATTCACTAGTTGTGTATCATAAAAGAGTCAACGTATCTCCTCCTAGGGGTTATTCGAGATTTCTTAATCCAAACCCCTAGTAACGAGGCATTGGCTACCTTAAGAGAGTCATAGTTACTCGTCCCCATTGCTCACCCAGTCTGTAACTTTTTCGTACTGTGGCCAGTCTGCCAGAAGCGATATGTCACTCGTTGTGTATCTTAAGAGATTCATCGTTACTCCTTCCATAGGCTACTGGTATTCTCTGATTCAATACCTCTCGTGACGAAAAAGTCGCTATCTTAATAGTGCAATACCTCTTCCTCCCAGTTGCTCACACAGTCTACTACTTTTTGTGTAGTTTTTGTCTGCCAGAAACTATAATTCACTAGTTGTGTATCATAAAAGAGTCAACGTATCTCCTCCTAGGGGTTATTCGAGATTTCTTAATCCAAACCCCTAGTAACGAGGCATTGGCTACCTTAAGAGAGTCATAGTTACTCGTCCCCATTGCTCACCCAGTCTGTAACTTTTTCGTACTGTGGCCAGTCTGCCAGAAGCGATATGTCACTCGTTGTGTATCTTAAGAGATTCATCGTTACTCCCTCCATAGGTTACTCGTATTCTCTGATTCAATACCTCTCGTGACGAAACATTGGCTCTCTTAATAGTGCCATACTTCTTCCTCCCAGTTGCTCACACTGTTTCCTACTTTTTGTGTACTTGCCAGTCTGCCAGAAGCGATATGTCACTAGTTGTGTATCATAAAAGAGTCATCGTTTCTCCTCCTAGGGGTTATTCGAGATTTCTTAACCCAAACACCCAGTAACAAGGCATTGGCTACCTTAAGAGAGTCATAGTTACTCGTCCCCATTGCTCTCACAGTCTGCCACTTTTTCTTACTGTGGCCAGTCTGCCAGAAGCGATATGTCACTCGTTGTGTATCTTAAGAGATTCATCGTTACTCCTTCCATAGGCTACTGGTATTCTCTGATTCAATACCTCTCGTGACGAAAAAGTCGCTATCTTAATAGTGCAATACCTCTTCCTCCCAGTTGCTCACACAGTCTACTACTTTTTGTGTAGTTTTTGTCTGCCAGAAACTATAATTCACTAGTTGTGTATCATAAAAGAGTCAACGTATCTCCTCCTAGGGGTTATTCGAGATTTCTTAATCCAAACCCCTAGTAACGAGGCATTGGCTACCTTAAGAGAGTCATAGTTACTCGTCCCCATTGCTCACCCAGTCTGTAACTTTTTCGTACTGTGGCCAGTCTGCCAGAAGCGATATGTCACTCGTTGTGTATCTTAAGAGATTCATCGTTACTCCTTCCATAGGCTACTGGTATTCTCTGATTCAATACCTCTCGTGACGAAAAAGTCGCTATCTTAATAGTGCAATACATCTTCCTCCCAGTTGCTCACACAGTCTACTACTTTTTGTGTAGTTTTTGTCTATCAGAAACTATAATTCACTAGTTGTGTATCATAAAAGAGTCAACGTATCTCCTCCTAGGGGTTATTCGAGATTTCTTAATCCAAACCCCTAGTAACGAGGCATTGGCTACCTTAAGAGAGTCATAGTTACTCGTCCCCATTGCTCACCCAATCTGTAACTTTTTCGTACTGTGGCCAGTCTGCCAGAAGCGATATGTCACTCGTTGTGTATCTTAAGAGATTCATCGTTACTCCCTCCATAGGTTACTCGTATTCTCTGATTCAATACCTCTCGTGACGAAACATTGGCTCTCTTAATAGTGCCATACTTCTTCCTCCCAGTTGCTCACACTGTTTCCTACTTTTTGTGTACTTGCCAGTCTGCCAGAAGCGATATGTCACTAGTTGTGTATCATAAAAGAGTCATCGTTTCTCCTCCTAGGGGTTATTCGAGATTTCTTAATCCAAACACCTAGTAACAAGGCATTGGCTACCTTAAGAGAGTCATAGTTACTCGTCCCCATTGCTCTCACAGTCTGCCACTTTTTCTTACTGTGGCCAGTCTGCCAGAAGCGATATGTCACTCGTTGTGTATCTTAAGAGATTCATCGTTACTCCTTCCATAGGCTACTGGTATTCTCTGATTCAATACCTCTCGTGACGAAAAAGTCGCTATCTTAATAGTGCAATACCTCTTCCTCCCAGTTGCTCACACAGTCTACTACTTTTTGTGTAGTTTTTGTCTGCCAGAAACTATAATTCACTAGTTGTGTATCATAAAAGAGTCAACGTATCTCCTCCTAGGGGTTATTCGAGATTTCTTAATCCAAACCCCTAGTAACGAGGCATTGGCTACCTTAAGAGAGTCATAGTTACTCGTCCCCATTGCTCACCCAGTCTGTAACTTTTTCGTACTGTGGCCAGTCTGCCAGAAGCGATATGTCACTCGTTGTGTATCTTAAGAGATTCATCGTTACTCCCTCCATAGGTTACTCGTATTCTCTGATTCAATACCTCTCGTGACGAAACATTGGCTCTCTTAATAGTGCCATACTTCTTCCTCCCAGTTGCTCACACTGTTTCCTACTTTTTGTGTACTTGCCAGTCTGCCAGAAGCGATATGTCACTAGTTGTGTATCATAAAAGAGTCATCGTTTCTCCTCCTAGGGGTTATTCGAGATTTCTTAACCCAAACACCTAGTAACAAGGCATTGGCTACCTTAAGAGAGTCATAGTTACTCGTCCCCATTGCTCTCACAGTCTGCCACTTTTTCTTACTGTGGCCAGTCTGCGAGAAGCGATATGTCACTCGTTGTGTATCTTAAGAGATTCATCGTTACTCCTTCCATAGGCTACTGGTATTCTCTGATTCAATACCTCTCGTGACGAAAAAGTCGCTATCTTAATAGTGCAATACCTCTTCCTCCCAGTTGCTCACACAGTCTACTACTTTTTGTGTAGTTTTTGTCTGCCAGAAACTATAATTCACTAGTTGTGTATCATAAAAGAGTCAACGTATCTCCTCCTAGGGGTTATTCGAGATTTCTTAATCCAAACCCCTAGTAACGAGGCATTGGCTACCTTAAGAGAGTCATAGTTACTCGTCCCCATTGCTCACCCAGTCTGTAACTTTTTCGTACTGTGGCCAGTCTGCCAGAAGCGATATGTCACTCGTTGTGTATCTTAAGAGATTCATCGTTACTCCCTCCATAGGTTACTCGTATTCTCTGATTCAATACCTCTCGTGACGAAACATTGGCTCTCTTAATAGTGCCATACTTCTTCCTCCCAGTTGCTCACACTGTTTCCTACTTTTTGTGTACTTGCCAGTCTGCCAGAAGCGATATGTCACTAGTTGTGTATCATAAAAGAGTCATCGTTTCTCCACCTAGGGGTTATTCGAGATTTCTTAATCCAAACACCTAGTAACAAGGCATTGGCTACCTTAAGAGAGTCATAGTTACTCGTCCCCATTGCTCTCACAGTCTGCCACTTTTTCTTACTGTGGCCAGTCTGCCAGAAGCGATATGTCACTCGTTGTGTATCTTAAGAGATTCATCGTTACTCCTTCCATAGGCTACTGGTATTCTCTGATTCAATACCTCTCGTGACGAAAAAGTCGCTATCTTAATAGTGCAATACCTCTTCCTCCCAGTTGCTCACACAGTCTACTACTTTTTGTGTAGTTTTTGTCTGCCAGAAACTATAATTCACTAGTTGTGTATCATAAAAGAGTCAACGTATCTCCTCCTAGGGGTTACTCGAGATTTCTTAATCCAAACCCCTAGTAACGAGGCATTGGCTACCTTAAGAGAGTCATAGTTACTCGTCCCAATAGCTCACCCAGTCTGCCACTTATTCTTACTGTGGCCAGTCTGCCAGAAGCGATATGTCACTCGTTGTGTATCTTAAGAGATTCATCGTTACTCCTTCCATAGGTTACTGGTATTCTCTGATTCAATACCTCTCGTGACGAAAAAGTCACTATCTTAATAGTGCAATACTTCTTCTTCCCAGTTGCTCACACAGTCTACTACTTTTTGTGTAGTTTTTGTCTGCCAGAAACTATAATTCACTAGTTGTGTATCATAAAAGAGTCAACGTATCTCCTCCTAGGGGTTATTCGAGATTTCTTAATCCAAACACCTAGTAACGAGGCATTGGCTACCTTAAGAGAGTCATATTTACTCGTCCCCATTGCTCACCCAGTCTGTAACTTTTTCGTACTGTGGCCAGTCTGCCAGAAGCGATATGTCACTCGTTGTGTATCTTAAGAGATTCATCGTTACTCCCTCCATAGGTTACTCGTATTCTCTGATTCAATACCTCTCGTGACGAAACATTGGCTCTCTTAATAGTGCCATACTTCTTCCTCCCAGTTGCTCACACTGTTTCCTACTTTTTGTGTACTTGCCAGTCTGCCAGAAGCGATATGTCACTAGTTGTGTATCATAAAAGAGTCATCGTTTCTCCTCCTAGGGGTTATTCGAGATTACTTAATCCAAACACCTAGTAACAAGGCATTGGCTACCTTAAGAGAGTCATAGTTACTCGTCCCCATTGCTCTCACAGTCTGCCACTTTTTCTTACTGTGGCCAGTCTGCCAGAAGCGATATGTCACTCGTTGTGTATCTTAAGAGATTCATCGTTACTCCTTCCATAGGCTACTGGTATTCTCTGATTCAATACCTCTCGTGACGAAAAAGTCGCTATCTTAATAGTGCAATACCTCTTCCTCCCAGTTGCTCACACAGTCTACTACTTTTTGTGTAGTTTTTGTCTGCGAGAAACTATAATTCACTAGTTGTGTATCATAAAAGAGTCAACGTATCTCCTCCTAGGGATATTCGAGATTTCTTAATCCAAACCCCTAGTAACGAGGCATTGGCTACCTTAAGAGAGTCATAGTTACTCGTCCCAATTGCTCACCCAGTCTGCCACTTATTCTTCCTGTGGCCAGTCTGCCAGAAGCGATATGTCACTCGTTGTGTATCTTAAGAGATTCATCGTTACTCCTTCCATAGGTTACTGGTATTCTCTGATTCAATACCTCTCGTGACGAAAAAGTCACTATCTTAATAGTGCAATACTTCTTCTTCCCAGTTGCTCACACAGTCTACTACTTTTTGTGTAGTTTTTGTCTGCCAGAAACTATAATTCTCTAGTTGTGTATCATAAAAGAGTCAACGTATCTCCTCCTAGGGGTTATTCGAGATTTCTTAATCCAAACACCTAGTAACGAGGCATTGGCTACCTTAAGAGAGTCATAGTTACTTGTCCCAATTGCTCACCCAGTCTGCCACTTTTTCTTACTGTGGCCAGTCTGCCAGAAGCGATATGTCACTCGTTGTGTATCTTAAGAGATTCGTCGTTACTCCTTTCATAGGTTACTGGTATTCTCTGATTCAATACCTCTCGTGACGAAAAAGTCGCTATCTTAATAGTGCAATACTTCTTCCTCCCAGTTGCTCACACTGTCTACTACTTTTTGTGTAGTTTTGTCTGCCAGAAACTATAATTCACTAGTTGTGTATCATAAATGTGTCATCGTTTCTCCTCCTAGGGATATTCGAGATTTCTTAATCCAAACCCCTAGTAACGAGGCATTGGCTACCTTAAGAGAGTCATAGCTACTCGTCCCAATTGCTCACACAGTCTGCCACTTATTCTTACTGTGGCCAGTCTGCCAGAAGCGATATGTCACTCGTTGTGTATCTTAAGAGATTCATGGTTACTCCTTGCATAGGTTACTGGTATTCTCTGATTCAATACCTCCCGTGACGAAAAAGTCGCTATCTTAATAGTGCAATACTTCTTCCTCCCAGTTGCTCACACTGTTTCCTACTTTTTGTGTACTTGCCAGTCTGCCAGAAGAGATATGTCACTAGTTGTGTATCATAAAAGAGTCATCGTTTCTCCTCCTATTGGTTATTCGAAATTTCTTAATCGAAACCCCTAGTAACGAGGCATTGGCTACCTTAAGAGAGTCATAGTTACTCGTCCCAATTGCTCACCCAGTCTGCCACTTATTCTTACTGTGGCCAGTCTGCCAGAAGCGATATGTCACTCGTTGTGCATCTTAAGAGATTCATCGTTACTCCCTCCATAGGTTACTGGTATTCTCTGATTCAATACCTCTCGTGACGAAACATTGGCTTTCTTAATAGTGCCATACTTCTTCCTCCCAGTTGCTCACACTGTTTCCTACTTTTTGTGTACTTGCCAGTCTGAAAGAAGCGATATGTCACTAGTTGTGTATCATAAAAGAGTCATCGTTTCTCCTCCTAGAGGTTATTCGAGATTTCTTAATCCAAACACCTAGTATCAAGGCATTGGCTACCTTAAGAGAGTCATAGTTACTCGTCCCCATTGCTCAACCAGTCTGTAACTTTTTCGTACTGTGGCCAGTCTGCCAGAAGCGATATGTCACTCGTTGTGTATCTTAAGAGATTCATCGTTACTCCCTCCATAGGTTACTCGTATTCTCTGATTCAATACCTCTCGTGACGAAACATTGGCTCTCTTAATAGTGCCATACTTCTTCCTCTCAGTTGCTCACACTGTTTCCTACTTTTTGTGTACTTGCCAGTCTGCCAGAAGCGATATGTCACTAGTTGTGTATCATAAAAGAGTCATCGTTTCTCCTCCTAGGGGTTATTCGAGATTTCTTAATCCAAACACCTAGTAACAAGGCATTGGCTACCTTAAGAGAGTCATAGTTACTCGTCCCAATTGCTCACCCAGTCTGCCACTGTTTCTTACTGTGGCCAGTCTGCCAGAAGCGATATGTCACTCGTTGTGTATCTTAAGAGATTCGTCGTTACTCCTTTCATAGGTTACTGGTATTCTCTGATTCAATACCTCTCGTGACGAAAAAGTCGCTATCTTAATAGTGCAATACTTCTTCCTCCCAGTTGCTCACACTGTCTACTACTTTTTGTGTAGTTTTGTCTGCCAGAAACTATAATTCACTAGTTGTGTATCATAAATGTGTCATCGTTTCTCCTCCTAGGGATATTCGAGATTTCTTAATCCAAACCCCTAGTAACGAGGCATTGGCTACCTTAAGAGAGTCATAGTTACTCGTCCCAATTGCTCACCCAGTCTGCCACTTATTCTTACTGTGGCCAGTCTGCCAGAAGCGATATGTCACTCGTTGTGTATCTTAAGAGATTCGTCGTTACTCCTTCCATAGGTTACTGGTATTCTCTGATTCATTACCTCTCGTGACGAAAAAGTCACTATCTTAATAGTGCAATACTTCTTCTTCCCAGTTGCTCACACAGTCTACTACTTTTTGTGTAGTTTTTGTCTGCCAGAAACTATAATTCACTAGTTGCGTATCATAAAAGAGTCAACGTATCTCCTCCTAGGGGTTATTCGAGATTTCTTAATCCAAACCCCTAGTAACGAGGCATTGGCTACCTTAAGAGAGTCATAGTTACTCGTCCCAATTGCTCACCCAGTCTGCCACTTATTCTTACTGTGGCCAGTCTGCCAGAAGCGATATGTCACTCGTTGTGTATCTTAAGAGATTCATCGTTACTCCTTCCATAGGTTACTGGTATTCTCTGATTCAATACCTCTCGTGACGAAACATTGGCTTTCTTAATAGTGCCATACTTCTTCCTCCCAGTTGCTCACACTGTTTCCTACTTTTTGTGTACTTGCCAGTCTGAAAGAAGCGATATGTCACTAGTTGTGTATCATAAAAGAGTCATCGTTTCTCCTCCTAGTGGTTATTCGAGATTTCTTAATCCAAACACCTAGTATCAAGGCATTGGCTACCTTAAGAGAGTCATAGTTACTCGTCCCCATTGCTCACCCAGTCTGTAACTTTTTCGTACTGTGGCCAGTCTGCCAGAAGCGATATGTCACTCGTTGTGTATCTTAAGAGATTCATCGTTACTCCCTCCATAGGTTACTCGTATTCTCTGATTCAATACCTCTCGTGACGAAACATTGGCTCTCTTAATAGTGCCATACTTCTTCCTCCCAGTTGCTCACACTGTTTCCTACTTTTTGTGTACTTGCCAGTCTGCCAGAAGCGATATGTCACTAGTTGTGTATCATAAAAGAGTCATCGTTTCTCCTCCTAGGGGTTATTCGAGATTTCTTAATCCAAACACCTAGTAACGAGGCATTGGCTACCTTAAGAGAGTCATAGTTACTCGTCCCAATTGCTCACCCAGTCTGCCACTTTTTCTTACTGTGGCCAGTCTGCCAGAAGCGATATGTCACTCGTTGTGTATCTTAAGAGATTCGTCGTTACTCCTTTCATAGATTACTGGTATGCTCTGATTCAATACCTCTAATGACGAAAAAGTCGCTATCTTATTAGTGCAATACTTCTTCCTCCCAGTTGCTCACACTGTCTACTACTTTTTGTGTAGTTTTGTCTGCCAGAAATTATAATTCACTAGTTGTGTATCATAAACGTGTCATCGTTTCTCCTCCTAGGGATATTCGAGGTTTCTTAATCCAAACCCCTAGTAACGGGGCATTGGCTACCTTAAGAGAGTCATAGTTACTCGTCCCAATTGCTCACCCAGTCTGCCACTTATTCTTACTGTGGCCAGTCTGCCAGAAGCGATATGTCACTCGTTGTGTATCTTAAGAGATTCATCGTTACTCCTTGCATAGGTTACTGGTATTCTCTGATTCAATACCTCCCGTGACGAAAAAGTCGCTATCTTAATAGTGCAATACTTCTTCCTCCCAGTTGCTCACACTGTTTCCTACTTTTTGTGTACTTGCCAGTCTGCCAGAAGAGATATGTCACTAGTTGTGTATCATAAAAGAGTCATCGTTTCTCCTCCTATTGGTTATTCGAAATTTCTTAATCGAAACCCCTAGTAACGAGGCATTGGCTACCTTAAGAGAGTCATAGTTACTCGTCCCAATTGCTCACCCAGTCTGCCACTTATTCTTACTGTGGCCAGTCTGCCAGAAGCGATATGTCACTCGTTGTGCATCTTAAGAGATTCATCGTTACTCCCTCCATAGGTTACTGGTATTCTCTGATTCAATACCTCTCGTGACGAAACATTGGCTTTCTTAATAGTGCCATACTTCTTCCTCCCAGTTGCTCACACTGTTTCCTACTTTTTGTGTACTTGCCAGTCTGAAAGAAGCGATATGTCACTAGTTGTGTATCATAAAAGAGTCATCGTTTCTCCTCCTAGAGGTTATTCGAGATTTCTTAATCCAAACACCTAGTATCAAGGCATTGGCTACCTTAAGAGAGTCATAGTTACTCGTCCCCATTGCTCACCCAGTCTGTAACTTTTTCGTACTGTGGCCAGTCTGCCAGAAGCGATATGTCACTCGTTGTGTATCTTAAGAGATTCGTCGTTACTCCTTTCATAGGTTACTGGTATTCTCTGATTCAATACCTCTCGTGACGAAAAAGTCGCTATCTTAATAGTGCAATACTTCTTCCTCCCAGTTGCTCACACTGTCTACTACTTTTTGTGTAGTTTTGTCTGCCAGAAACTATAATTCACTAGTTGTGTATCATAAATGTGTCATCGTTTCTCCTCCTAGGGATATTCGAGATTTCTTAATCCAAACCCCTAGTAACGAGGCATTGGCTACCTTAAGAGAGTCATAGTTACTCGTCCCAATTGCTCACCCAGTCTGCCACTTATTCTTACTGTGGCCAGTCTGCCAGAAGCGATATGTCACTCGTTGTGTATCTTAAGAGATTCGTCGTTACTCCTTCCATAGGTTACTGGTATTCTCTGATTCATTACCTCTCGTGACGAAAAAGTCACTATCTTAATAGTGCAATACTTCTTCTTCCCAGTTGCTCACACAGTCTACTACTTTTTGTGTAGTTTTTGTCTGCCAGAAACTATAATTCACTAGTTGCGTATCATAAAAGAGTCAACGTATCTCCTCCTAGGGGTTATTCGAGATTTCTTAATCCAAACCCCTAGTAACGAGGCATTGGCTACCTTAAGAGAGTCATAGTTACTCGTCCCAATTGCTCACCCAGTCTGCCACTTATTCTTACTGTGGCCAGTCTGCCAGAAGCGATATGTCACTCGTTGTGTATCTTAAGAGATTCATCGTTACTCCTTCCATAGGTTACTGGTATTCTCTGATTCAATACCTCTCGTGACGAAACATTGGCTTTCTTAATAGTGCCATACTTCTTCCTCCCAGTTGCTCACACTGTTTCCTACTTTTTGTGTACTTGCCAGTCTGAAAGAAGCGATATGTCACTAGTTGTGTATCATAAAAGAGTCATCGTTTCTCCTCCTAGGGGTTATTCGAGATTTCTTAATCCAAACACCTAGTATCAAGGCATTGGCTACCTTAAGAGAGTCATAGTTACTCGTCCCCATTGCTCACCCAGTCTGTAACTTTTTCGTACTGTGGCCAGTCTGCCAGAAGCGATATGTCACTCGTTGTGTATCTTAAGAGATTCATCGTTACTCCCTCCATAGGTTACTCGTATTCTCTGATTCAATACCTCTCGTGACGAAACATTGGCTCTCTTAATAGTGCCATACTTCTTCCTCCCAGTTGCTCACACTGTTTCCTACTTTTTGTGTACTTGCCAGTCTGCCAGAAGCGATATGTCACTAGTTGTGTATCATAAAAGAGTCATCGTTTCTCCTCCTAGGGGTTATTCGAGATTTCTTAATCCAAACACCTAGTAACGAGGCATTGGCTACCTTAAGAGAGTCATAGTTACTCGTCCCAATTGCTCACCCAGTCTGCCACTTTTTCTTACTGTGGCCAGTCTGCCAGAAGCGATATGTCACTCGTTGTGTATCTTAAGAGATTCATCGTTACTCCTTGCATAGTTTACTGGTATTCTCTGATTCAATACCTCCCGTGACGAAAAAGTCGCTATCTTAATAGTGCAATACTTCTTCCTCCCAGTTGCTCACACTGTTTCCTACTTTTTGTGTACTTGCCAGTCTGCCAGAAGAGATATGTCACTAGTTGTGTATCATAAAAGAGTCATCGTTTCTCCTCCTATTGGTTATTCGAAATTTCTTAATCGAAACCCCTAGTAACGAGGCATTGGCTACCTTAAGAGAGTCATAGTTACTCGTCCCAATTGCTCACCCAGTCTGCCACTTATTCTTACTGTGGCCAGTCTGCCAGAAGCGATATGTCACTCGTTGTGCATCTTAAGAGATTCATCGTTACTCCCTCCATAGGTTACTGGTATTCTCTGATTCAATACCTCTCGTGACGAAACATTGGCTTTCTTAATAGTGCCATACTTCTTCCTCCCAGTTGCTCACACTGTTTCCTACTTTTTGTGTACTTGCCAGTCTGAAAGAAGCGATATGTCACTAGTTGTGTATCATAAAAGAGTCATCGTTTCTCCTCCTAGAGGTTATTCGAGATTTCTTAATCCAAACACCTAGTATCAAGGCATTGGCTACCTTAAGAGAGTCATAGTTACTCGTCCCCATTGCTCACCCAGTCTGTAACTTTTTCGTACTGTGGCCAGTCTGCCAGAAGCGATATGTCACTCGTTGTGTATCTTAAGAGATTCATCGTTACTCCCTCCATAGGTTACTCGTATTCTCTGATTCAATACCTCTCGTGACGAAACATTGGCTCTCTTAATAGTGCCATACTTCTTCCTCCCAGTTGCTCACACTGTTTCCTACTTTTTGTGTACTTGCCAGTCTGCCAGAAGCGATATGTCACTAGTTGTGTATCATAAAAGAGTCATCGTTTCTCCTCCTAGGGGTTATTCGAGATTTCTTAATCCAAACACCTAGTAACAAGGCATTGGCTACCTTAAGAGAGTCATAGTTACTCGTCCCCATTGCTCTCACAGTCTGCCACTTTTTCTTACTGTGGCCAGTCTGCCAGAAGCGATATGTCACTCGTTGTGTATCTTAAGAGATTCATCGTTACTCCTTCCATAGGCTACTGGTATTCTCTGATTCAATACCTCTCGTGACGAAAAAGTCGCTATCTTAATAGTGCAATACCTCTTCCTCCCAGTTGCTCACACAGTCTACTACTTTTTGTGTAGTTTTTGTCTGCCAGAAACTATAATTCACTAGTTGTGTATCATAAAAGAGTCAACGTATCTCCTCCTAGGGGTTATTCGAGATTTCTTAATCCAAAGACCTAGTAACGAGGCATTGGCTACCTTAAGAGAGTCATAGTTACTCGTCCCAATTGCTCACCCAGTCTGCCACTGTTTCTTACTGTGGCCAGTCTGCCAGAAGCGATATGTCACTCGTTGTGTATCTTAAGAGATTCGTCGTTACTCCTTTCATAGGTTACTGGTATTCTCTGATTCAATACCTCTCGTGACGAAAAAGTCGCTATCTTAATAGTGCAATACTTCTTCCTCCCAGTTGCTCACACTGTCTACTACTTTTTGTGTAGTTTTGTCTGCCAGAAACTATAATTCACTAGTTGTGTATCATAAATGTGTCATCGTTTCTCCTCCTAGGGATATTCGAGATTTCTTAATCCAAACCCCTAGTAACGAGGCATTGGCTACCTTAAGAGAGTCATAGTTACTCGTCCCAATTGCTCACCCAGTCTGCCACTTATTCTTACTGTGGCCAGTCTGCCAGAAGCGATATGTCACTCGTTGTGTATCTTAAGAGATTCGTCGTTACTCCTTCCATAGGTTACTGGTATTCTCTGATTCAATACCTCTCGTGACGAAAAAGTCACTATCTTAATAGTGCAATACTTCTTCTTCCCAGTTGCTCACACAGTCTACTACTTTTTGTGTAGTTTTTGTCTGCCAGAAACTATAATTCACTAGTTGCGTATCATAAAAGAGTCAACGTATCTCCTCCTAGGGGTTATTCGAGATTTCTTAATCCAAACCCTAGTAACGAGGCATTGGCTACCTTAAGAGAGTCATAGTTACTCGTCCCAATTGCTCACCCAGTCTGCCACTTATTCTTACTGTGGCCAGTCTGCCAGAAGCGATATGTCACTCGTTGTGTATCTTAAGAGATTCATCGTTACTCCTTCCATAGGTTACTGGTATTCTCTGATTCAATACCTCTCGTGACGAAACATTGGCTTTCTTAATAGTGCCATACTTCTTCCTCCCAGTTGCTCACACTGTTTCCTACTTTTTGTGTACTTGCCAGTCTGAAAGAAGCGATATGTCACTAGTTGTGTATCATAAAAGAGTCATCGTTTCTCCTCCTAGAGGTTATTCGAGATTTCTTAATCCAAACACCTAGTATCAAGGCATTGGCTACCTTAAGAGAGTCATAGTTACTCGTCCCCATTGCTCACCCAGTCTGTAACTTTTTCGTACTGTGGCCAGTCTGCCAGAAGCGATATGTCACTCGTTGTGTATCTTAAGAGATTCATCGTTACTCCCTCCATAGGTTACTCGTATTCTCTGATTCAATACCTCTCGTGACGTAACATTGGCTCTCTTAATAGTGCCATACTTCTTCCTCCCAGTTGCTCACACTGTTTCCTACTTTTTGTGTACTTGCCAGTCTGCCAGAAGCGATATGTCACTAGTTGTGTATCATAAAAGAGTCATCGTTTCTCCTCCTAGGGGTTATTCGAGATTTCTTAATCCAAACACCTAGTAACAAGGCATTGGCTACCTTAAGAGAGTCATAGTTACTCGTCCCCATTGCTCTCACAGTCTGCCACTTTTTCTTACTGTGGCCAGTCTGCCAGAAGCGATATGTCACTCGTTGTGTATCTTAAGAGATTCATCGTTACTCCTTCCATAGGCTACTGGTATTCTCTGATTCAATACCTCTCGTGACGAAAAAGTCGCTATCTTAATAGTGCAATACCTCTTCCTCCCAGTTGCTCACACAGTCTACTACTTTTTGTGTAGTTTTTGTCTGCCAGAAACTATAATTCACTAGTTGTGTATCATAAAAGAGTCAACGTATCTCCTCCTAGGGGTTATTCGAGATTTCTTAATCCAAACACCTAGTAACGAGGCATTGGCTACCTTAAGAGAGTCATAGTTACTCGTCCCAATTGCTCACCCAGTCTGCCACTTTTTCTTACTGTGGCCAGTCTGCCAGAAGCGATATGTCACTCGTTGTGTATCTTAAGAGATTCGTCGTTACTCCTTTCATAGGTTACTGGTATTCTCTGATTCAATACCTCTCGTGACGAAAAAGTCGCTATCTTAATAGTGCAATACTTCTTCCTCCCAGTTGCTCACACTGTCTACTACTTTTTGTGTAGTTTTGTCTGCCAGAAACTATAATTCACTAGTTGTGTATCATAAATGTGTCATCGTTTCTCCTCCTAGGGATATTCGAGATTTCTTAATCCAAACCCCTAGTAACGAGGCATTGGCTACCTTAAGAGAGTCATAGTTACTCGTCCCAATTGCTCACCCAGTCTGCCACTTATTCTTACTGTGGCCAGTCTGCCAGAAGCGATATGTCACTCGTTGTGTATCTTAAGAGATTCATCGTTACTCCTTGCATAGGTTACTGGTATTCTCTGATTCAATACCTCCCGTGACGAAAAAGTCGCTATCTTAATAGTGCAATACTTCTTCCTCCCAGTTGCTCACACTGTTTCCTACTTTTTGTGTACTTGCCAGTCTGCCAGAAGAGATATGTCACTAGTTGTGTATCATAAAAGAGTCATCGTTTCTCCTCCTATTGGTTATTCGAAATTTCTTAATCGAAACCCCTAGTAACGAGGCATTGGCTACCTTAAGAGAGTCATAGTTACTCGTCCCAATTGCTCACCCAGTCTGCCACTTATTCTTACTGTGGCCAGTCTGCCAGAAGCGATATGTCACTCGTTGTGCATCTTAAGAGATTCATCGTTACTCCCTCCATAGGTTACTGGTATTCTCTGATTCAATACCTCTCGTGACGAAACATTGGCTTTCTTAATAGTGCCATACTTCTTCCTCCCAGTTGCTCACACTGTTTCCTACTTTTTGTGTACTTGCCAGTCTGAAAGAAGCGATATGTCACTAGTTGTGTATCATAAAAGAGTCATCGTTTCTCCTCCTAGAGGTTATTCGAGATTTCTTAATCCAAACACCTAGTATCAAGGCATTGGCTACCTTAAGAGAGTCATAGTTACTCGTCCCCATTGCTCACCCAGTCTGTAACTTTTTCGTACTGTGGCCAGTCTGCCAGAAGCGATATGTCACTCGTTGTGTATCTTAAGAGATTCATCGTTACTCCCTCCATAGGTTACTCGTATTCTCTGATTCAATACCTCTCGTGACGAAACATTGGCTCTCTTAATAGTGCCATACTTCTTCCTCCCAGTTGCTCACACTGTTTCCTACTTTTTGTGTACTTGCCAGTCTGCCAGAAGCGATATGTCACTAGTTGTGTATCATAAAAGAGTCATCGTTTCTCCTCCTAGGGGTTATTCGAGATTTCTTAATCCAAACACCTAGTAACAAGGCATTGGCTACCTTAAGAGAGTCATAGTTACTCGTCCCCATTGCTCTCACAGTCTGCCACTTTTTCTTACTGTGGCCAGTCTGCCAGAAGCGATATGTCACTCGTTGTGTATCTTAAGAGATTCATCGTTACTCCTTCCATAGGCTACTGGTATTCTCTGATTCAATACCTCTCGTGACGAAAAAGTCGCTATCTTAATAGTGCAATACCTCTTCCTCCCAGTTGCTCACACAGTCTACTACTTTTTGTGTAGTTTTTGTCTGCCAGAAACTATAATTCACTAGTTGTGTATCATAAAAGAGTCAACGTATCTCCTCCTAGGGGTTATTCGAGATTTCTTAATCCAAACACCTAGTAACGAGGCATTGGCTACCTTAAGAGAGTCATAGTTACTCGTCCCAATTGCTCACCCAGTCTGCCACTTTTTCTTACTGTGGCCAGTCTGCCAGAAGCGATATGTCACTCGTTGTGTATCTTAAGAGATTCATCGTTACTCCTTCCATAGGCTACTGGTATTCTCTGATTCAATACCTCTCGTGACGAAAAAGTCGCTATCTTAATAGTGCAATACCTCTTCCTCCCAGTTGCTCACACAGTCTACTACTTTTTGTGTAGTTTTTGTCTGCCAGAAACTATAATTCACTAGTTGTGTATCATAAAAGAGTCAACGTATCTCCTCCTAGGGGTTATTCGAGATTTCTTATTCCAAAGACCTAGTAACGAGGCATTGGCTACCTTAAGAGAGTCATAGTTACTCGTCCCCATTGCTCTCACAGTCTGCCACTTTTTCTTACTGTGGCCAGTCTGCCAGAAGCGATATGTCACTCGTTGTGTATCTTAAGAGATTCATCGTTACTCCTTCCATAGGCTACTGGTATTCTCTGATTCAATACCTCTCGTGACGAAAAAGTCGCTATCTTAATAGTGCAATACCTCTTCCTCCCAGTTGCTCACACAGTCTACTACTTTTTGTGTAGTTTTTGTCTGCCAGAAACTATAATTCACTAGTTGTGTATCATAAAAGAGTCAACGTATCTCCTCCTAGGGGTTATTCGAGATTTCTTAATCCAAAGACCTAGTAACGAGGCATTGGCTACCTTAAGAGAGTCATAGTTACTCGTCCCAATTGCTCACCCAGTCTGCCACTTTTTCTTACTGTGGCCAGTCTGCCAGAAGCGATATGTCACTCGTTGTGTATCTTACAGAGATTCGTCGCTACTCCTTTCATAGGTTACTGGTATTCTCTGATTCAATACCTCCCGTGACGAAAAAGTCGCTATCTTAATAGTGCAATACTTCTTCCTCCCAGTTGCTCACACTGTTTCCTACTTTTTGTGTACTTGCCAGTCTGCCAGAAGAGATATGTCACTAGTTGTGTATCATAAAAGAGTCATCGTTTCTCCTCCTAATGGTTATTCGAAATTTCTTAATCGAAACCCCTAGTAACGAGGCATTGGCTACCTTAAGAGAGTCATAGTTACTCGTCCCAATTGCTCACCCAGTCTGCCACTTATTCTTACTGTGGCCAGTCTGCCAGAAGCGATATGTCACTCGTTGTGCATCTTAAGAGATTCATCGTTACTCCCTCCATAGGTTACTGGTATTCTCTGATTCAATACCTCTCGTGACGAAACATTGGCTTTCTTAATAGTGCCATACTTCTTCCTCCCAGTTGCTCACACTGTTTCCTACTTTTTGTGTACTTGCCAGTCTGAAAGAAGCGATATGTCACTAGTTGTGTATCATAAAAGAGTCATCGTTTCTCCTCCTAGAGGTTATTCGAGATTTCTTAATCCAAACACCTAGTATCAAGGCATTGGCTACCTTAAGAGAGTCATAGTTACTCGTCCCCATTGCTCACCCAGTCTGCCACTTTTTCTTACTGTGGCCAGTCTGCCAGAAGCGATATGTCACTCGTTGTGTATCTTAAGAGATTCATCGTTACTCCCTCCATAGGTTACTCGTATTCTCTGATTCAATACCTCTCGTGACGAAACATTGGCTCTCTTAATAGTGCCATACTTCTTCCTCCCAGTTGCTCACACTGTTTCCTACTTTTTGTGTACTTGCCAGTCTGCCAGAAGCGATATGTCACTAGTTGTGTATCATAAAAGAGTCATCGTTTCTCCTCCTAGGGGTTATTCGAGATTTCTTAATCCAAACACCTAGTAACAAGGCATTGGCTACCTTAAGAGAGTCATAGTTACTCGTCCCCATTGCTCTCACAGTCTGCCACTTTTTCTTACTGTGGCCAGTCTGCCAGAAGCGATATGTCACTCGTTGTGTATCTTAAGAGATTCATCGTTACTCCCTCCATAGGTTACTCGTATTCTCTGATTCAATACCTCTCGTGACGAAACATTGGCTCTCTTAATAGTGCCATACTTCTTCCTCCCAGTTGCTCACACTGTTTCCTACTTTTTGTGTACTTGCCAGTCTGCCAGAAGCGATATGTCACTAGTTGTGTATCATAAAAGAGTCATCGTTTCTCCTCCTAGGGGTTATTCGAGATTTCTTAATCCAAACACCTAGTAACAAGGCATTGGCTACCTTAAGAGAGTCATAGTTACTCGTCCCCATTGCTCTCACAGTCTGCCACTTTTTCTTACTGTGGCCAGTCTGCCAGAAGCGATATGTCACTCGTTGTGTATCTTAAGAGATTCATCGTTACTCCTTCCATAGGCTACTGGTATTCTCTGATTCAATACCTCTCGTGACGAAAAAGTCGCTATCTTAATAGTGCAATACCTCTTCCTCCCAGTTGCTCACACAGTCTACTACTTTTTGTGTAGTTTTTGTCTGCCAGAAACTATAATTCACTAGTTGTGTATCATAAAAGAGTCAACGTATCTCCTCCTAGGGGTTATTCGAGATTTCTTAATCCAAAGACCTAGTAACGAGGCATTGGCTACCTTAAGAGAGTCATAGTTACTCGTCCCCATTGCTCTCACAGTCTGCCACTTTTTCTTACTGTGGCCAGTCTGCCAGAAGCGATATGTCACTCGTTGTGTATCTTAAGAGATTCATCGTTACTCCTTCCATAGGCTACTGGTATTCTCTGATTCAATACCTCTCGTGACGAAAAAGTCGCTATCTTAATAGTGCAATACCTCTTCCTCCCAGTTGCTCACACAGTCTACTACTTTTTGTGTAGTTTTTGTCTGCCAGAAACTATAATTCACTAGTTGTGTATCATAAAAGAGTCAACGTATCTCCTCCTAGGGGTTATTCGAGATTTCTTAATCCAAAGACCTAGTAACGAGGCATTGGCTACCTTAAGAGAGTCATAGTTACTCGTCCCAATTGCTCACCCAGTCTGCCACTTTTTCTTACTGTGGCCAGTCTGCCAGAAGCGATATGTCACTCGTTGTGTATCTTACAGAGATTCGTCGTTACTCCTTTCATAGGTTACTGGTATTCTCTGATTCAATACCTCTCGTGACGAAAAAGTCGCTATCTTAATAGTGCAATACTTCTTTCTCCCAGTTGCTCACACTGTCTACTACTTTTTGTGTAGTTTTGTCTGCCAGAAACTATAATTCACTAGTTGTGTATCATAAATGTGTCATCGTTTCTCCTCCTAGGGATATTCGAGATTTCTTAATCCAAACCCCTAGTAACGAGGCATTGGCTACCTTAAGAGAGTCATAGTTACTCGTCCCAATTGCTCACCCAGTCTGCCACTTATTCTTACTGTGGCCAGTCTGCCAGAAGCGATATGTCACTCGTTGTGTATCTTAAGAGATTCGTCGTTACTCCTTCCATAGGTTACTGGTATTCTCTGATTCAATACCTCTCGTGACGAAAAAGTCACTATCTTAATAGTGCAATACTTCTTCTTCCCAGTTGCTCACACAGTCTACTACTTTTTGTGTAGTTTTTGTCTGCCAGAAACTATAATTCACTAGTTGCGTATCATAAAAGAGTCAACGTATCTCCTCCTAGTGGTTATTCGAGATTTCTTAATCCAAACCCCTAGTAACGAGGCATTGGCTACCTTAAGAGAGTCATAGTTACTCGTCCCAATTGCTCACCCAGTCTGCCACTTATTCTTACTGTGGCCAGTCTGCCAGAAGCGATATGTCACTCGTTGTGTATCTTAAGAGATTCATCGTTACTCCTTGCATAGGTTACTGGTATTCTCTGATTCAATACCTCCCGTGACGAAAAAGTCGCTATCTTAATAGTGCAATACTTCTTCCTCCCAGTTGCTCACACTGTTTCCTACTTTTTGTGTACTTGCCAGTCTGCCAGAAGAGATATGTCACTAGTTGTGTATCATAAAAGAGTCATCGTTTCTCCTCCTAATGGTTATTCGAAATTTCTTAATCGAAACCCCTAGTAACGAGGCATTGGCTACCTTAAGAGAGTCATAGTTACTCGTCCCAATTGCTCACCCAGTCTGCCACTTATTCTTACTGTGGCCAGTCTGCCAGAAGCGATATGTCACTCGTTGTGCATCTTAAGAGATTCATCGTTACTCCCTCCATAGGTTACTGTTATTCTCTGATTCAATACCTCTCGTGACGAAACATTGGCTTTCTTAATAGTGCCATACTTCTTCCTCCCAGTTGCTCACACTGTTTCCTACTTTTTGTGTACTTGCCAGTCTGAAAGAAGCGATATGTCACTAGTTGTGTATCATAAAAGAGTCATCGTTTCTCCTCCTAGAGGTTATTCGAGATTTCTTAATCCAAACACCTAGTATCAAGGCATTGGCTACCTTAAGAGAGTCATAGTTACTCGTCCCCATTGCTCACCCAGTCTGCCACTTTTTCTTACTGTGGCCAGTCTGCCAGAAGCGATATGTCACTCGTTGTGTATCTTAAGAGATTCATCGTTACTCCCTCCATAGGTTACTCGTATTCTCTGATTCAATACCTCTCGTGACGAAACATTGGCTCTCTTAATAGTGCCATACTTCTTCCTCCCAGTTGCTCACACTGTTTCCTACTTTTTGTGTACTTGCCAGTCTGCCAGAAGCGATATGTCACTAGTTGTGTATCATAAAAGAGTCATCGTTTCTCCTCCTAGGGGTTATTCGAGATTTCTTAATCCAAACACCTAGTAACAAGGCATTGGCTACCTTAAGAGAGTCATAGTTACTCGTCCCCATTGCTCTCACAGTCTGCCACTTTTTCTTACTGTGGCCAGTCTGCCAGAAGCGATATGTCACTCGTTGTGTATCTTAAGAGATTCATCGTTACTCCTTCCATAGGCTACTCGTATTCTCTGATTCAATACCTCTCGTGACGAAAAAGTCGCTATCTTAATAGTGCAATACCTCTTCCTCCCAGTTGCTCACACAGTCTACTACTTTTTGTGTAGTTTTTGTCTGCCAGAAACTATAATTCACTAGTTGTGTATCATAAAAGAGTCAACGTATCTCCTCCTAGGGGTTATTCGAGATTTCTTAATCCAAACACCTAGTAACAAGGCATTGGCTACCTTAAGAGAGTCATAGTTACTCGTCCCCATTGCTCTCACAGTCTGCCACTTTTTCTTACTGTGGCCAGTCTGCCAGAAGCGATATGTCACTCGTTGTGTATCTTAAGAGATTCATCGTTACTCCTTCCATAGGCTACTGGTATTCTCTGATTCAATACCTCTCGTGACGAAAAAGTCGCTATCTTAATAGTGCAATACCTCTTCCTCCCAGTTGCTCACACAGTCTACTACTTTTTGTGTAGCTTTTGTCTGCCAGAAACTATAATTCACTAGTTGTGTATCATAAAAGAGTCAACGTATCTCCTCCTAGGGGTTATTCGAGATTTCTTAATCCAAAGACCTAGTAACGAGGCATTGGCTACCTTAAGAGAGTCATAGTTACTCGTCCCAATTGCTCACCCAGTCTGCCACTTTTTCTTACTGTGGCCAGTCTGCCAGAAGCGATATGTCACTCGTTGTGTATCTTACAGAGATTCGTCGTTACTCCTTTCATAGGTTACTGGTATTCTCTGATTCAATACCTCTCGTGACGAAAAAGTCGCTATCTTAATAGTGCAATACTTCTTCCTCCCAGTTGCTCACACTGTCTACTACTTTTTGTGTAGTTTTGTCTGCCAGAAACTATAATTCACTAGTTGTGTATCATAAATGTGTCATCGTTTCTCCTCCTAGGGATATTCGAGATTTCTTAATCCAAACCCCTAGTAACGAGGCATTGGCTACCTTAAGAGAGTCATAGTTACTCGTCCCAATTGCTCACCCAGTCTGCCACTTATTCTTACTGTGGCCAGTCTGCCAGAAGCGATATGTCACTCGTTGTGTATCTTAAGAGATTCGTCGTTACTCCTTCCATAGGTTACTGGTATTCTCTGATTCAATACCTCTCGTGACGAAAAAGTCGCTATCTTAATAGTGCAATACCTCTTCCTCCCAGTTGCTCACACAGTCTACTACTTTTTGTGTAGCTTTTGTCTGCCAGAAACTATAATTCACTAGTTGTGTATCATAAAAGAGTCAACGTATCTCCTCCTAGGGGTTATTCGAGATTTCTTAATCCAAAGACCTAGTAACGAGGCATTGGCTACCTTAAGAGAGTCATAGTTACTCGTCCCAATTGCTCACCCAGTCTGCCACTTTTTCTTACTGTGGCCAGTCTGCCAGAAGCGATATGTCACTCGTTGTGTATCTTACAGAGATTCGTCGTTACTCCTTTCATAGGTTACTGGTATTCTCTGATTCAATACCTCTCGTGACGAAAAAGTCGCTATCTTAATAGTGCAATACTTCTTCCTCCCAGTTGCTCACACTGTCTACTACTTTTTGTGTAGTTTTGTCTGCCAGAAACTATAATTCACTAGTTGTGTATCATAAATGTGTCATCGTTTCTCCTCCTAGGGATATTCGAGATTCCTTAATCCAAACCCCTAGTAACGAGGCATTGGCTACCTTAAGAGAGTCATAGTTACTCGTCCCAATTGCTCACCCAGTCTGCCACTTATTCTTACTGTGGCCAGTCTGCCAGAAGCGATATGTCACTCGTTGTGTATCTTAAGAGATTCGTCGTTACTCCTTTCATAGGTTACTGGTATTCTCTGATTCAATACCTCTCGTGACGAAAAAGTCGCTATCTTAATAGTGCAATACTTCTTCCTCCCAGTTGCTCACACTGTCTACTACTTTTTGTGTAGTTTTGTCTGCCAGAAACTATAATTCACTAGTTGTGTATCATAAATGTGTCATCGTTTCTCCTCCGAGGGATATTCGAGATTTCTTAATCCAAACCCCTAGTAACGAGGCATTGGCTACCTTAAGAGAGTCATAGTTACTCGTCCCAATTGCTCACCCAGTCTGCCACTTATTCTTACTGTGGCCAGTCTGCCAGAAGCGATATGTCACTCGTTGTGTATCTTAAGAGATTCATCGTTACTCCTTGCATAGGTTACTGGTATTCTCTGATTCAATACCTCCCGTGACGAAAAAGTCGCTATCTTAATAGTGCAATACTTCTTCCTCCCAGTTGCTCACACTGTTTCCTACTTTTTGTGTACTTGCCAGTCTGCCAGAAGAGATATGTCACTAGTTGTGTATCATAAAAGAGTCATCGTTTCTCCTCCTATTGGTTATTCGAAATTTCTTAATCGAAACCCCTAGTAACGAGGCATTGGCTACCTTAAGAGAGTCATAGTTACTCGTCCCAATTGCTCACCCAGTCTGCCACTTATTCTTACTGTGGCCAGTCTGCCAGAAGCGATATGTCACTCGTTGTGCATCTTAAGAGATTCATCGTTACTCCCTCCATAGGTTACTGGTATTCTCTGATTCAATACCTCTCGTGACGAAACATTGGCTCTCTTAATAGTGCCATACTTCTTCCTCCCAGTTGCTCACACTGTTTCCTACTTTTTGTGTACTTGCCAGTCTGCCAGAAGCGATATGTCACTAGTTGTGTATCATAAAAGAGTCATCGTTTCTCCTCCTAGGGGTTATTCGAGATTTCTTAATCCAAACACCTAGTAACAAGGCATTGGCTACCTTAAGAGAGTCATAGTTACTCGTCCCCATTGCTCTCACAGTCTGCCACTTTTTCTTACTGTGGCCAGTCTGCCAGAAGCGATATGTCACTCGTTGTGTATCTTAAGAGATTCATCGTTACTCCTTCCATAGGCTACTCGTATTCTCTGATTCAATACCTCTCGTGACGAAAAAGTCGCTATCTTAATAGTGCAATACCTCTTCCTCCCAGTTGCTCACACAGTCTACTACTTTTTGTGTAGTTTTTGTCTGCCAGAAACTATAATTCACTAGTTGTGTATCATAAAAGAGTCAACGTATCTCCTCCTAGGGGTTATTCGAGATTTCTTAATCCAAACACCTAGTAACAAGGCATTGGCTACCTTAAGAGAGTCATAGTTACTCGTCCCCATTGCTCTCACAGTCTGCCACTTTTTCTTACTGTGGCCAGTCTGCCAGAAGCGATATGTCACTCGTTGTGTATCTTAAGAGATTCATCGTTACTCCTTCCATAGGCTACTGGTATTCTCTGATTCAATACCTCTCGTGACGAAAAAGTCGCTATCTTAATAGTGCAATACCTCTTCCTCCCAGTTGCTCACACAGTCTACTACTTTTTGTGTAGCTTTTGTCTGCCAGAAACTATAATTCACTAGTTGTGTATCATAAAAGAGTCAACGTATCTCCTCCTAGGGGTTATTCGAGATTTCTTAATCCAAAGACCTAGTAACGAGGCATTGGCTACCTTAAGAGAGTCATAGTTACTCGTCCCAATTGCTCACCCAGTCTGCCACTTTTTCTTACTGTGGCCAGTCTGCCAGAAGCGATATGTCACTCGTTGTGTATCTTACAGAGATTCGTCGTTACTCCTTTCATAGGTTACTGGTATTCTCTGATTCAATACCTCTCGTGACGAAAAAGTCGCTATCTTAATAGTGCAATACTTCTTCCTCCCAGTTGCTCACACTGTCTACTACTTTTTGTGTAGTTTTGTCTGCCAGAAACTATAATTCACTAGTTGTGTATCATAAATGTGTCATCGTTTCTCCTCCTAGGGATATTCGAGATTTCTTAATCCAAACCCCTAGTAACGAGGCATTGGCTACCTTAAGAGAGTCATAGTTACTCGTCCCAATTGCTCACCCAGTCTGCCACTTATTCTTACTGTGGCCAGTCTGCCAGAAGCGATATGTCACTCGTTGTGTATCTTAAGAGATTCGTCGTTACTCCTTCCATAGGTTACTGGTATTCTCTGATTCAATACCTCTCGTGACGAAAAAGTCGCTATCTTAATAGTGCAATACCTCTTCCTCCCAGTTGCTCACACAGTCTACTACTTTTTGTGTAGCTTTTGTCTGCCAGAAACTATAATTCACTAGTTGTGTATCATAAAAGAGTCAACGTATCTCCTCCTAGGGGTTATTCGAGATTTCTTAATCCAAAGACCTAGTAACGAGGCATTGGCTACCTTAAGAGAGTCATAGTTACTCGTCCCAATTGCTCACCCAGTCTGCCACTTTTTCTTACTGTGGCCAGTCTGCCAGAAGCGATATGTCACTCGTTGTGTATCTTACAGAGATTCGTCGTTACTCCTTTCATAGGTTACTGGTATTCTCTGATTCAATACCTCTCGTGACGAAAAAGTCGCTATCTTAATAGTGCAATACTTCTTCCTCCCAGTTGCTCACACTGTCTACTACTTTTTGTGTAGTTTTGTCTGCCAGAAACTATAATTCACTAGTTGTGTATCATAAATGTGTCATCGTTTCTCCTCCTAGGGATATTCGAGATTTCTTAATCCAAACCCCTAGTAACGAGGCATTGGCTACCTTAAGAGAGTCATAGTTACTCGTCCCAATTGCTCACCCAGTCTGCCACTTATTCTTACTGTGGCCAGTCTGCCAGAAGCGATATGTCACTCGTTGTGTATCTTAAGAGATTCGTCGTTACTCCTTTCATAGGTTACTGGTATTCTCTGATTCAATACCTCTCGTGACGAAAAAGTCGCTATCTTAATAGTGCAATACTTCTTCCTCCCAGTTGCTCACACTGTCTACTACTTTTTGTGTAGTTTTGTCTGCCAGAAACTATAATTCACTAGTTGTGTATCATAAATGTGTCATCGTTTCTCCTCCTAGGGATATTCGAGATTTCTTAATCCAAACCCCTAGTAACGAGGCATTGGCTACCTTAAGAGAGTCATAGTTACTCGTCCCAATTGCTCACCCAGTCTGCCACTTATTCTTACTGTGGCCAGTCTGCCAGAAGCGATATGTCACTCGTTGTGTATCTTAAGAGATTCATCGTTACTCCTTGCATAGGTTACTGGTATTCTCTGATTCAATACCTCCCGTGACGAAAAAGTCGCTATCTTAATAGTGCAATACTTCTTCCTCCCAGTTGCTCACACTGTTTCCTACTTTTTGTGTACTTGCCAGTCTGCCAGAAGAGATATGTCACTAGTTGTGTATCATAAAAGAGTCATCGTTTCTCCTCCTATTGGTTATTCGAAATTTCTTAATCGAAACCCCTAGTAACGAGGCATTGGCTACCTTAAGAGAGTCATAGTTACTCGTCCCAATTGCTCACCCAGTCTGCCACTTATTCTTACTGTGGCCAGTCTGCCAGAAGCGATATGTCACTCGTTGTGCATCTTAAGAGATTCATCGTTACTCCCTCCATAGGTTACTGGTATTCTCTGATTCAATACCTCTCGTGACGAAACATTGGCTCTCTTAATAGTGCCATACTTCTTCCTCCCAGTTGCTCACACTGTTTCCTACTTTTTGTGTACTTGCCAGTCTGCCAGAAGCGATATGTCACTAGTTGTGTATCATAAAAGAGTCATCGTTTCTCCTCCTAGGGGTTATTCGAGATTTCTTAATCCAAACACCTAGTAACAAGGCATTGGCTACCTTAAGAGAGTCATAGTTACTCGTCCCCATTGCTCTCACAGTCTGCCACTTTTTCTTACTGTGGCCAGTCTGCCAGAAGCGATATGTCACTCGTTGTGTATCTTAAGAGATTCATCGTTACTCCTTCCATAGGCTACTCGTATTCTCTGATTCAATACCTCTCGTGACGAAAAAGTCGCTATCTTAATAGTGCAATACCTCTTCCTCCCAGTTGCTCACACAGTCTACTACCTTTTGTGTAGTTTTTGTCTGCCAGAAACTATAATTCACTAGTTGTGTATCATAAAAGAGTCAACGTATCTCCTCCTAGGGGTTATTCGAGATTTCTTAATCCAAACACCTAGTAACAAGGCATTGGCTACCTTAAGAGAGTCATAGTTACTCGTCCCCATTGCTCTCACAGTCTGCCACTTTTTCTTACTGTGGCCAGTCTGCCAGAAGCGATATGTCACTCGTTGTGTATCTTAAGAGATTCATCGTTACTCCTTCCATAGGCTACTGGTATTCTCTGATTCAATACCTCTCGTGACGAAAAAGTCGCTATCTTAATAGTGCAATACCTCTTCCTCCCAGTTGCTCACACAGTCTACTACTTTTTGTGTAGCTTTTGTCTGCCAGAAACTATAATTCACTAGTTGTGTATCATAAAAGAGTCAACGTATCTCCTCCTAGGGGTTATTCGAGATTTCTTAATCCAAAGACCTAGTAACGAGGCATTGGCTACCTTAAGAGAGTCATAGTTACTCGTCCCAATTGCTCACCCAGTCTGCCACTTTTTCTTACTGTGGCCAGTCTGCCAGAAGCGATATGTCACTCGTTGTGTATCTTACAGAGATTCGTCGTTACTCCTTTCATAGGTTACTGGTATTCTCTGATTCAATACCTCTCGTGACGAAAAAGTCGCTATCTTAATAGTGCAATACTTCTTCCTCCCAGTTGCTCACACTGTCTACTACTTTTTGTGTAGTTTTGTCTGCCAGAAACTATAATTCACTAGTTGTGTATCATAAATGTGTCATCGTTTCTCCTCCTAGGGATATTCGAGATTTCTTAATCCAAACCCCTAGTAACGAGGCATTGGCTACCTTAAGAGAGTCATAGTTACTCGTCCCAATTGCTCACCCAGTCTGCCACTTATTCTTACTGTGGCCAGTCTGCCAGAAGCGATATGTCACTCGTTGTGTATCTTAAGAGATTCGTCGTTACTCCTTCCATAGGTTACTGGTATTCTCTGATTCAATACCTCTCGTGACGAAAAAGTCGCTATCTTAATAGTGCAATACCTCTTCCTCCCAGTTGCTCACACAGTCTACTACTTTTTGTGTAGCTTTTGTCTGCCAGAAACTATAATTCACTAGTTGTGTATCATAAAAGAGTCAACGTATCTCCTCCTAGGGGTTATTCGAGATTTCTTAATCCAAAGACCTAGTAACGAGGCATTGGCTACCTTAAGAGAGTCATAGTTACTCGTCCCAATTGCTCACCCAGTCTGCCACTTTTTCTTACTGTGGCCAGTCTGCCAGAAGCGATATGTCACTCGTTGTGTATCTTACAGAGATTCGTCGTTACTCCTTTCATAGGTTACTGGTATTCTCTGATTCAATACCTCTCGTGACGAAAAAGTCGCTATCTTAATAGTGCAATACTTCTTCCTCCCAGTTGCTCACACTGTCTACTACTTTTTGTGTAGTTTTGTCTGCCAGAAACTATAATTCACTAGTTGTGTATCATAAATGTGTCATCGTTTCTCCTCCTAGGGATATTCGAGATATCTTAATCCAAACCCCTAGTAACGAGGCATTGGCTACCTTAAGAGAGTCATAGTTACTCGTCCCAATTGCTCACCCAGTCTGCCACTTATTCTTACTGTGGCCAGTCTGCCAGAAGCGATATGTCACTCGTTGTGTATCTTAAGAGATTCGTCGTTACTCCTTTCATAGGTTACTGGTATTCTCTGATTCAATACCTCTCGTGACGGAAAAGTCGCTATCTTAATAGTGCAATACTTCTTCCTCCCAGTTGCTCACACTGTCTACTACTTTTTGTGTAGTTTTGTCTGCCAGAAACTATAATTCACTAGTTGTGTATCATAAATGTGTCATCGTTTCTCCTCCTAGGGATATTCGAGATTTCTTAATCCAAACCCCTAGTAACGAGGCATTGGCTACCTTAAGAGAGTCATAGTTACTCGTCCCAATTGCTCACCCAGTCTGCCACTTATTCTTACTGTGGCCAGTCTGCCAGAAGCGATATGTCACTCGTTGTGTATCTTAAGAGATTCATCGTTACTCCTTGCATAGGTTACTGGTATTCTCTGATTCAATACCTCCCGTGACGAAAAAGTCGCTATCTTAATAGTGCAATACTTCTTCCTCCCAGTTGCTCACACTGTTTCTTACTTTTTGTGTACTTGCCAGTCTGCCAGAAGAGATATGTCACTAGTTGTGTATCATAAAAGAGTCATCGTTTCTCCTCCTATTGGTTATTCGAAATTTCTTAATCGAAACCCCTAGTAACGAGGCATTGGCTACCTTAAGAGAGTCATAGTTACTCGTCCCAATTGCTCACCCAGTCTGCCACTTATTCTTACTGTGGCCAGTCTGCCAGAAGCGATATGTCACTCGTTGTGCATCTTAAGAGATTCATCGTTACTCCCTCCATAGGTTACTGGTATTCTCTGATTCAATACCTCTCGTGACGAAACATTGGCTCTCTTAATAGTTCCATACTTCTTCCTCCCAGTTGCTCACACTGTTTCCTACTTTTTGTGTACTTGCCAGTCTGAAAGAAGCGATATGTCACTAGTTGTGTATCATAAAAGAGTCATCGTTTCTCCTCCTAGAGGTTATTCGAGATTTCTTAATCCAAACACCTAGTATCAAGGCATTGGCTACCTTAAGAGAGTCATAGTTACTCGTCCCCATTGCTCACCCAGTCTGTAACTTTTTCGTACTGTGGCCAGTCTGCCAGAAGCGATATGTCACTCGTTGTGTATCTTAAGAGATTCATCGTTACTCCCTCCATAGGTTACTCGTATTCTCTGATTCAATACCTCTCGTGACGAAACATTGGCTCTCTTAATAGTGCCATACTTCTTCCTCCCAGTTGCTCACACTGTTTCCTACTTTTTGTGTACTTGCCAGTCTGCCAGAAGCGATATGTCACTAGTTGTGTATCATAAAAGAGTCATCGTTTCTCCTCCTAGGGGTTATTCGAGATTTCTTAATCCAAACACCTAGTAACAAGGCATTGGCTACCTTAAGAGAGTCATAGTTACTCGTCCCCATTGCTCTCACAGTCTGCCACTTTTTCTTACTGTGGCCAGTCTGCCAGAAGCGATATGTCACTCGTTGTGTATCTTAAGAGATTCATCGTTACTCCTTCCATAGGCTACTGGTATTCTCTGATTCAATACCTCTCGTGACGAAAAAGTCGCTATCTTAATAGTGCAATACCTCTTCCTCCCAGTTGCTCACACAGTCTACTACTTTTTGTGTAGTTTTTGTCTGCCAGAAACTATAATTCACTAGTTGTGTATCATAAAAGAGTCAACGTATCTCCTCCTAGGGGTTATTCGAGATTTCTTAATCCAAAGACCTAGTAACGAGGCATTGGCTACCTTAAGAGAGTCATAGTTACTCGTCCCCATTGCTCTCACAGTCTGCCACTTTTTCTTACTGTGGCCAGTCTGCCAGAAGCGATATGTCACTCGTTGTGTATCTTAAGAGATTCATCGTTACTCCTTCCATAGGCTACTGGTATTCTCTGATTCAATACCTCTCGTGACGAAAAAGTCGCTATCTTAATAGTGCAATACCTCTTCCTCCCAGTTGCTCACACAGTCTACTACTTTTTGTGTAGTTTTTGTCTGCCAGAAACTATAATTCACTAGTTGTGTATCATAAAAGAGTCAACGTATCTCCTCCTAGGGGTTATTCGAGATTTCTTAATCCAAAGACCTAGTAACGAGGCATTGGCTACCTTAAGAGAGTCATAGTTACTCGTCCCAATTGCTCACCCAGTCTGCCACTTTTTCTTACTGTGGCCAGTCTGCCAGAAGCGATATGTCACTCGTTGTGTATCTTACAGAGATTCGTCGTTACTCCTTTCATAGGTTACTGGTATTCTCTGATTCAATACCTCTCGTGACGAAAAAGTCGCTATCTTAATAGTGCAATACTTCTTCCTCCCAGTTGCTCACACTGTCTACTACTTTTTGTGTAGTTTTGTCTGCCAGAAACTATAATTCACTAGTTGTGTATCATAAATGTGTCATCGTTTCTCCTCCTAGGGATATTCGAGATTTCTTAATCCAAACCCCTAGTAACGAGGCATTGGCTACCTTAAGAGAGTCATAGTTACTCGTCCCAATTGCTCACCCAGTCTGCCACTTATTCTTACTGTGGCCAGTCTGCCAGAAGCGATATGTCACTCGTTGTGTATCTTAAGAGATTCGTCGTTACTCCTTCCATAGGTTACTGGTATTCTCTGATTCAATACCTCTCGTGACGAAAAAGTCACTATCTTAATAGTGCAATACTTCTTCTTCCCAGTTGCTCACACAGTCTACTACTTTTTGTGTAGTTTTTGTCTGCCAGAAACTATAATTCACTAGTTGCGTATCATAAAAGAGTCAACGTATCTCCTCCTAGTGGTTATTCGAGATTTCTTAATCCAAACCCCTAGTAACGAGGCATTGGCTACCTTAAGAGAGTCATAGTTACTCGTCCCAATTGCTCACCCAGTCTGCCACTTATTCTTACTGTGGCCAGTCTGCCAGAAGCGATATGTCACTCGTTGTGTATCTTAAGAGATTCATCGTTACTCCTTGCATAGGTTACTGGTATTCTCTGATTCAATACCTCCCGTGACGAAAAAGTCGCTATCTTAATAGTGCAATACTTCTTCCTCCCAGTTGCTCACACTGTTTCCTACTTTTTGTGTACTTGCCAGTCTGCCAGAAGAGATATGTCACTAGTTGTGTATCATAAAAGAGTCATCGTTTCTCCTCCTAATGGTTATTCGAAATTTCTTAATCGAAACCCCTAGTAACGAGGCATTGGCTACCTTAAGAGAGTCATAGTTACTCGTCCCAATTGCTCACCCAGTCTGCCACTTATTCTTACTGTGGCCAGTCTGCCAGAAGCGATATGTCACTCGTTGTGCATCTTAAGAGATTCATCGTTACTCCCTCCATAGGTTACTGGTATTCTCTGATTCAATACCTCTCGTGACGAAACATTGGCTTTCTTAATAGTGCCATACTTCTTCCTCCCAGTTGCTCACACTGTTTCCTACTTTTTGTGTACTTGCCAGTCTGAAAGAAGCGATATGTCACTAGTTGTGTATCATAAAAGAGTCATCGTTTCTCCTCCTAGAGGTTATTCGAGATTTCTTAATCCAAACACCTAGTATCAAGGCATTGGCTACCTTAAGAGAGTCATAGTTACTCGTCCCCATTGCTCACCCAGTCTGCCACTTTTTCTTACTGTGGCCAGTCTGCCAGAAGCGATATGTCACTCGTTGTGTATCTTAAGAGATTCATCGTTACTCCCTCCATAGGTTACTCGTATTCTCTGATTCAATACCTCTCGTGACGAAACATTGGCTCTCTTAATAGTGCCATACTTCTTCCTCCCAGTTGCTCACACTGTTTCCTACTTTTTGTGTACTTGCCAGTCTGCCAGAAGAGATATGTCACTAGTTGTGTATCATAAAAGAGTCATCGTTTCTCCTCCTATTGGTTATTCGAAATTTCTTAATCGAAACCCCTAGTAACGAGGCATTGGCTACCTTAAGAGAGTCATAGTTACTCGTCCCAATTGCTCACCCAGTCTGCCACTTTTTCTTACTGTGGCCAGTCTGCCAGAAGCGATATGTCACTCGTTGTGTATCTTAAGAGATTCGTCGTTACTCCTTTCATAGGTTACTGGTATTCTCTGATTCAATACCTCTCGTGACGAAAAAGTCGCTATCTTAATAGTGCAATACTTCTTCCTCCCAGTTGCTCACACTGGGTACTACTTTTTGTGTAGTTTTGTCTGCCAGAAACTATAATTCACTAGTTGTGTATCATAAATGTGTCATCGTTTCTCCTCCTAGGGATATTCGAGATTTCTTAATCCAAACCCCTAGTAACGAGGCATTGGCTACCTTAAGAGAGTCATAGTTACTCGTCCCAATTGCTCACCCAGTCTGCCACTTATTCTTACTGTGGCCAGTCTGCCAGAAGCGATATGTCACTCGTTGTGTATCTTAAGAGATTCATCGTTACTCCTTGCATAGGTTACTGGTATTCTCTGATTCAATACCTCCCGTGACGAAAAAGTCGCTATCTTAATAGTGCAATACTTCTTCCTCCCAGTTGCTCACACTGTTTCCTACTTTTTGTGTACTTGCCAGTCTGCCAGAAGAGATATGTCACTAGTTGTGTATCATAAAAGAGTCATCGTTTCTCCTCCTATTGGTTATTCGAAATTTCTTAATCGAAACCCCTAGTAACGAGGCATTGGCTACCTTAAGAGAGTCATAGTTACTCGTCCCAATTGCTCACCCAGTCTGCCACTTATTCTTACTGTGGCCAGTCTGCCAGAAGCGATATGTCACTCGTTGTGCATCTTAAGAGATTCATCGTTACTCCCTCCATAGGTTACTGGTATTCTCTGATTCAATACCTCTCGTGACAAACATTGGCTTTCTTAATAGTGCCATACTTCTTCCTCCCAGTTGCTCACACTGTTTCCTACTTTTTGTGTACTTGCCAGTCTGAAAGAAGCGATATGTCACTAGTTGTGTATCATAAAAGAGTCATCGTTTCTCCTCCTAGAGGTTATTCGAGATTTCTTAATCCAAACACCTAGTATCAAGGCATTGGCTACCTTAAGAGAGTCATAGTTACTCGTCCCCATTGCTCACCCAGTCTGTAACTTTTTCGTACTGTGGCCAGTCTGCCAGAAGCGATATGTCACTCGTTGTGTATCTTAAGAGATTCATCGTTACTCCCTCCATAGGTTACTCGTATTCTCTGATTCAATACCTCCCGTGACGAAACATTGGCTCTCTTAATAGTGCCATACTTCTTCCTCCCAGTTGCTCACACTGTTTCCTACTTTTTGTGTACTTGCCAGTCTGCCAGAAGCGATATGTCACTAGTTGTGTATCATAAAAGAGTCATCGTTTCTCCTCCTAGGGGTTATTCGAGATTTCTTAATCCAAACACCTAGTAACAAGGCATTGGCTACCTTAAGAGAGTCATAGTTACTCGTCCCCATTGCTCTCACAGTCTGCCACTTTTTCTTACTGTGGCCAGTCTGCCAGAAGCGATATGTCACTCGTTGTGTATCTTAAGAGATTCATCGTTACTCCTTCCATAGGTTACTGGTATTCTCTGATTCAATACCTCTCGTGACGAAAAAGTCACTATCTTAATAGTGCAATACTTCTTCTTCCCAGTTGCTCACACAGTCTACTACTTTTTGTGTAGTTTTTGTCTGCCAGAAACTATAATTCACTAGTTGTGTATCATAAAAGAGTCAACGTATCTCCTCCTAGGGGTTATTCGAGATTTCTTAATCCAAACACCTAGTAACGAGGCATTGGCTACCTTAAGAGAGTCATAGTTACTCGTCCCAATTGCTCACCCAGTCTGCCACTTTTTCTTACTGTGGCCAGTCTGCCAGAAGCGATATGTCACTCGTTGTGTATCTTAAGAGATTCGTCGTTACTCCTTTCATAGGTTACTGGTATTCTCTGATTCAATACCTCTCGTGACGAAAAAGTCGCTATCTTAATAGTGCAATACTTCTTCCTCCCAGTTGCTCACACTGTCTACTACTTTTTGTGTAGTTTTGTCTGCCAGAAACTATAATTCACTAGTTGTGTATCATAAATGTGTCATCGTTTCTCCTCCTAGGGATATTCGAGATTTCTTAATCCAAACCCCTAGTAACGAGGCATTGGCTACCTTAAGAGAGTCATAGTTACTCGTCCCAATTGCTCACCCAGTCTGCCACTTATTCTTACTGTGGCCAGTCTGCCAGAAGCGATATGTCACTCGTTGTGTATCTTAAGAGATTCATCGTTACTCCTTGCATAGGTTACTGGTATTCTCTGATTCAATACCTCCCGTGACGAAAAAGTCGCTATCTTAATAGTGCAATACTTCTTCCTCCCAGTTGCTCACACTGTTTCCTACTTTTTGTGTACTTGCCAGTCTGCCAGAAGAGATATGTCACTAGTTGTGTATCATAAAAGAGTCATCGTTTCTCCTCCTATTGGTTATTCGAAATTTCTTAATCGAAACCCCTAGTAACGAGGCATTGGCTACCTTAAGAGAGTCATAGTTACTCGTCCCAATTGCTCACCCAGTCTGCCACTTATTCTTACTGTGGCCAGTCTGCCAGAAGCGATATGTCACTCGTTGTGCATCTTAAGAGATTCATCGTTACTCCCTCCATAGGTTACTGGTATTCTCTGATTCAATACCTCTCGTGACGAAACATTGGCTTTCTTAATAGTGCCATACTTCTTCCTCCCAGTTGCTCACACTGTTTCCTACTTTTTGTGTACTTGCCAGTCTGAAAGAAGCGATATGTCACTAGTTGTGTATCATAAAAGAGTCATCGTTTCTCCTCCTAGAGGTTATTCGAGATTTCTTAATCCAAACACCTAGTATCAAGGCATTGGCTACCTTAAGAGAGTCATAGTTACTCGTCCCCATTGCTCACCCAGTCTGCCACTTTTTCTTACTGTGGCCAGTCTGCCAGAAGCGATATGTCACTCGTTGTGTATCTTAAGAGATTCATCGTTACTCCCTCCATAGGTTACTCGTATTCTCTGATTCAATACCTCTCGTGACGAAACATTGGCTCTCTTAATAGTGCCATACTTCTTCCTCCCAGTTGCTCACACTGTTTCCTACTTTTTGTGTACTTGCCAGTCTGCCAGAAGAGATATGTCACTAGTTGTGTATCATAAAAGAGTCATCGTTTCTCCTCCTATTGGTTATTCGAAATTTCTTAATCGAAACCCCTAGTAACGAGGCATTGGCTACCTTAAGAGAGTCATAGTTACTCGTCCCAATTGCTCACCCAGTCTGCCACTTTTTCTTACTGTGGCCAGTCTGCCAGAAGCGATATGTCACTCGTTGTGTATCTTAAGAGATTCGTCGTTACTCCTTTCATAGGTTACTGGTATTCTCTGATTCAATACCTCTCGTGACGAAAAAGTTGCTATCTTAATAGTGCAATACTTCTTCCTCCCAGTTGCTCACACTGTCTACTACTTTTTGTGTAGTTTTGTCTGCCAGAAACTATAATTCACTAGTTGTGTATCATAAATGTGTCATCGTTTCTCCTCCTAGGGATATTCGAGATTTCTTAATCCAAACCCCTAGTAACGAGGCATTGGCTACCTTAAGAGAGTCATAGTTACTCGTCCCAATTGCTCACCCAGTCTGCCACTTATTCTTACTGTGGCCAGTCTGCCAGAAGCGATATGTCACTCGTTGTGTATCTTAAGAGATTCATCGTTACTCCTTGCATAGGTTACTGGTATTCTCTGATTCAATACCTCCCGTGACGAAAAAGTCGCTATCTTAATAGTGCAATACTTCTTCCTCCCAGTTGCTCACACTGTTTCCTACTTTTTGTGTACTTGCCAGTCTGCCAGAAGAGATATGTCACTAGTTGTGTATCATAAAAGAGTCATCGTTTCTCCTCCTATTGGTTATTCGAAATTTCTTAATCGAAACCCCTAGTAACGAGGCATTGGCTACCTTAAGAGAGTCATAGTTACTCGTCCCAATTGCTCACCCAGTCTGCCACTTATTCTTACTGTGGCCAGTCTGCCAGAAGCGATATGTCACTCGTTGTGCATCTTAAGAGATTCATCGTTACTCCCTCCATAGGTTACTGGTATTCTCTGATTCAATACCTCTCGTGACAAACATTGGCTTTCTTAATAGTGCCATACTTCTTCCTCCCAGTTGCTCACACTGTTTCCTACTTTTTGTGTACTTGCCAGTCTGAAAGAAGCGATATGTCACTAGTTGTGTATCATAAAAGAGTCATCGTTTCTCCTCCTAGAGGTTATTCGAGATTTCTTAATCCAAACACCTAGTATCAAGGCATTGGCTACCTTAAGAGAGTCATAGTTACTCGTCCCCATTGCTCACCCAGTCTGTAACTTTTTCGTACTGTGGCCAGTCTGCCAGAAGCGATATGTCACTCGTTGTGTATCTTAAGAGATTCATCGTTACTCCCTCCATAGGTTACTCGTATTCTCTGATTCAATACCTCCCGTGACGAAACATTGGCTCTCTTAATAGTGCCATACTTCTTCCTCCCAGTTGCTCACACTGTTTCCTACTTTTTGTGTACTTGCCAGTCTGCCAGAAGCGATATGTCACTAGTTGTGTATCATAAAAGAGTCATCGTTTCTCCTCCTAGGGGTTATTCGAGATTTCTTAATCCAAACACCTAGTAACAAGGCATTGGCTACCTTAAGAGAGTCATAGTTACTCGTCCCCATTGCTCTCACAGTCTGCCACTTTTTCTTACTGTGGCCAGTCTGCCAGAAGCGATATGTCACTCGTTGTGTATCTTAAGAGATTCATCGTTACTCCTTCCATAGGTTACTGGTATTCTCTGATTCAATACCTCTCGTGACGAAAAAGTCACTATCTTAATAGTGCAATACTTCTTCTTCCCAGTTGCTCACACAGTCTACTACTTTTTGTGTAGTTTTTGTCTGCCAGAAACTATAATTCACTAGTTGTGTATCATAAAAGAGTCAACGTATCTCCTCCTAGGGGTTATTCGAGATTTCTTAATCCAAACACCTAGTAACGAGGCATTGGCTACCTTAAGAGAGTCATAGTTACTCGTCCCAATTGCTCACCCAGTCTGCCACTTTTTCTTACTGTGGCCAGTCTGCCAGAAGCGATATGTCACTCGTTGTGTATCTTAAGAGATTCGTCGTTACTCCTTTCATAGGTTACTGGTATTCTCTGATTCAATACCTCTCGTGACGAAAAAGTCGCTATCTTAATAGTGCAATACTTCTTCCTCCCAGTTGCTCACACTGTCTACTACTTTTTGTGTAGTTTTGTCTGCCAGAAACTATAATTCACTAGTTGTGTATCATAAATGTGTCATCGTTTCTCCTCCTAGGGATATTCGAGATTTCTTAATCCAAACCCCTAGTAACGAGGCATTGGCTACCTTAAGAGAGTCATAGTTACTCGTCCCAATTGCTCACCCAGTCTGCCACTTATTCTTACTGTGGCCAGTCTGCCAGAAGCGATATGTCACTCGTTGTGTATCTTAAGAGATTCATCGTTACTCCTTGCATAGGTTACTGGTATTCTCTGATTCAATACCTCCCGTGACGAAAAAGTCGCTATCTTAATAGTGCAATACTTCTTCCTCCCAGTTGCTCACACTGTTTCCTACTTTTTGTGTACTTGCCAGTCTGCCAGAAGAGATATGTCACTAGTTGTGTATCATAAAAGAGTCATCGTTTCTCCTCCTATTGGTTATTCGAAATTTCTTAATCGAAACCCCTAGTAACGAGGCATTGGCTACCTTAAGAGAGTCATAGTTACTCGTCCCAATTGCTCACCCAGTCTGCCACTTATTCTTACTGTGGCCAGTCTGCCAGAAGCGATATGTCACTCGTTGTGCATCTTAAGAGATTCATCGTTACTCCCTCCATAGGTTACTGGTATTCTCTGATTCAATACCTCTCGTGACGAAACATTGGCTTTCTTAATAGTGCCATACTTCTTCCTCCCAGTTGCTCACACTGTTTCCTACTTTTTGTGTACTTGCCAGTCTGAAAGAAGCGATATGTCACTAGTTGTGTATCATAAAAGAGTCATCGTTTCTCCTCCTAGAGGTTATTCGAGATTTCTTAATCCAAACACCTAGTATCAAGGCATTGGCTACCTTAAGAGAGTCATAGTTACTCGTCCCCATTGCTCACCCAGTCTGCCACTTTTTCTTACTGTGGCCAGTCTGCCAGAAGCGATATGTCACTCGTTGTGTATCTTAAGAGATTCATCGTTACTCCCTCCATAGGTTACTCGTATTCTCTGATTCAATACCTCTCGTGACGAAACATTGGCTCTCTTAATAGTGCCATACTTCTTCCTCCCAGTTGCTCACACTGTTTCCTACTTTTTGTGTACTTGCCAGTCTGCCAGAAGAGATATGTCACTAGTTGTGTATCATAAAAGAGTCATCGTTTCTCCTCCTATTGGTTATTCGAAATTTCTTAATCGAAACCCCTAGTAACGAGGCATTGGCTACCTTAAGAGAGTCATAGTTACTCGTCCCAATTGCTCACCCAGTCTGCCACTTTTTCTTACTGTGGCCAGTCTGCCAGAAGCGATATGTCACTCGTTGTGTATCTTAAGAGATTCGTCGTTACTCCTTTCATAGGTTACTGGTATTCTCTGATTCAATACCTCTCGTGACGAAAAAGTCGCTATCTTAATAGTGCAATACTTCTTCCTCCCAGTTGCTCACACTGTCTACTACTTTTTGTGTAGTTTTGTCTGCCAGAAACTATAATTCACTAGTTGTGTATCATAAATGTGTCATCGTTTCTCCTCCTAGGGATATTCGAGATTTCTTAATCCAAACCCCTAGTAACGAGGCATTGGCTACCTTAAGAGAGTCATAGTTACTCGTCCCAATTGCTCACCCAGTCTGCCACTTATTCTTACTGTGGCCAGTCTGCCAGAAGCGATATGTCACTCGTTGTGTATCTTAAGAGATTCATCGTTACTCCTTGCATAGGTTACTGGTATTCTCTGATTCAATACCTCCCGTGACGAAAAAGTCGCTATCTTAATAGTGCAATACATCTTCCTCCCAGTTGCTCACACTGTTTCCTACTTTTTGTGTACTTGCCAGTCTGCCAGAAGAGATATGTCACTAGTTGTGTATCATAAAAGAGTCATCGTTTCTCCTCCTAGGGGTTATTCGAGATTTCTTAATCCAAACACCTAGTATCAAGGCATTGGCTACCTTAAGAGAGTCATAGTTACTCGTCCCCATTGCTCACCCAGTCTGTAACTTTTTCGTACTGTGGCCAGTCTGCCAGAAGCGATATGTCACTCGTTGTGTATCTTAAGAGATTCATCGTTACTCCCTCCATAGGTTACTCGTATTCTCTGATTCAATACCTCTCGTGACGAAACATTGGCTCTCTTAATAGTGCCATACTTCTTCCTCCCAGTTGCTCACACTGTTTCCTACTTTTTGTGTACTTGCCAGTCTGCCAGAAGCGATATGTCACTAGTTGTGTATCATAAAAGAGTCATCGTTTCTTCTCCTAGGGGTTATTCGAGATTTCTTAATCCAAACACCTAGTAACGAGGCATTGGCTACCTTAAGAGAGTCATAGTTACTCGTCCCAATTGCTCACCCAGTCTGCCACTTTTCCTTACTGTGGCCAGTCTGCCAGAAGCGATATGTCACTCGTTTTGTATCTTAAGAGATTCGTCGTTACTCCTTTCATAGATTACTGGAATGCTCTGATTCAATACCTCTAATGACGAAAAAGTCGCTATCTTATTAGTGCAATACTTCTTCCTCCCAGTTGCTCACACTGTCTACTACTTTTTGTGTAGTTTTGTCTGCCAGAAACTATAATTCACTAGTTGTGTATCATAAATGTGTCATCGTTTCTCCTCCTAGGGATATTCGAGATTTCTTAATCCAAACCCCTAGTAACGAGGCATTGGCTACCTTAAGAGAGTCATAGTTACTCGTCCCAATTGCTCACCCAGTCTGCCACTTATTCTTACTGTGGCCAGTCTGCCAGAAGCGATATGTCACTCGTTGTGTATCTTAAGAGATTCATCGTTACTCCTTGCATAGGTTACTGGTATTCTCTGATTCAATACCTCCCGTGACGAAAAAGTCGCTATCTTAATAGTGCAATACTTCTTCCTCCCAGTTGCTCACACTGTTTCCTACTTTTTGTGTACTTGCCAGTCTGCCAGAAGAGATATGTCACTAGTTGTGTATCATAAAAGAGTCATCGTTTCTCCTCCTATTGGTTATTCGAAATTTCTTAATCGAAACCCCTAGTAACGAGGCATTGGCTACCTTAAGAGAGTCATAGTTACTCGTCCCAATTGCTCACCCAGTCTGCCACTTATTCTTACTGTGGCCAGTCTGCCAGAAGCGATATGTCACTCGTTGTGCATCTTAAGAGATTCATCGTTACTCCCTCCATAGGTTACTGGTATTCTCTGATTCAATACCTCCCGTGACGAAAAAGTCACTATCTTAATAGTGCAATACTTCTTCTTCCCAGTTGCTCACACAGTCTACTACTTTTTGTGTAGTTTTTGTCTGCCAGAAACTATAATTCACTAGTTGTGTATCATAAAAGAGTCAACGTATCTCCTCCTAGGGGTTATTCGAGATTTCTTAATCCAAACACCTAGTAACGAGGCATTGGCTACCTTAAGAGAGTCATAGTTACTCGTCCCAATTGCTCACCCAGTCTGCCACTTTTTCTTACTGTGGCCAGTCTGCCAGAAGCGATATGTCACTCGTTGTGTATCTTAAGAGATTCGTCGTTACTCCTTTCATAGGTTACTGGTATTCTCTGATTCAATACCTCTCGTGACGAAAAAGTCGCTATCTTAATAGTGCAATACTTCTTCCTCCCAGTTGCTCACACTGTCTACTACTTTTTGTGTAGTTTTGTCTGCCAGAAACTATAATTCACTAGTTGTGTATCATAAATGTGTCATCGTTTCTCCTCCTAGGGATATTCGAGATTTCTTAATCCAAACCCCTAGTAACGAGGCATTGGCTACCTTAAGAGAGTCATAGTTACTCGTCCCAATTGCTCACCCAGTCTGCCACTTATTCTTACTGTGGCCAGTCTGCCAGAAGCGATATGTCACTCGTTGTGTATCTTAAGAGATTCATCGTTACTCCTTGCATAGGTTACTGGTATTCTCTGATTCAATACCTCCCGTGACGAAAAAGTCGCTATCTTAATAGTGCAATACTTCTTCCTCCCAGTTGCTCACACTGTTTCCTACTTTTTGTGTACTTGCCAGTCTGCCAGAAGAGATATGTCACTAGTTGTGTATCATAAAAGAGTCATCGTTTCTCCTCCTATTGGTTATTCGAAATTTCTTAATCGAAACCCCTAGTAACGAGGCATTGGCTACCTTAAGAGAGTCATAGTTACTCGTCCCAATTGCTCACCCAGTCTGCCACTTATTCTTACTGTGGCCAGTCTGCCAGAAGCGATATGTCACTCGTTGTGCATCTTAAGAGATTCATCGTTACTCCCTCCATAGGTTACTGGTATTCTCTGATTCAATACCTCTCGTGACGAAACATTGGCTTTCTTAATAGTGCCATACTTCTTCCTCCCAGTTGCTCACACTGTTTCCTACTTTTTGTGTACTTGCCAGTCTGAAAGAAGCGATATGTCACTAGTTGTGTATCATAAAAGAGTCATCGTTTCTCCTCCTAGAGGTTATTCGAGATTTCTTAACCCAAACACCTAGTATCAAGGCATTGGCTACCTTAAGAGAGTCATAGTTACTCGTCCCCATTGCTCACCCAGTCTGTAACTTTTTCGTACTGTGGCCAGTCTGCCAGAAGCGATATGTCACTCGTTGTGTATCTTAAGAGATTCATCGTTACTCCCTCCATAGGTTACTCGTATTCTCTGATTCAATACCTCTCGTGACGAAACATTGGCTCTCTTAATAGTGCCATACTTCTTCCTCCCAGTTGCTCACACTGTTTCCTACTTTTTGTGTACTTGCCAGTCTGCCAGAAGCGATATGTCACTAGTTGTGTATCATAAAAGAGTCATCGTTTCTCCTCCTAGGGGTTATTCGAGATTTCTTAATCCAAACACCTAGTAACAAGGCATAGGCTACCTTAAGAGAGTCATAGTTACTCGTCCCCATTGCTCTCACAGTCTGCCACTTTTTCTTACTGTGGCCAGTCTGCCAGAAGCGATATGTCACTCGTTGTGTATCTTAAGAGATTCATCGTTACTCCTTCCATAGGCTACTGGTATTCTCTGATTCAATACCTCTCGTGACGAAAAAGTCGCTATCTTAATAGTGCAATACCTCTTCCTCCCAGTTGCTCACACAGTCTACTACTTTTTGTGTAGTTTTTGTCTGCCAGAAACTATAATTCACTAGTTGTGTATCATAAAAGAGTCAACGTATCTCCTCCTAGGGGTTATTCGTGATTTCTTAATCCAAACACCTAGTAACAAGGCATTGGCTACCTTAAGAGAGTCATAGTTACTCGTCCCCATTGCTCTCACAGTCTGCCACTTTTTCTTACTGTGGCCAGTCTGCCAGAAGCGATATGTCACTCGTTGTGTATCTTAAGAGATTCGTCGTTACTCCTTTCATAGGTTACTGGTATTCTCTGATTCAATACCTCTCGTGACGAAAAAGTCGCTATCTTAATAGTGCAATACTTCTTCCTCCCAGTTGCTCACACTGTCTACTACTTTTTGTGTAGTTTTGTCTGCCAGAAACTATAATTCACTAGTTGTGTATCATAAATGTGTCATCGTTTCTCCTCCTAGGGATATTCGAGATTTCTTAATCCAAACCCCTAGTAACGAGGCATTGGCTACCTTAAGAGAGTCATAGTTACTCGTCCCAATTGCTCACCCAGTCTGCCACTTATTCTTACTGTGGCCAGTCTGCCAGAAGCGATATGTCACTCGTTGTGTATCTTAAGAGATTCATCGTTACTCCTTGCATAGGTTACTGGTATTCTCTGATTCAATACCTCCCGTGACGAAAAAGTCGCTATCTTAATAGTGCAATACATCTTCCTCCCAGTTGCTCACACTGTTTCCTACTTTTTGTGTACTTGCCAGTCTGCCAGAAGAGATATGTCACTAGTTGTGTATCATAAAAGAGTCATCGTTTCTCCTCCTAGGGGTTATTCGAGATTTCTTAATCCAAACACCTAGTATCAAGGCATTGGCTACCTTAAGAGAGTCATAGTTACTCGTCCCCATTGCTCACCCAGTCTGTAACTTTTTCGTACTGTGGCCAGTCTGCCAGAAGCGATATGTCACTCGTTGTGTATCTTAAGAGATTCATCGTTACTCCCTCCATAGGTTACTCGTATTCTCTGATTCAATACCTCTCGTGACGAAACATTGGCTCTCTTAATAGTGCCATACTTCTTCCTCCCAGTTGCTCACACTGTTTCCTACTTTTTGTGTACTTGCCAGTCTGCCAGAAGCGATATGTCACTAGTTGTGTATCATAAAAGAGTCATCGTTTCTCCTCCTAGGGGTTATTCGAGATTTCTTAATCCAAACACCTAGTAACGAGGCATTGGCTACCTTAAGAGAGTCATAGTTACTCGTCCCAATTGCTCACCCAGTCTGCCACTTTTCCTTAGTGTGGCCAGTCTGCCAGAAGCGATATGTCACTCGTTTTGTATCTTAAGAGATTCGTCGTTACTCCTTTCATAGATTACTGGAATGCTCTGATTCAATACCTCTAATGACGAAAAAGTCGCTATCTTATTAGTGCAATACTTCTTCCTCCCAGTTGCTCACACTGTCTACTACTTTTTGTGTAGTTTTGTCTGCCAGAAACTATAATTCACTAGTTGTGTATCATAAATGTGTCATCGTTTCTCCTCCTAGGGATATTCGAGATTTCTTAATCCAAACCCCTAGTAACGAGGCATTGGCTACCTTAAGAGAGTCATAGTTACTCGTCCCAATTGCTCACCCAGTCTGCCACTTATTCTTACTGTGGCCAGTCTGCCAGAAGCGATATGTCACTCGTTGTGTATCTTAAGAGATTCATCGTTACTCCTTGCATAGGTTACTGGTATTCTCTGATTCAATACCTCCCGTGACGAAAAAGTCGCTATCTTAATAGTGCAATACTTCTTCCTCCCAGTTGCTCACACTGTTTCCTACTTTTTGTGTACTTGCCAGTCTGCCAGAAGAGATATGTCACTAGTTGTGTATCATAAAAGAGTCATCGTTTCTCCTCCTATTGGTTATTCGAAATTTCTTAATCGAAACCCCTAGTAACGAGGCATTGGCTACCTTAAGAGAGTCATAGTTACTCGTCCCAATTGCTCACCCAGTCTGCCACTTATTCTTACTGTGGCCAGTCTGCCAGAAGCGATATGTCACTCGTTGTGCATCTTAAGAGATTCATCGTTACTCCCTCCATAGGTTACTGGTATTCTCTGATTCAATACCTCTCGTGACAAACATTGGCTTTCTTAATAGTGCCATACTTCTTCCTCCCAGTTGCTCACACTGTTTCCTACTTTTTGTGTACTTGCCAGTCTGAAAGAAGCGATATGTCACTAGTTGTGTATCATAAAAGAGTCATCGTTTCTCCTCCTAGAGGTTATTCGAGATTTCTTAATCCAAACACCTAGTATCAAGGCATTGGCTACCTTAAGAGAGTCATAGTTACTCGTCCCCATTGCTCACCCAGTCTGTAACTTTTTCGTACTGTGGCCAGTCTGCCAGAAGCGATATGTCACTCGTTGTGTATCTTAAGAGATTCATCGTTACTCCCTCCATAGGTTACTCGTATTCTCTGATTCAATACCTCTCGTGACGAAACATTGGCTCTCTTAATAGTGCCATACTTCTTCCTCCCAGTTGCTCACACTGTTTCCTACTTTTTGTGTACTTGCCAGTCTGCCAGAAGCGATATGTCACTAGTTGTGTATCATAAAAGAGTCATCGTTTCTCCTCCTAGGGGTTATTCGAGATTTCTTAATCCAAACACCTAGTAACAAGGCATAGGCTACCTTAAGAGAGTCATAGTTACTCGTCCCCATTGCTCTCACAGTCTGCCACTTTTTCTTACTGTGGCCAGTCTGCCAGAAGCGATATGTCACTCGTTGTGTATCTTAAGAGATTCATCGTTACTCCTTCCATAGGCTACTGGTATTCTCTGATTCAATACCTCTCGTGACGAAAAAGTCGCTATCTTAATAGTGCAATACCTCTTCCTCCCAGTTGCTCACACAGTCTACTACTTTTTGTGTAGTTTTTGTCTGCCAGAAACTATAATTCACTAGTTGTGTATCATAAAAGAGTCAACGTATCTCCTCCTAGGGGTTATTCGTGATTTCTTAATCCAAACACCTAGTAACAAGGCATTGGCTACCTTAAGAGAGTCATAGTTACTCGTCCCCATTGCTCTCACAGTCTGCCACTTTTTCTTACTGTGGCCAGTCTGCCAGAAGCGATATGTCACTCGTTGTGTATCTTAAGAGATTCGTCGTTACTCCTTTCATAGGTTACTGGTATTCTCTGATTCAATACCTCTCGTGACGAAAAAGTCGCTATCTTAATAGTGCAATACTTCTTCCTCCCAGTTGCTCACACTGTCTACTACTTTTTGTGTAGTTTTGTCTGCCAGAAACTATAATTCACTAGTTGTGTATCATAAATGTGTCATCGTTTCTCCTCCTAGGGATATTCGAGATTTCTTAATCCAAACCCCTAGTAACGAGGCATTGGCTACCTTAAGAGAGTCATAGTTACTCGTCCCAATTGCTCACCCAGTCTGCCACTTATTCTTACTGTGGCCAGTCTGCCAGAAGCGATATGTCACTCGTTGTGTATCTTAAGAGATTCATCGTTACTCCTTGCATAGGTTACTGGTATTCTCTGATTCAATACCTCCCGTGACGAAAAAGTCGCTATCTTAATAGTGCAATACATCTTCCTCCCAGTTGCTCACACTGTTTCCTACTTTTTGTGTACTTGCCAGTCTGCCAGAAGAGATATGTCACTAGTTGTGTATCATAAAAGAGTCATCGTTTCTCCTCCTAGGGGTTATTCGAGATTTCTTAATCCAAACACCTAGTATCAAGGCATTGGCTACCTTAAGAGAGTCATAGTTACTCGTCCCCATTGCTCACCCAGTCTGTAACTTTTTCGTACTGTGGCCAGTCTGCCAGAAGCGATATGTCACTCGTTGTGTATCTTAAGAGATTCACCGTTACTCCCTCCATAGGTTACTCGTATTCTCTGATTCAATACCTCTCGTGACGAAACATTGGCTCTCTTAATAGTGCCATACTTCTTCCTCCCAGTTGCTCACACTGTTTCCTACTTTTTGTGTACTTGCCAGTCTGCCAGAAGCGATATGTCACTAGTTGTGTATCATAAAAGAGTCATCGTTTCTCCTCCTAGGGGTTATTCGAGATTTCTTAATCCAAACACCTAGTAACGAGGCATTGGCTACCTTAAGAGAGTCATAGTTACTCGTCCCAATTGCTCACCCAGTCTGCCACTTTTCCTTAGTGTGGCCAGTCTGCCAGAAGCGATATGTCACTCGTTTTGTATCTTAAGAGATTCGTCGTTACTCCTTTCATAGATTACTGGAATGCTCTGATTCAATACCTCTAATGACGAAAAAGTCGCTATCTTATTAGTGCAATACTTCTTCCTCCCAGTTGCTCACACTGTCTACTACTTTTTGTGTAGTTTTGTCTGCCAGAAACTATAATTCACTAGTTGTGTATCATAAATGTGTCATCGTTTCTCCTCCTAGGGATATTCGAGATTTCTTAATCCAAACCCCTAGTAACGAGGCATTGGCTACCTTAAGAGAGTCATAGTTACTCGTCCCAATTGCTCACCCAGTCTGCCACTTATTCTTACTGTGGCCAGTCTGCCAGAAGCGATATGTCACTCGTTGTGTATCTTAAGAGATTCATCGTTACTCCTTGCATAGGTTACTGGTATTCTCTGATTCAATACCTCCCGTGACGAAAAAGTCGCTATCTTAATAGTGCAATACTTCTTCCTCCCAGTTGCTCACACTGTTTCCTACTTTTTGTGTACTTGCCAGTCTGCCAGAAGAGATATGTCACTAGTTGTGTATCATAAAAGAGTCATCGTTTCTCCTCCTATTGGTTATTCGAAATTTCTTAATCGAAACCCCTAGTAACGAGGCATTGGCTACCTTAAGAGAGTCATAGTTACTCGTCCCAATTGCTCACCCAGTCTGCCACTTATTCTTACTGTGGCCAGTCTGCCAGAAGCGATATGTCACTCGTTGTGCATCTTAAGAGATTCATCGTTACTCCCTCCATAGGTTACTGGTATTCTCTGATTCAATACCTCTCGTGACAAACATTGGCTTTCTTAATAGTGCCATACTTCTTCCTCCCAGTTGCTCACACTGTTTCCTACTTTTTGTGTACTTGCCAGTCTGAAAGAAGCGATATGTCACTAGTTGTGTATCATAAAAGAGTCATCGTTTCTCCTCCTAGAGGTTATTCGAGATTTCTTAATCCAAACACCTAGTATCAAGGCATTGGCTACCTTAAGAGAGTCATAGTTACTCGTCCCCATTGCTCACCCAGTCTGTAACTTTTTCGTACTGTGGCCAGTCTGCCAGAAGCGATATGTCACTCGTTGTGTATCTTAAGAGATTCATCGTTACTCCCTCCATAGGTTACTCGTATTCTCTGATTCAATACCTCCCGTGACGAAACATTGGCTCTCTTAATAGTGCCATACTTCTTCCTCCCAGTTGCTCACACTGTTTCCTACTTTTTGTGTACTTGCCAGTCTGCCAGAAGCGATATGTCACTAGTTGTGTATCATAAAAGAGTCATCGTTTCTCCTCCTAGGGGTTATTCGAGATTTCTTAATCCAAACACCTAGTAACAAGGCATTGGCTACCTTAAGAGAGTCATAGTTACTCGTCCCCATTGCTCTCACAGTCTGCCACTTTTTCTTACTGTGGCCAGTCTGCCAGAAGCGATATGTCACTCGTTGTGTATCTTAAGAGATTCATCGTTACTCCTTCCATAGGTTACTGGTATTCTCTGATTCAATACCTCTCGTGACGAAAAAGTCACTATCTTAATAGTGCAATACTTCTTCTTCCCAGTTGCTCACACAGTCTACTACTTTTTGTGTAGTTTTTGTCTGCCAGAAACTATAATTCACTAGTTGTGTATCATAAAAGAGTCAACGTATCTCCTCCTAGGGGTTATTCGAGATTTCTTAATCCAAACACCTAGTAACGAGGCATTGGCTACCTTAAGAGAGTCATAGTTACTCGTCCCAATTGCTCACCCAGTCTGCCACTTTTTCTTACTGTGGCCAGTCTGCCAGAAGCGATATGTCACTCGTTGTGTATCTTAAGAGATTCGTCGTTACTCCTTTCATAGGTTACTGGTATTCTCTGATTCAATACCTCTCGTGACGAAAAAGTCGCTATCTTAATAGTGCAATACTTCTTCCTCCCAGTTGCTCACACTGTCTACTACTTTTTGTGTAGTTTTGTCTGCCAGAAACTATAATTCACTAGTTGTGTATCATAAATGTGTCATCGTTTCTCCTCCTAGGGATATTCGAGATTTCTTAATCCAAACCCCTAGTAACGAGGCATTGGCTACCTTAAGAGAGTCATAGTTACTCGTCCCAATTGCTCACCCAGTCTGCCACTTATTCTTACTGTGGCCAGTCTGCCAGAAGCGATATGTCACTCGTTGTGTATCTTAAGAGATTCATCGTTACTCCTTGCATAGGTTACTGGTATTCTCTGATTCAATACCTCCCGTGACGAAAAAGTCGCTATCTTAATAGTGCAATACTTCTTCCTCCCAGTTGCTCACACTGTTTCCTACTTTTTGTGTACTTGCCAGTCTGCCAGAAGAGATATGTCACTAGTTGTGTATCATAAAAGAGTCATCGTTTCTCCTCCTATTGGTTATTCGAAATTTCTTAATCGAAACCCCTAGTAACGAGGCATTGGCTACCTTAAGAGAGTCATAGTTACTCGTCCCAATTGCTCACCCAGTCTGCCACTTATTCTTACTGTGGCCAGTCTGCCAGAAGCGATATGTCACTCGTTGTGCATCTTAAGAGATTCATCGTTACTCCCTCCATAGGTTACTGGTATTCTCTGATTCAATACCTCTCGTGACAAACATTGGCTTTCTTAATAGTGCCATACTTCTTCCTCCCAGTTGCTCACACTGTTTCCTACTTTTTGTGTACTTGCCAGTCTGAAAGAAGCGATATGTCACTAGTTGTGTATCATAAAAGAGTCATCGTTTCTCCTCCTAGAGGTTATTCGAGATTTCTTAACCCAAACACCTAGTATCAAGGCATTGGCTACCTTAAGAGAGTCATAGTTACTCGTCCCCATTGCTCACCCAGTCTGTAACTTTTTCGTACTGTGGCCAGTCTGCCAGAAGCGATATGTCACTCGTTGTGTATCTTAAGAGATTCATCGTTACTCCCTCCATAGGTTACTCGTATTCTCTGATTCAATACCTCCCGTGACGAAACATTGGCTCTCTTAATAGTGCCATACTTCTTCCTCCCAGTTGCTCACACTGTTTCCTACTTTTTGTGTACTTGCCAGTCTGCCAGAAGCGATATGTCACTAGTTGTGTATCATAAAAGAGTCATCGTTTCTCCTCCTAGGGGTTATTCGAGATTTCTTAATCCAAACACCTAGTAACAAGGCATTGGCTACCTTAAGAGAGTCATAGTTACTCGTCCCCATTGCTCTCACAGTCTGCCACTTTTTCTTACTGTGGCCAGTCTGCCAGAAGCGATATGTCACTCGTTGTGTATCTTAAGAGATTCGTCGTTACTCCTTTCATAGGTTACTGGTATTCTCTGATTCAATACCTCTCGTGACGAAAAAGTCGCTATCTTAATAGTGCAATACTTCTTCCTCCCAGTTGCTCACACTGTCTACTACTTTTTGTGTAGTTTTGTCTGCCAGAAACTATAATTCACTAGTTGTGTATCATAAATGTGTCATCGTTTCTCCTCCTAGGGATATTCGAGATTTCTTAATCCAAACCCCTAGTAACGAGGCATTGGCTACCTTAAGAGAGTCATAGTTACTCGTCCCAATTGCTCACCCAGTCTGCCACTTATTCTTACTGTGGCCAGTCTGCCAGAAGCGATATGTCACTCGTTGTGTATCTTAAGAGATTCATCGTTACTCCTTGCATAGGTTACTGGTATTCTCTGATTCAATACCTCCCGTGACGAAAAAGTCGCTATCTTAATAGTGCAATACATCTTCCTCCCAGTTGCTCACACTGTTTCCTACTTTTTGTGTACTTGCCAGTCTGCCAGAAGAGATATGTCACTAGTTGTGTATCATAAAAGAGTCATCGTTTCTCCTCCTAGGGGTTATTCGAGATTTCTTAATCCAAACACCTAGTATCAAGGCATTGGCTACCTTAAGAGAGTCATAGTTACTCGTCCCCATTGCTCACCCAGTCTGTAACTTTTTCGTACTGTGGCCAGTCTGCCAGAAGCGATATGTCACTCGTTGTGTATCTTAAGAGATTCATCGTTACTCCCTCCATAGGTTACTCGTATTCTCTGATTCAATACCTCTCGTGACGAAACATTGGCTCTCTTAATAGTGCCATACTTCTTCCTCCCAGTTGCTCACACTGTTTCCTACTTTTTGTGTACTTGCCAGTCTGCCAGAAGCGATATGTCACTAGTTGTGTATCATAAAAGAGTCATCGTTTCTCCTCCTAGGGGTTATTCGAGATTTCTTAATCCAAACACCTAGTAACGAGGCATTGGCTACCTTAAGAGAGTCATAGTTACTCGTCCCAATTGCTCACCCAGTCTGCCACTTTTCCTTAGTGTGGCCAGTCTGCCAGAAGCGATATGTCACTCGTTTTGTATCTTAAGAGATTCGTCGTTACTCCTTTCATAGATTACTGGAATGCTCTGATTCAATACCTCTAATGACGAAAAAGTCGCTATCTTATTAGTGCAATACTTCTTCCTCCCAGTTGCTCACACTGTCTACTACTTTTTGTGTAGTTTTGTCTGCCAGAAACTATAATTCACTAGTTGTGTATCATAAATGTGTCATCGTTTCTCCTCCTACGGATATTCGAGATTTCTTAATCCAAACCCCTAGTAACGAGGCATTGGCTACCTTAAGAGAGTCATAGTTACTCGTCCCAATTGCTCACCCAGTCTGCCACTTATTCTTACTGTGGCCAGTCTGCCAGAAGCGATATGTCACTCGTTGTGTATCTTAAGAGATTCATCGTTACTCCTTGCATAGGTTACTGGTATTCTCTGATTCAATACCTCCCGTGACGAAAAAGTCGCTATCTTAATAGTGCAATACTTCTTCCTCCCAGTTGCTCACACTGTTTCCTACTTTTTGTGTACTTGCCAGTCTGCCAGAAGAGATATGTCACTAGTTGTGTATCATAAAAGAGTCATCGTTTCTCCTCCTATTGGTTATTCGAAATTTCTTAATCGAAACCCCTAGTAACGAGGCATTGGCTACCTTAAGAGAGTCATAGTTACTCGTCCCAATTGCTCACCCAGTCTGCCACTTATTCTTACTGTGACCAGTCTGCCAGAAGCGATATGTCACTCGTTGTGCATCTTAAGAGATTCATCGTTACTCCCTCCATAGGTTACTGGTATTCTCTGATTCAATACCTCTCGTGACAAACATTGGCTTTCTTAATAGTGCCATACTTCTTCCTCCCAGTTGCTCACACTGTTTCCTACTTTTTGTGTACTTGCCAGTCTGAAAGAAGCGATATGTCACTAGTTGTGTATCATAAAAGAGTCATCGTTTCTCCTCCTAGAGGTTATTCGAGATTTCTTAATCCAAACACCTAGTATCAAGGCATTGGCTACCTTAAGAGAGTCATAGTTACTCGTCCCCATTGCTCACCCAGTCTGTAACTTTTTCGTACTGTGGCCAGTCTGCCAGAAGCGATATGTCACTCGTTGTGTATCTTAAGAGATTCATCGTTACTCCCTCCATAGGTTACTCGTATTCTCTGATTCAATACCTCCCGTGACGAAACATTGGCTCTCTTAATAGTGCCATACTTCTTCCTCCCAGTTGCTCACACTGTTTCCTACTTTTTGTGTACTTGCCAGTCTGCCAGAAGCGATATGTCACTAGTTGTGTATCATAAAAGAGTCATCGTTTCTCCTCCTAGGGGTTATTCGAGATTTCTTAATCCAAACACCTAGTAACAAGGCATTGGCTACCTTAAGAGAGTCATAGTTACTCGTCCCCATTGCTCTCACAGTCTGCCACTTTTTCTTACTGTGGCCAGTCTGCCAGAAGCGATATGTCACTCGTTGTGTATCTTAAGAGATTCATCGTTACTCCTTCCATAGGTTACTGGTATTCTCTGATTCAATACCTCTCGTGACGAAAAAGTCACTATCTTAATAGTGCAATACTTCTTCTTCCCAGTTGCTCACACAGTCTACTACTTTTTGTGTAGTTTTTGTCTGCCAGAAACTATAATTCACTAGTTGTGTATCATAAAAGAGTCAACGTATCTCCTCCTAGGGGTTATTCGAGATTTCTTAATCCAAACACCTAGTAACGAGGCATTGGCTACCTTAAGAGAGTCATAGTTACTCGTCCCAATTGCTCACCCAGTCTGCCACTTTTTCTTACTGTGGCCAGTCTGCCAGAAGCGATATGTCACTCGTTGTGTATCTTAAGAGATTCGTCGTTACTCCTTTCATAGGTTACTGGTATTCTCTGATTCAATACCTCTCGTGACGAAAAAGTCGCTATCTTAATAGTGCAATACTTCTTCCTCCCAGTTGCTCACACTGTCTACTACTTTTTGTGTAGTTTTGTCTGCCAGAAACTATAATTCACTAGTTGTGTATCATAAATGTGTCATCGTTTCTCCTCCTAGGGATATTCGAGATTTCTTAATCCAAACCCCTAGTAACGAGGCATTGGCTACCTTAAGAGAGTCATAGTTACTCGTCCCAATTGCTCACCCAGTCTGCCACTTATTCTTACTGTGGCCAGTCTGCCAGAAGCGATATGTCACTCGTTGTGTATCTTAAGAGATTCATCGTTACTCCTTGCATAGGTTACTGGTATTCTCTGATTCAATACCTCCCGTGACGAAAAAGTCGCTATCTTAATAGTGCAATACTTCTTCCTCCCAGTTGCTCACACTGTTTCCTACTTTTTGTGTACTTGCCAGTCTGCCAGAAGAGATATGTCACTAGTTGTGTATCATAAAAGAGTCATCGTTTCTCCTCCTATTGGTTATTCGAAATTTCTTAATCGAAACCCCTAGTAACGAGGCATTGGCTACCTTAAGAGAGTCATAGTTACTCGTCCCAATTGCTCACCCAGTCTGCCACTTATTCTTACTGTGGCCAGTCTGCCAGAAGCGATATGTCACTCGTTGTGCATCTTAAGAGATTCATCGTTACTCCCTCCATAGGTTACTGGTATTCTCTGATTCAATACCTCTCGTGACGAAACATTGGCTTTCTTAATAGTGCCATACTTCTTCCTCCCAGTTGCTCACACTGTTTCCTACTTTTTGTGTACTTGCCAGTCTGAAAGAAGCGATATGTCACTAGTTGTGTATCATAAAAGAGTCATCGTTTCTCCTCCTAGAGGTTATTCGAGATTTCTTAACCCAAACACCTAGTATCAAGGCATTGGCTACCTTAAGAGAGTCATAGTTACTCGTCCCCATTGCTCACCCAGTCTGTAACTTTTTCGTACTGTGGCCAGTCTGCCAGAAGCGATATGTCACTCGTTGTGTATCTTAAGAGATTCATCGTTACTCCCTCCATAGGTTACTCGTATTCTCTGATTCAATACCTCTCGTGACGAAACATTGGCTCTCTTAATAGTGCCATACTTCTTCCTCCCAGTTGCTCACACTGTTTCCTACTTTTTGTGTACTTGCCAGTCTGCCAGAAGCGATATGTCACTAGTTGTGTATCATAAAAGAGTCATCGTTTCTCCTCCTAGGGGTTATTCGAGATTTCTTAATCCAAACACCTAGTAACAAGGCATAGGCTACCTTAAGAGAGTCATAGTTACTCGTCCCCATTGCTCTCACAGTCTGCCACTTTTTCTTACTGTGGCCAGTCTGCCAGAAGCGATATGTCACTCGTTGTGTATCTTAAGAGATTCATCGTTACTCCTTCCATAGGCTACTGGTATTCTCTGATTCAATACCTCTCGTGACGAAAAAGTCGCTATCTTAATAGTGCAATACCTCTTCCTCCCAGTTGCTCACACAGTCTACTACTTTTTGTGTAGTTTTTGTCTGCCAGAAACTATAATTCACTAGTTGTGTATCATAAAAGAGTCAACGTATCTCCTCCTAGGGGTTATTCGTGATTTCTTAATCCAAAGACCTAGTAACGAGGCATTGGCTACCTTAAGAGAGTCATAGTTACTCGTCCCAATTGCTCACCCAGTCTGCCACTTTTTCTTACTGTGGCCAGTCTGCCAGAAGCGATATGTCACTCGTAATGTATCTTAAGAGATTCATCGTTACTCCTTCCATAGGTTACTGGTATTCTCTGATTCAATACCTTTCGTGACGAAACATTGGCTTTCTTAATAGTGCCATACTTCTTCCTCCCAGTTGCTCACACAGTCTACTACATTTCGTGTAGTTTTTGTCTGCCAGAAACTATAATTCACGAGTTGTGTATCATAAAAGAGTCAACGTTTCTCCTCCTAGGGGTTATTCGAGATTTCTTAATCCAAACCCCTAGTAACGAGGCATTGGCTACCTTAAGAGAGTCATAGTTACTCGTCCCAATTGCTCACCCAGTCTGCCACTTTTTCTTACTGTGGCCAGTCTGCCAGAAGCGATATGTCACTCGTTGTGTATCTTAAGAGATTCATCGTTACTCCTTGCATAGGTTACTGGTATTCTCTGATTCAATACCTCCCGTGACGAAAAAGTCGCTATCTTAATAGTGCAATACTTCTTCCTCCCAGTTGCTCACACTGTTTCCTACTTTTTGTGTACTTGCCAGTCTGCCAGAAGAGATATGTCACTAGTTGTGTATCATAAAAGAGTCATCGTTTCTCCTCCTATTGGTTATTCGAAATTTCTTAATCGAAACCCCTAGTAACGAGGCATTGGCTACCTTAAGAGAGTCATAGTTACTCGTCCCAATTGCTCACCCAGTCTGCCACTTATTCTTACTGTGGCCAGTCTGCCAGAAGCGATATGTCACTCGTTGTGCATCTTAAGAGATTCATCGTTACTCCCTCCATAGGTTACTGGTATTCTCTGATTCAATACCTCTCGTGACGAAACATTGGCTTTCTTAATAGTGCCATACTTCTTCCTCCCAGTTGCTCACACTGTTTCCTAATTTTTGTGTACTTGCCAGTCTGAAAGAAGCGATATGTCACTAGTTGTGTATCATAAAAGAGTCATCGTTTCTCCTCCTAGAGGTTATTCGAGATTTCTTAACCCAAACACCTAGTATCAAGGCATTGGCTACCTTAAGAGAGTCATAGTTACTCGTCCCCATTGCTCACCCAGTCTGTAACTTTTTCGTACTGTGGCCAGTCTGCCAGAAGCGATATGTCACTCGTTGTGTATCTTAAGAGATTCATCGTTACTCCCTCCATAGGTTACTCGTATTCTCTGATTCAATACCTCTCGTGACGAAACATTGGCTCTCTTAATAGTGCCATACTTCTTCCTCCCAGTTGCTCACACTGTTTCCTACTTTTTGTGTACTTGCCAGTCTGCCAGAAGCGATATGTCACTAGTTGTGTATCATAAAAGAGTCATCGTTTCTCCTCCTAGGGGTTATTCGAGATTTCTTAATCCAAACACCTAGTAACAAGGCATTGGCTACCTTAAGAGAGTCATAGTTACTCGTCCCCATTGCTCTCACAGTCTGCCACTTTTTCTTACTGTGGCCAGTCTGCCAGAAGCGATATGTCACTCGTTGTGTATCTTAAGAGATTCATCGTTACTCCTTCCATAGGTTACTGGTATTCTCTGATTCAATACCTCTCGTGACGAAAAAGTCACTATCTTAATAGTGCAATACTTCTTCTTCCCAGTTGCTCACACAGTCTACTACTTTTTGTGTAGTTTTTGTCTGCCAGAAACTATAATTCACTAGTTGTGTATCATAAAAGAGTCAATGTATCTCCTCCTAGGGGTTATTCGAGATTTCTTAATCCAAACACCTAGTAACGAGGCATTGGCTACCTTAAGAGAGTCATAGTTACTCGTCCCAATTGCTCACCCAGTCTGCCACTTTTTCTTACTGTGGCCAGTCTGCCAGAAGCGATATGTCACTCGTTGTGTATCTTAAGAGATTCGTCGTTACTCCTTTCATAGGTTACTGGTATTCTCTGATTCAATACCTCTCGTGACGAAAAAGTCGCTATCTTAATAGTGCAATACTTCTTCCTCCCAGTTGCTCACACTGTCTACTACTTTTTGTGTAGTTTTGTCTGCCAGAAACTATAATTCACTAGTTGTGTATCATAAATGTGTCATCGTTTCTCCTCCTAGGGATATACGAGATTTCTTAATCCAAACCCCTAGTAACGAGGCATTGGCTACCTTAAGAGAGTCATAGTTACTCGTCCCAATTGCTCACCCAGTCTGCCACTTATTCTTACTGTGGCCAGTCTGCCAGAAGCGATATGTCACTCGTTGTGTATCTTAAGAGATTCATCGTTACTCCTTGCATAGGTTACTGGTATTCTCTGATTCAATACCTCCCGTGACGAAAAAGTCGCTATCTTAATAGTGCAATACTTCTTCCTCCCAGTTGCTCACACTGTTTCCTACTTTTTGTGTACTTGCCAGTCTGCCAGAAGAGATATGTCACTAGTTGTGTATCATAAAAGAGTCATCGTTTCTCCTCCTATTGGTTATTCGAAATTTCTTAATCGAAACCCCTAGTAACGAGGCATTGGCTACCTTAAGAGAGTCATAGTTACTCGTCCCAATTGCTCACCCAGTCTGCCACTTATTCTTACTGTGGCCAGTCTGCCAGAAGCGATATGTCACTCGTTGTGCATCTTAAGAGATTCATCGTTACTCCCTCCATAGGTTACTGGTATTCTCTGATTCAATACCTCTCGTGACGAAACATTGGCTTTCTTAATAGTGCCATACTTCTTCCTCCCAGTTGCTCACACTGTTTCCTACTTTTTGTGTACTTGCCAGTCTGAAAGAAGCGATATGTCACTAGTTGTGTATCATAAAAGAGTCATCGTTTCTCCTCCTAGAGGTTATTCGAGATTTCTTAACCCAAACACCTAGTATCAAGGCATTGGCTACCTTAAGAGAGTCATAGTTACTCGTCCCCATTGCTCACCCAGTCTGTAACTTTTTCGTACTGTGGCCAGTCTGCCAGAAGCGATATGTCACTCGTTGTGTATCTTAAGAGATTCATCGTTACTCCCTCCATAGGTTACTCGTATTCTCTGATTCAATACCTCTCGTGACGAAACATTGGCTCTCTTAATAGTGCCATACTTCTTCCTCCCAGTTGCTCACACTGTTTCCTACTTTTTGTGTACTTGCCAGTCTGCCAGAAGCGATATGTCACTAGTTGTGTATCATAAAAGAGTCATCGTTTCTCCTCCTAGGGGTTATTCGAGATTTCTTAATCCAAACACCTAGTAACAAGGCATAGGCTACCTTAAGAGAGTCATAGTTACTCGTCCCCATTGCTCTCACAGTCTGCCACTTTTTCTTACTGTGGCCAGTCTGCCAGAAGCGATATGTCACTCGTTGTGTATCTTAAGAGATTCATCGTTACTCCTTCCATAGGCTACTGGTATTCTCTGATTCAATACCTCTCGTGACGAAAAAGTCGCTATCTTAATAGTGCAATACCTCTTCCTCCCAGTTGCTCACACAGTCTACTACTTTTTGTGTAGTTTTTGTCTGCCAGAAACTATAATTCACTAGTTGTGTATCATAAAAGAGTCAACGTATCTCCTCCTAGGGGTTATTCGTGATTTCTTAATCCAAAGACCTAGTAACGAGGCATTGGCTACCTTAAGAGAGTCATAGTTACTCGTCCCAATTGCTCACCCAGTCTGCCACTTTTTCTTACTGTGGCCAGTCTGCCAGAAGCGATATGTCACTCGTAATGTATCTTAAGAGATTCATCGTTACTCCTTCCATAGGTTACTGGTATTCTCTGATTCAATACCTTTCGTGACGAAACATTGGCTTTCTTAATAGTGCCATACTTCTTCCTCCCAGTTGCTCACACAGTCTACTACATTTCGTGTAGTTTTTGTCTGCCAGAAACTATAATTCACGAGTTGTGTATCATAAAAGAGTCAACGTTTCTCCTCCTAGGGGTTATTCGAGATTTCTTAATCCAAACCCCTAGTAACGAGGCATTGGCTACCTTAAGAGAGTCATAGTTACTCGTCCCAATTGCTCACCCAGTCTGCCACTTTTTCTTACTGTGGCCAGTCTGCCAGAAGCGATATGTCACTCGTTGTGTATCTTAAGAGATTCATCGTTACTCCTTGCATAGGTTACTGGTATTCTCTGATTCAATACCTCCCGTGACGAAAAAGTCGCTATCTTAATAGTGCAATACTTCTTCCTCCCAGTTGCTCACACTGTTTCCTACTTTTTGTGTACTTGCCAGTCTGCCAGAAGAGATATGTCACTAGTTGTGTATCATAAAAGAGTCATCGTTTCTCCTCCTATTGGTTATTCGAAATTTCTTAATCGAAACCCCTAGTAACGAGGCATTGGCTACCTTAAGAGAGTCATAGTTACTCGTCCCAATTGCTCACCCAGTCTGCCACTTATTCTTACTGTGGCCAGTCTGCCAGAAGCGATATGTCACTCGTTGTGCATCTTAAGAGATTCATCGTTACTCCCTCCATAGGTTACTGGTATTCTCTGATTCAATACCTCTCGTGACGAAACATTGGCTTTCTTAATAGTGCCATACTTCTTCCTCCCAGTTGCTCACACTGTTTCCTAATTTTTGTGTACTTGCCAGTCTGAAAGAAGCGATATGTCACTAGTTGTGTATCATAAAAGAGTCATCGTTTCTCCTCCTAGAGGTTATTCGAGATTTCTTAACCCAAACACCTAGTATCAAGGCATTGGCTACCTTAAGAGAGTCATAGTTACTCGTCCCCATTGCTCACCCAGTCTGTAACTTTTTCGTACTGTGGCCAGTCTGCCAGAAGCGATATGTCACTCGTTGTGTATCTTAAGAGATTCATCGTTACTCCCTCCATAGGTTACTCGTATTCTCTGATTCAATACCTCTCGTGACGAAACATTGGCTCTCTTAATAGTGCCATACTTCTTCCTCCCAGTTGCTCACACTGTTTCCTACTTTTTGTGTACTTGCCAGTCTGCCAGAAGCGATATGTCACTAGTTGTGTATCATAAAAGAGTCATCGTTTCTCCTCCTAGGGGTTATTCGAGATTTCTTAATCCAAACACCTAGTAACAAGGCATTGGCTACCTTAAGAGAGTCATAGTTACTCGTCCCCATTGCTCTCACAGTCTGCCACTTTTTCTTACTGTGGCCAGTCTGCCAGAAGCGATATGTCACTCGTTGTGTATCTTAAGAGATTCATCGTTACTCCTTCCATAGGTTACTGGTATTCTCTGATTCAATACCTCTCGTGACGAAAAAGTCACTATCTTAATAGTGCAATACTTCTTCTTCCCAGTTGCTCACACAGTCTACTACTTTTTGTGTAGTTTTTGTCTGCCAGAAACTATAATTCACTAGTTGTGTATCATAAAAGAGTCAATGTATCTCCTCCTAGGGGTTATTCGAGATTTCTTAATCCAAACACCTAGTAACGAGGCATTGGCTACCTTAAGAGAGTCATAGTTACTCGTCCCAATTGCTCACCCAGTCTGCCACTTTTTCTTACTGTGGCCAGTCTGCCAGAAGCGATATGTCACTCGTTGTGTATCTTAAGAGATTCGTCGTTACTCCTTTCATAGGTTACTAGTATTCTCTGATTCAATACCTCTCGTGACGAAAAAGTCGCTATCTTAATAGTGCAATACTTCTTCCTCCCAGTTGCTCACACTGTCTACTACTTTTTGTGTAGTTTTGTCTGCCAGAAACTATAATTCACTAGTTGTGTATCATAAATGTGTCATCGTTTCTCCTCCTAGGGATATACGAGATTTCTTAATCCAAACCCCTAGTAACGAGGCATTGGCTACCTTAAGAGAGTCATAGTTACTCGTCCCAATTGCTCACCCAGTCTGCCACTTATTCTTACTGTGGCCAGTCTGCCAGAAGCGATATGTCACTCGTTGTGTATCTTAAGAGATTCATCGTTACTCCTTGCATAGGTTACTGGTATTCTCTGATTCAATACCTCCCGTGACGAAAAAGTCGCTATCTTAATAGTGCAATACTTCTTCCTCCCAGTTGCTCACACTGTTTCCTACTTTTTGTGTACTTGCCAGTCTGCCAGAAGAGATATGTCACTAGTTGTGTATCATAAAAGAGTCATCGTTTCTCCTCCTATTGGTTATTCGAAATTTCTTAATCGAAACCCCTAGTAACGAGGCATTGGCTACCTTAAGAGAGTCATAGTTACTCGTCCCAATTGCTCACCCAGTCTGCCACTTATTCTTACTGTGGCCAGTCTGCCAGAAGCGATATGTCACTCGTTGTGCATCTTAAGAGATTCATCGTTACTCCCTCCATAGGTTACTGGTATTCTCTGATTCAATACCTCTCGTGACGAAACATTGGCTTTCTTAATAGTGCCATACTTCTTCCTCCCAGTTGCTCACACTGTTTCCTACTTTTTGTGTACTTGCCAGTCTGAAAGAAGCGATATGTCACTAGTTGTGTATCATAAAAGAGTCATCGTTTCTCCTCCTAGAGGTTATTCGAGATTTCTTAACCCAAACACCTAGTATCAAGGCATTGGCTACCTTAAGAGAGTCATAGTTACTCGTCCCCATTGCTCACCCAGTCTGTAACTTTTTCGTACTGTGGCCAGTCTGCCAGAAGCGATATGTCACTCGTTGTGTATCTTAAGAGATTCATCGTTACTCCCTCCATAGGTTACTCGTATTCTCTGATTCAATACCTCTCGTGACGAAACATTGGCTCTCTTAATAGTGCCATACTTCTTCCTCCCAGTTGCTCACACTGTTTCCTACTTTTTGTGTACTTGCCAGTCTGCCAGAAGCGATATGTCACTAGTTGTGTATCATAAAAGAGTCATCGTTTCTCCTCCTAGGGGTTATTCGAGATTTCTTAATCCAAACACCTAGTAACAAGGCATAGGCTACCTTAAGAGAGTCATAGTTACTCGTCCCCATTGCTCTCACAGTCTGCCACTTTTTCTTACTGTGGCCAGTCTGCCAGAAGCGATATGTCACTCGTTGTGTATCTTAAGAGATTCATCGTTACTCCTTCCATAGGCTACTGGTATTCTCTGATTCAATACCTCTCGTGACGAAAAAGTCGCTATCTTAATAGTGCAATACCTCTTCCTCCCAGTTGCTCACTCAGTCTACTACTTTTTGTGTAGTTTTTGTCTGCCAGAAACTATAATTCACTAGTTGTGTATCATAAAAGAGTCAACGTATCTCCTCCTAGGGGTTATTCGAGATTTCTTAATCCAAACACCTAGTAACGAGGCATTGGCTACCTTAAGAGAGTCATAGTTACTCGTCCCAATTGCTCACCCAGTCTGCCACTTTTTCTTACTGTGGCCAGTCTGCCAGAAGCCATATGTCACTCGTTGTGTATCTTAAGAGATTCGTCGTTACTCCTTTCATAGGTTACTGGTATTCTCTGATTCAATACGTCTCGTGACGAAAAAGTCGCTATCTTAATAGTGCAATACTTCTTCCTCCCAGTTGCTCACACTGTCTACTACTTTTTGTGTAGTTTTGTCTGCCAGAAACTATAATTCACTAGTTGTGTATCATAAATGTGTCATCGTTTCTCCTCCTAGGGATATTCGAGATTTCTTAATCCAAACCCCTAGTAACGAGGCATTGGCTACCTTAAGAGAGTCATAGTTACTCGTCCCAATTGCTCACCCAGTCTGCCACTTTTTCTTACTGTGTCCAGTCTGCCAGAAGCGATATGTCACTCGTTGTGTATCTTAAGAGATTCATCGTTACTCCTTGCATAGGTTACTGGTATTCTCTGATTCAATACCTCCCGTGACGAAAAAGTCGCTATCTTAATAGTGCAATACTTCTTCCTCCCAGTTGCTCACACTGTTTCCTACTTTTTGTGTACTTGCCAGTCTGCCAGAAGAGATATGTCACTAGTTGTGTATCATAAAAGAGTCATCGTTTCTCTTCCTATTGGTTATTCGAAATTTCTTAATCGAAACCCCTAGTAACGAGGCATTGGCTACCTTAAGAGAGTCATAGTTACTCGTCCTAATTGCTCACCCAGTCTGCCACTTATTCTTACTGTGGCCAGTCTGCCAGAAGCGATATGTCACTCGTTGTGCATCTTAAGAGATTCATCGTTACTCCCTCCATAGGTTACTGGTATTCTCTGATTCAATACCTCTCGTGACGAAACATTGGCTTTCTTAATAGTGCCATACTTCTTCCTCCCAGTTGCTCACACTGTTTCCTACTTTTTGTGTACTTGCCAGTCTGAAAGAAGCGATATGTCACTAGTTGTGTATCATAAAAGAGTCATCGTTTCTCCTCCTAGAGGTTATTCGAGATTTCTTAATCCAAACACCTAGTATCAAGGCATTGGCTACCTTAAGAGAGTCATAGTTACTCGTCCCCATTGCTCACCCAGTCTGTAAATTTTTCGTACTGTGGCCAGTCTGCCAGAAGCGATATGTCACTCGTTGTGTATCTTAAGAGATTCATCGTTACTCCCTCCATAGGTTACTCGTATTCTCTGATTCAATACCTCTCGTGACGAAACATTGGCTCTCTTAATAGTGCCATACTTCTTCCTCCCAGTTGCTCACACTGTTTCCTACTTTTTGTGTACTTGCCAGTCTGCCAGAAGCGATATGTCACTAGTTGTGTATCATAAAAGAGTCATCGTTTCTCCTCCTAGGGGTTATTCGAGATTTCTTAATCCAAACACCTAGTAACAAGGCATTGGCTACCTTAAGAGAGTCATAGTTACTCGTCCCCATTGCTCTCACAGTCTGCCACTTTTTCTTACTGTGGCCAGTCTGCCAGAAGCGATATGTCACTCGTTGTGTATCTTAAGAGATTCATCGTTACTCCTTCCATAGGCTACTGGTATTCTCTGATTCAATACCTCTCGTGACGAAAAAGTCGCTATCTTAATAGTGCAATACCTCTTCCTCCCAGTTGCTCACACAGTCTACTACTTTTTGTGTAGTTTTTGTCTGCCAGAAACTATAATTCACTAGTTGTGTATCATAAAAGAGTCAACGTATCTCCTCCTAGGGGTTATTCGAGATTTCTTAATCCAAACACCTAGTAACGAGGCATTGGCTACCTTAAGAGAGTCATAGTTACTCGTCCCAGTTGCTCACCCAGTCTGCCACTTTTTCTTACTGTGGCCAGTCTGCCAGAAGCGATATGTCACTCGTTGTGTATCTTAAGAGATTCGTCGTTACTCCTTTCATAGGTTACTGGTATTCTCTGATTCAATACCTCTCGTGACGAAAAAGTCGCTATCTTAATAGTGCAATACTTCTTCCTCCCAGTTGCTCACACTGTCTACTACTTTTTGTGTAGTTTTGTCTGCCAGAAACTATAATTCACTAGTTGTGTATCATAAATGTGTCATCGTTTCTCCTCCTAGGGATATTCGAGATTTCTTAATCCAAACCCCTAGTAACGAGGCATTGGCTACCTTAAGAGAGTCATAGTTACTCGTCCCAATTGCTCACCCAGTCTGCCACTTATTCTTACTGTGGCCAGTCTGCCAGAAGCGATATGTCACTCGTTGTGTATCTTAAGAGATTCATCGTTACTCCTTGCATAGGTTACTGGTATTCTCTGATTCAATACCTCCCGTGACGAAAAAGTCGCTATCTTAATAGTGCAATACTTCTTCCTCCCAGTTGCTCACACTGTTTCCTACTTTTTGTGTACTTGCCAGTCTGCCAGAAGAGATATGTCACTAGTTGTGTATCATAAAAGAGTCATCGTTTCTCCTCCTAATGGTTATTCGAAATTTCTTAATCGAAACCCCTAGTAACGAGGCATTGGCTACCTTAAGAGAGTCATAGTTACTCGTCCCAATTGCTCACCCAGTCTGCCACTTATTCTTACTGTGGCCAGTCTGCCAGAAGCGATATGTCACTCGTTGTGCATCTTAAGAGATTCATCGTTACTCCCTCCATAGGTTACTGGTATTCTCTGATTCAATACCTCTCGTGACGAAACATTGGCTTTCTTAATAGTGCCATACTTCTTCCTCCCAGTTGCTCACACTGTTTCCTACTTTTTGTGTACTTGCCAGTCTGAAAGAAGCGATATGTCACTAGTTGTGTATCATAAAAGAGTCATCGTTTCTCCTCCTAGAGGTTATTCGAGATTTCTTAATCCAAACACCTAGTATCAAGGCATTGGCTACCTTAAGAGAGTCATAGTTACTCGTCCCCATTGCTAACCCAGTCTGTAACTTTTTCGTACTGTGGCCAGTCTGCCAGAAGCAATATGTCACTCGTTGTGTATCTTAAGAGATTCATCGTTACTCCCTCCATAGGTTACTGGTATTCTCTGATTCAATACCTCTCGTGACGAAACATTGGCTCTCTTAATAGTGCCATACTTCTTCCTCCCAGTTGCTCACACTGTTTCCTACTTTTTGTGTACTTGCCAGTCTGCTAGAAGCGATATGTCACTAGTTGTGTATCATAAAAGAGTCATCGTTTCTCCTCCTAGGGGTTATTCGAGATTTCTTAATCCAAACACCTAGTAACAAGGCATTGGCTACCTTAAGAGAGTCATAGTTACTCGTCCCCATTGCTCTCACAGTCTGCCACTTTTTCTTACTGTGGCCAGTCTGCCAGAAGCGATATGTCACTCGTTGTGTATCTTAAGAGATTCATCGTTACTCCTTCCATAGGCTACTGGTATTCTCTGATTCAATACCTCTCGTGACGAAAAAGTCGCTATCTTAATAGTGCAATACCTCTTCCTCCCAGTTGCTCACACAGTCTACTACTTTTTGTGTAGTTTTTGTCTGCCAGAAACTATAATTCACTAGTTGTGTATCATAAAAGAGTCAACGTATCTCCTCCTAGGGGTTATTCGAGATTTCTTAATCCAAACACCTAGTAACGAGGCATTGGCTACCTTAAGAGAGTCATAGTTACTCGTCCCAATTGCTCACCCAGTCTGCCACTTTTCCTTACTGTGGCCAGTCTGCCAGAAGCGATATGTCACTCGTTTTGTATCTTAAGAGATTCGTCGTTACTCCTTTCATAGATTACTGGAATGCTCTGATTCAATACCTCTAATGACGAAAAAGTCGCTATCTTATTAGTGCAATACTTCTTCCTCCCAGTTGCTCACACTGTCTACTACTTTTTGTGTAGTTTTGTCTGCCAGAAACTATAATTCACTAGTTGTGTATCATAAATGTGTCATCGTTTCTCCTCCTAGGGATATTCGAGATTTCTTAATCCAAACCCCTAGTAACGAGGCATTGGCTACCTTAAGAGAGTCATAGTTACTCGTCCCAATTGCTCACCCAGTCTGCCACTTATTCTTACTGTGGCCAGTCTGCCAGAAGCGATATGTCACTCGTTGTGTATCTTAAGAGATTCATCGTTACTCCTTGCATAGGTTACTGGTATTCTCTGATTCAATACCTCCCGTGACGAAAAAGTCGCTATCTTAATAGTGCAATACTTCTTCCTCCCAGTTGCTCACACTGTTTCCTACTTTTTGTGTACTTGCCAGTCTGCCAGAAGAGATATGTCACTAGTTGTGTATCATAAAAGAGTCATCGTTTCTCCTCCTAATGGTTATTCGAAATTTCTTAATCGAAACCCCTAGTAACGAGGCATTGGCTACCTTAAGAGAGTCATAGTTACTCGTCCCAATTGCTCACCCAGTCTGCCACTTATTCTTACTGTGGCCAGTCTGCCAGAAGCGATATGTCACTCGTTGTGCATCTTAAGAGATTCATCGTTACTCCCTCCATAGGTTACTGGTATTCTCTGATTCAATACCTCTCGTGACGAAACATTGGCTTTCTTAATAGTGCCATACTTCTTCCTCCCAGTTGCTCACACTGTTTCCTACTTTTTGTGTACTTGCCAGTCTGAAAGAAGCGATATGTCACTAGTTGTGTATCATAAAAGAGTCATCGTTTCTCCTCCTAGAGGTTATTCGAGATTTCTTAATCCAAACACCTAGTATCAAGGCATTGGCTACTATAAGAGAGTCATAGTTACTCGTCCCCATTGCTCACCCAGTCTGTAACTTTTTCGTACTGTGGCCAGTCTGCCAGAAGCAATATGTCACTCGTTGTGTATCTTAAGAGATTCATCGTTACTCCCTCCATAGGTTACTCATATTCTCTGATTCAATACCACTCGTGACGAAACATTGGCTCTCTTAATAGTGCCATACTTCTTCCTCCCAGTTGCTCACACTGTTTCCTACTTTTTGTGTACTTGCCAGTCTGCTAGAAGCGATATGTCACTAGTTGTGTATCATAAAAGAGTCATCGTTTCTCCTCCTAGGGGTTATTCGAGACTTCTTAATCCAAACACCTAGTAACAAGGCATTGGCTACCTTAAGAGAGTCATAGTTACTCGTCCCCATTGCTCTCACAGTCTGCCACTTTTTCTTACTATGGCCAGTCTGCCAGAAGCGATATGTCACTCGTTGTGTATCTTAAGAGATTCATCGTTACTCCTTCCATAGGCTACTGGTATTCTCTGATTCAATACCTCTCGTGACGAAAAAGTCGCTATCTTAATAGTGCAATACCTCTTCCTCCCAGTTGCTCACACAGTCTACTACTTTTTGTGTAGTTTTTGTCTGCCAGAAACTATAATTCACTAGTTGTGTATCATAAAAGAGTCAACGTATCTCCTCCTAGGGGTTATTCGAGATTTCTTAATCCAAACACCTAGTAACGAGGCATTGGCTACCTTAAGAGAGTCATAGTTACTCGTCCCAATTGCTCACCCAGTCTGCCACTTTTTCTTATTGTGGCCAGTCTGCCAGAAGCGATATGTCACTCGTTAAGTATCTTAAGAGATTCGTCGTTACTCCTTTCATAGGTTACTGGTATTCTCTGATTCAATACCTCTCGTGACGAAAAAGTCGCTATCTTAATAGTGCAATACTTCTTCCTCCCAGTTGCTCACACTGTCTACTACTTTTTGTGTAGTTTTGTCTGCCAGAAACTATAATTCACTAGTTGTGTATCATAAATGTGTCATCGTTTCTCCTCCTAGGGATATTCGAGATTTCTTAATCCAAACCCCTAGTAACGAGGCATTGGCTACCTTAAGAGAGTCATAGTTACTCGTCCCAATTGCTCACCCAGTCTGCCACTTATTCTTACTGTGGCCAGTCTGCCAGAAGCGATATGTCACTCGTTGTGTATCTTAAGAGATTCATCGTTACTCCTTGCATAGGTTACTGGTATTCTCTGATTCAATACCTCCCGTGACGAAAAAGTCGCTATCTTAATAGTGCAATACTTCTTCCTCCCAGTTGCTCACACTGTTTCCTACTTTTTGTGTACTTGCCAGTCTGCCAGAAGAGATATGTCACTAGTTGTGTATCATAAAAGAGTCATCGTTTCTCCTCCTAATGGTTATTCGAAATTTCTTAATCGAAACCCCTAGTAACGAGGCATTGGCTACCTTAAGAGAGTCATAGTTACTCGTCCCAATTGCTCACCCAGTCTGCCACTTATTCTTACTGTGGCCAGTCTGCCAGAAGCGATATGTCACTCGTTGTGCATCTTAAGAGATTCATCGTTACTCCCTCCATAGGTTACTGGTATTCTCTGATTCAATACCTCTCGTGACGAAACATTGGCTTTCTTAATAGTGCCATACTTCTTCCTCCCAGTTGCTCACACTGTTTCCTACTTTTTGTGTACTTGCCAGTCTGAAAGAAGCGATATGTCACTAGTTGTGTATCATAAAAGAGTCATCGTTTCTCCTCCTAGAGGTTATTCGAGATTTCTTAATCCAAACACCTAGTATCAAGGCATTGGCTACTATAAGAGAGTCATAGTTACTCGTCCCCATTGCTCACCCAGTCTGTAACTTTTTCGTACTGTGGCCAGTCTGCCAGAAGCAATATGTCACTCGTTGTGTATCTTAAGAGATTCATCGTTACTCCCTCCATAGGTTACTCATATTCTCTGATTCAATACCACTCGTGACGAAACATTGGCTCTCTTAATAGTGCCATACTTCTTCCTCCCAGTTGCTCACACTGTTTCCTACTTTTTGTGTACTTGCCAGTCTGCTAGAAGCGATATGTCACTAGTTGTGTATCATAAAAGAGTCATCGTTTCTCCTCCTAGGGGTTATTCGAGACTTCTTAATCCAAACACCTAGTAACAAGGCATTGGCTACCTTAAGAGAGTCATAGTTACTCGTCCCCATTGCCCTCACAGTCTGCCACTTTTTCTTACTATGGCCAGTCTGCCAGAAGCGATATGTCACTCGTTGTGTATCTTAAGAGATTCATCGTTACTCCTTCCATAGGCTACTGGTATTCTCTGATTCAATACCTCTCGTGACGAAAAAGTCGCTATCTTAATAGTGCAATACCTCTTCCTCCCAGTTGCTCACACAGTCTACTACTTTTTGTGTAGTTTTTGTCTGCCAGAAACTATAATTCACTAGTTGTGTATCATAAAAGAGTCAACGTATCTCCTCCTAGGGGTTATTCGAGATTTCTTAATCCAAACACCTAGTAACGAGGCATTGGCTACCTTAAGAGAGTCATAGTTACTCGTCCCAATTGCTCACCCAGTCTGCCACTTTTTCTTACTGTGGCCAGTCTGCCAGAAGCGATATGTCACTCGTTGTGTATCTTAAGAGATTCATCGTTACTCCTTGCATAGGTTACTGGTATTCTCTGATTCAATACCTCCCGTGACGAAAAAGTCGCTATCTTAATAGTGCAATACTTCTTCCTCCCAGTTGCTCACACTGTTTCCTACTTTTTGTGTACTTGCCAGTCTGCCAGAAGAGATATGTCACTAGTTGTGTATCATAAAAGAGTCATCGTTTCTCCTCCTAATGGTTATTCGAAATTTCTTAATCGAAACCCCTAGTAACGAGGCATTGGCTACCTTAAGAGAGTCATAGTTACTCGTCCCAATTGCTCACCCAGTCTGCCACTTATTCTTACTGTGGCCAGTCTGCCAGAAGCGATATGTCACTCGTTGTGCATCTTAAGAGATTCATCGTTACTCCCTCCATAGGTTACTGGTATTCTCTGATTCAATACCTCTCGTGACGAAACATTGGCTTTCTTAATAGTGCCATACTTCTTCCTCCCAGTTGCTCACACTGTTTCCTACTTTTTGTGTACTTGCCAGTCTGAAAGAAGCGATATGTCACTAGTTGTGTATCATAAAAGAGTCATCGTTTCTCCTCCTAGAGGTTATTCGAGATTTCTTAATCCAAACACCTAGTATCAAGGCATTGGCTACTATAAGAGAGTCATAGTTACTCGTCCCCATTGCTCACCCAGTCTGTAACTTTTTCGTACTGTGGCCAGTCTGCCAGAAGCAATATGTCACTCGTTGTGTATCTTAAGAGATTCATCGTTACTCCCTCCATAGGTTACTCATATTCTCTGATTCAATACCTCTCGTGACGAAACATTGGCTCTCTTAATAGTGCCATACTTCTTCCTCCCAGTTGCTCACACTGTTTCCTACTTTTTGTGTACTTGCCAGTCTGCTAGAAGCGATATGTCACTAGTTGTGTATCATAAAAGAGTCATCGTTTCTCCTCCTAGGGGTTATTCGAGACTTCTTAATCCAAACACCTAGTAACAAGGCATTGGCTACCTTAAGAGAGTCATAGTTACTCGTCCCCATTGCTCTCACAGTCTGCCACTTTTTCTTACTATGGCCAGTCTGCCAGAAGCGATATGTCACTCGTTGTGTATCTTAAGAGATTCATCGTTACTCCTTCCATAGGCTACTGGTATTCTCTGATTCAATACCTCTCGTGACGAAAAAGTCGCTATCTTAATAGTGCAATACCTCTTCCTCCCAGTTGCTCACACAGTCTACTACTTTTTGTGTAGTTTTTGTCTGCCAGAAACTATAATTCACTAGTTGTGTATCATAAAAGAGTCAACGTATCTCCTCCTAGGGGTTATTCGAGATTTCTTAATCCAAACACCTAGTAACGAGGCATTGGCTATCTTAAGAGAGTCATAGTTACTCGTCCCAATTGCTCACCCAGTCTGCCACTTTTTCTTACTGTGGCCAGTCTGCCAGAAGCGATATGTCACTCGTTAAGTATCTTAAGAGATTCGTCGTTACTCCTTTCATAGGTTACTGGTATTCTCTGATTCAATACCTCTCGTGACGAAAAAGTCGCTATCTTAATAGTGCAATACTTCTTCCTCCCAGTTGCTCACACTGTCTACTACTTTTTGTGTAGTTTTGTCTGCCAGAAACTATAATTCACTAGTTGTGTATCATAAATGTGTCATCGTTTCTCCTCCTAGGGATATTCGAGATTTCTTAATCCAAACCCCTAGTAACGAGGCATTGGCTACCTTAAGAGAGTCATAGTTACTCGTCCCAATTGCTCACCCAGTCTGCCACTTATTCTTACTGTGGCCAGTCTGCCAGAAGCGATATGTCACTCGTTGTGTATCTTAAGAGATTCATCGTTACTCCTTCCATAGGCTACTGGTATTCTCTGATTCAATACCTCTCGTGACGAAAAAGTCGCTATCTTAATAGTGCAATACCTCTTCCTCCCAGTTGCTCACACAGTCTACTACTTTTTGTGTAGTTTTTGTCTGCCAGAAACTATAATTCACTAGTTGTGTATCATAAAAGAGTCAACGTATCTCCTCCTAGGGGTTATTCGAGATTTCTTAATCCAAACACCTAGTAACGAGGCATTGGCTACCTTAAGAGAGTCATAGTTACTCGTCCCAATTGCTCACCCAGTCTGCCACTTTTTCTTACTGTGGCCAGTCTGCCAGAAGCGATATGTCACTCGTTGTGTATCTTAAGAGATTCGTCGTTACTCCTTTCATAGGTTACTGGTATTCTCTGATTCAATACCTCTCGTGACGAAAAAGTCGCTATCTTAATAGTGCAATACTTCTTCCTCCCAGTTGCTCACACTGTCTACTACTTTTTGTGTAGTTTTGTCTGCCAGAAACTATAATTCACTAGTTGTGTATCATAAATGTGTCATCGTTTCTCCTCCTAGGGATATTCGAGATTTCTTAATCCAAACCCCTAGTAACGAGGCATTGGCTACCTTAAGAGAGTCATAGTTACTCGTCCCAATTGCTCACCCAGTCTGCCACTTATTCTTACTGTGGCCAGTCTGCCAGAAGCGATATGTCACTCGTTGTGTATCTTAAGAGATTCATCGTTACTCCTTGCATAGGTTACTGGTATTCTCTGATTCAATACCTCCCGTGACGAAAAAGTCGCTATCTTAATAGTGCAATACTTCTTCCTCCCAGTTGCTCACACTGTTTCCTACTTTTTGTGTACTTGCCAGTCTGCCAGAAGAGATATGTCACTAGTTGTGTATCATAAAAGAGTCATCGTTTCTCCTCCTAATGGTTATTCGAAATTTCTTAATCGAAACCCCTAGTAACGAGGCATTGGCTACCTTAAGAGAGTCATAGTTACTCGTCCCAATTGCTCACCCAGTCTGCCACTTATTCTTACTGTGGCCAGTCTGCCAGAAGCGATATGTCACTCGTTGTGCATCTTAAGAGATTCATCGTTACTCCCTCCATAGGTTACTGGTATTCTCTGATTCAATACCTCTCGTGACGAAACATTGGCTTTCTTAATAGTGCCATACTTCTTCCTCCCAGTTGCTCACACTGTTTCCTACTTTTTGTGTACTTGCCAGTCTGAAAGAAGCGATATGTCACTAGTTGTGTATCATAAAAGAGTCATCGTTTCTCCTCCTAGAGGTTATTCGAGATTTCTTAATCCAAACACCTAGTATCAAGGCATTGGCTACCTTAAGAGAGTCATAGTTACTCGTCCCCATTGCTCACCCAGTCTGTAACTTTTTCGTACTGTGGCCAGTCTGCCAGAAGCAATATGTCACTCGTTGTGTATCTTAAGAGATTCATCGTTACTCCCTCCATAGGTTACTCATATTCTCTGATTCAATACCTCTCGTGACGAAACATTGGCTCTCTTAATAGTGCCATACTTCTTCCTCCCAGTTGCTCACACTGTTTCCTACTTTTTGTGTACTTGCCAGTCTGCTAGAAGCGATATGTCACTAGTTGTGTATCATAAAAGAGTCATCGTTTCTCCTCCTAGGGGTTATTCGAGATTTCTTAATCCAAACACCTAGTAACAAGGCATTGGCTACCTTAAGAGAGTCATAGTTACTCGTCCCCATTGCTCTCACAGTCTGCCACTTTTTCTTACTGTGGCCAGTCTGCCAGAAGCGATATGTCACTCGTTGTGTATCTTAAGAGATTCATCGTTACTCCTTCCATAGGCTACTGGTATTCTCTGATTCAATACCTCTCGTGACGAAAAAGTCGCTATCTTAATAGTGCAATACCTCTTCCTCCCAGTTGCTCACACAGTCTACTACTTTTTGTGTAGTTTTTGTCTGCCAGAAACTATAATTCACTAGTTGTGTATCATAAAAGAGTCAACGTATCTCCTCCTAGGGGTTATTCGAGATTTCTTAATGCAAACACCTAGTAACGAGGCATTGGCTACCTTAAGAGAGTCATAGTTACTCGTCCCAATTGCTCACCCAGTCTGCCACTTTTTCTTACTGTGGCCAGTCTGCCAGAAGCGATATGTCACTCGTTGTGTATCTTAAGAGATTCGTCGTTACTCCTTTCATAGGTTACTGGTATTCTCTGATTCAATACCTCTCGTGACGAAAAAGTCGCTATCTTAATAGTGCAATACTTCTTCCTCCCAGTTGCTCACACTGTCTACTACTTTTTGTGTAGTTTTGTCTGCCAGAAACTATAATTCACTAGTTGTGTATCATAAATGTGTCATCGTTTCTCCTCCTAGGGATATTCGAGATTTCTTAATCCAAACCCCTAGTAACGAGGCATTGGCTACCTTAAGAGAGTCATAGTTACTCGTCCCAATTGCTCACCCAGTCTGCCACTTATTCTTACTGTGGCCAGTCTGCCAGAAGCGATATGTCACTCGTTGTGTATCTTAAGAGATTCATCGTTACTCCTTCCATAGGCTACTGGTATTCTCTGATTCAATACCTCTCGTGACGAAAAAGTCGCTATCTTAATAGTGCAATACCTCTTCCTCCCAGTTGCTCACACAGTCTACTACTTTTTGTGTAGTTTTTGTCTGCCAGAAACTATAATTCACTAGTTGTGTATCATAAAAGAGTCAACGTATCTCCTCCTAGGGGTTATTCGAGATTTCTTAATCCAAACACCTAGTAACGAGGCATTGGCTACCTTAAGAGAGTCATAGTTACTCGTCCCAATTGCTCACCCAGTCTGCCACTTTTTCTTACTGTGGCCAGTCTGCCAGAAGCGATATGTCACTCGTTGTGCATCTTAAGAGATTCATCGTTACTCCTTCCATAGGCTACTGGTATTCTCTGATTCAATACCTCCCGTGACGAAAAAGTCGCTATCTTAATAGTGCAATACTTCTTCCTCCCAGTTGCTCACACTGTTTCCTACTTTTTGTGTACTTGCCAGTCTGCCAGAAGAGATATGTCACTAGTTGTGTATCATAAAAGAGTCATCGTTTCTCCTCCTAATGGTTATTCGAAATTTCTTAATCGAAACCCCTAGTAACGAGGCATTGGCTACCTTAAGAGAGTCATAGTTACTCGTCCCAATTGCTCACCCAGTCTGCCACTTATTCTTACTGTGGCCAGTCTGCCAGAAGCGATATGTCACTCGTTGTGCATCTTAAGAGATTCATCGTTACTCCCTCCATAGGTTACTGGTATTCTCTGATTCAATACCTCTCGTGACGAAACATTGGCTTTCTTAATAGTGCCATACATCTTCCTCCCAGTTGCTCACACTGTTTCCTACTTTTTGTGTACTTGCCAGTCTGAAAGAAGCGATATGTCACTAGTTGTGTATCATAAAAGAGTCATCGTTTCTCCTCCTAGAGGTTATTCGAGATTTCTTAATCCAAACACCTAGTATCAAGGCATTGGCTACTATAAGAGAGTCATAGTTACTCGTCCCCATTGCTCACCCAGTCTGTAACTTTTTCGTACTGTGGCCAGTCTGCCAGAAGCAATATGTCACTCGTTGTGTATCTTAAGAGATTCATCGTTACTCCCTCCATAGGTTACTCATATTCTCTGATTCAATACCTCTCGTGACGAAACATTGGCTCTCTTAATAGTGCCATACTTCTTCCTCCCAGTTGCTCACACTGTTTCCTACTTTTTGTGTACTTGCCAGTCTGCTAGAAGCGATATGTCACTAGTTGTGTATCATAAAAGAGTCATCGTTTCTCCTCCTAGGGGTTATTCGAGACTTCTTAATCCAAACACCTAGTAACAAGGCATTGGCTACCTTAAGAGAGTCATAGTTACTCGTCCCCATTGCTCTCACAGTCTGCCACTTTTTCTTACTATGGCCAGTCTGCCAGAAGCGATATGTCACTCGTTGTGTATCTTAAGAGATTCATCGTTACTCCTTCCATAGGCTACTGGTATTCTCTGATTCAATACCTCTCGTGACGAAAAAGTCGCTATCTTAATAGTGCAATACCTCTTCCTCCCAGTTGCTCACACAGTCTACTACTTTTTGTGTAGTTTTTGTCTGCCAGAAACTATAATTCACTAGTTGTGTATCATAAAAGAGTCAACGTATCTCCTCCTAGGGGTTATTCGAGATTTCTTAATCCAAACACCTAGTAACGAGGCATTGGCTACCTTAAGAGAGTCATAGTTACTCGTCCCAATTGCTCACCCAGTCTGCCACTTTTTCTTACTGTGGCCAGTCTGCCAGAAGCGATATGTCACTCGTTAAGTATCTTAAGAGATTCGTCGTTACTCCTTTCATAGGTTACTGGTATTCTCTGATTCAATACCTCTCGTGACGAAAAAGTCGCTATCTTAATAGTGCAATACTTCTTCCTCCCAGTTGCTCACACTGTCTACTACTTTTTGTGTAGTTTTGTCTGCCAGAAACTATAATTCACTAGTTGTGTATCATAAATGTGTCATCGTTTCTCCTCCTAGGGATATTCGAGATTTCTTAATCCAAACCCCTAGTAACGAGGCATTGGCTACCTTAAGAGAGTCATAGTTACTCGTCCCAATTGCTCACCCAGTCTGCCACTTATTCTTACTGTGGCCAGTCTGCCAGAAGCGATATGTCACTCGTTGTGTATCTTAAGAGATTCATCGTTACTCCTTCCATAGGCTACTGGTATTCTCTGATTCAATACCTCTCGTGACGAAAAAGTCGCTATCTTAATAGTGCAATACCTCTTCCTCCCAGTTGCTCACACAGTCTACTACTTTTTGTGTAGTTTTTGTCTGCCAGAAACTATAATTCACTAGTTGTGTATCATAAAAGAGTCAACGTATCTCCTCCTAGGGGTTATTCGAGATTTCTTAATCCAAACACCTAGTAACGAGGCATTGGCTACCTTAAGAGAGTCATAGTTACTCGTCCCAATTGCTCACCCAGTCTGCCACTTTTTCTTACTGTGGCCAGTCTGCCAGAAGCGATATGTCACTCGTTGTGTATCTTAAGAGATTCGTCGTTACTCCTTTCATAGGTTACTGGTATTCTCTGATTCAATACCTCTCGTGACGAAAAAGTCGCTATCTTAATAGTGCAATACTTCTTCCTCCCAGTTGCTCACACTGTCTACTACTTTTTGTGTAGTTTTGTCTGCCAGAAACTATAATTCACTAGTTGTGTATCATAAATGTGTCATCGTTTCTCCTCCTAGGGATATTCGAGATTTCTTAATCCAAACCCCTAGTAACGAGGCATTGGCTACCTTAAGAGAGTCATAGTTACTCGTCCCAATTGCTCACCCAGTCTGCCACTTATTCTTACTGTGGCCAGTCTGCCAGAAGCGATATGTCACTCGTTGTGTATCTTAAGAGATTCATCGTTACTCCTTGCATAGGTTACTGGTATTCTCTGATTCAATACCTCCCGTGACGAAAAAGTCGCTATCTTAATAGTGCAATACTTCTTCCTCCCAGTTGCTCACACTGTTTCCTACTTTTTGTGTACTTGCCAGTCTGCCAGAAGAGATATGTCACTAGTTGTGTATCATAAAAGAGTCATCGTTTCTCCTCCTAATGGTTATTCGAAATTTCTTAATCGAAACCCCTAGTAACGAGGCATTGGCTACCTTAAGAGAGTCATAGTTACTCGTCCCAATTGCTCACCCAGTCTGCCACTTATTCTTACTGTGGCCAGTCTGCCAGAAGCGATATGTCACTCGTTGTGCATCTTAAGAGATTCATCGTTACTCCCTCCATAGGTTACTGGTATTCTCTGATTCAATACCTCTCGTGACGAAACATTGGCTTTCTTAATAGTGCCATACTTCTTCCTCCCAGTTGCTCACACTGTTTCCTACTTTTTGTGTACTTGCCAGTCTGAAAGAAGCGATATGTCACTAGTTGTGTATCATAAAAGAGTCATCGTTTCTCCTCCTAGAGGTTATTCGAGATTTCTTAATCCAAACACCTAGTATCAAGGCATTGGCTACCTTAAGAGAGTCATAGTTACTCGTCCCCATTGCTCACCCAGTCTGTAACTTTTTCGTACTGTGGCCAGTCTGCCAGAAGCAATATGTCACTCGTTGTGTATCTTAAGAGATTCATCGTTACTCCCTCCATAGGTTACTCATATTCTCTGATTCAATACCTCTCGTGACGAAACATTGGCTCTCTTAATAGTGCCATACTTCTTCCTCCCAGTTGCTCACACTGTTTCCTACTTTTTGTGTACTTGCCAGTCTGCTAGAAGCGATATGTCACTAGTTGTGTATCATAAAAGAGTCATCGTTTCTCCTCCTAGGGGTTATTCGAGATTTCTTAATCCAAACACCTAGTAACAAGGCATTGGCTACCTTAAGAGAGTCATAGTTACTCGTCCCCATTGCTCTCACAGTCTGCCACTTTTTCTTACTGTGGCCAGTCTGCCAGAAGCGATATGTCACTCGTTGTGTATCTTAAGAGATTCATCGTTACTCCTTCCATAGGCTACTGGTATTCTCTGATTCAATACCTCTCGTGACGAAAAAGTCGCTATCTTAATAGTGCAATACCTCTTCCTCCCAGTTGCTCACACAGTCTACTACTTTTTGTGTAGTTTTTGTCTGCCAGAAACTATAATTCACTAGTTGTGTATCATAAAAGAGTCAACGTATCTCCTCCTAGGGGTTATTCGAGATTTCTTAATGCAAACACCTAGTAACGAGGCATTGGCTACCTTAAGAGAGTCATAGTTACTCGTCCCAATTGCTCACCCAGTCTGCCACTTTTTCTTACTGTGGCCAGTCTGCCAGAAGCGATATGTCACTCGTTGTGTATCTTAAGAGATTCGTCGTTACTCCTTTCATAGGTTACTGGTATTCTCTGATTCAATACCTCTCGTGACGAAAAAGTCGCTATCTTAATAGTGCAATACTTCTTCCTCCCAGTTGCTCACACTGTCTACTACTTTTTGTGTAGTTTTGTCTGCCAGAAACTATAATTCACTAGTTGTGTATCATAAATGTGTCATCGTTTCTCCTCCTAGGGATATTCGAGATTTCTTAATCCAAACCCCTAGTAACGAGGCATTGGCTACCTTAAGAGAGTCATAGTTACTCGTCCCAATTGCTCACCCAGTCTGCCACTTATTCTTACTGTGGCCAGTCTGCCAGAAGCGATATGTCACTCGTTGTGTATCTTAAGAGATTCATCGTTACTCCTTCCATAGGCTACTGGTATTCTCTGATTCAATACCTCTCGTGACGAAAAAGTCGCTATCTTAATAGTGCAATACCTCTTCCTCCCAGTTGCTCACACAGTCTACTACTTTTTGTGTAGTTTTTGTCTGCCAGAAACTATAATTCACTAGTTGTGTATCATAAAAGAGTCAACGTATCTCCTCCTAGGGGTTATTCGAGATTTCTTAATCCAAACACCTAGTAACGAGGCATTGGCTACCTTAAGAGAGTCATAGTTACTCGTCCCAATTGCTCACCCAGTCTGCCACTTTTTCTTACTGTGGCCAGTCTGCCAGAAGCGATATGTCACTCGTTGTGCATCTTAAGAGATTCATCGTTACTCCTTCCATAGGCTACTGGTATTCTCTGATTCAATACCTCCCGTGACGAAAAAGTCGCTATCTTAATAGTGCAATACTTCTTCCTCCCAGTTGCTCACACTGTTTCCTACTTTTTGTGTACTTGCCAGTCTGCCAGAAGAGATATGTCACTAGTTGTGTATCATAAAAGAGTCATCGTTTCTCCTCCTAATGGTTATTCGAAATTTCTTAATCGAAACCCCTAGTAACGAGGCATTGGCTACCTTAAGAGAGTCATAGTTACTCGTCCCAATTGCTCACCCAGTCTGCCACTTATTCTTACTGTGGCCAGTCTGCCAGAAGCGATATGTCACTCGTTGTGCATCTTAAGAGATTCATCGTTACTCCCTCCATAGGTTACTGGTATTCTCTGATTCAATACCTCTCGTGACGAAACATTGGCTTTCTTAATAGTGCCATACATCTTCCTCCCAGTTGCTCACACTGTTTCCTACTTTTTGTGTACTTGCCAGTCTGAAAGAAGCGATATGTCACTAGTTGTGTATCATAAAAGAGTCATCGTTTCTCCTCCTAGAGGTTATTCGAGATTTCTTAATCCAAACACCTAGTATCAAGGCATTGGCTACTATAAGAGAGTCATAGTTACTCGTCCCCATTGCTCACCCAGTCTGTAACTTTTTCGTACTGTGGCCAGTCTGCCAGAAGCAATATGTCACTCGTTGTGTATCTTAAGAGATTCATCGTTACTCCCTCCATAGGTTACTCATATTCTCTGATTCAATACCTCTCGTGACGAAACATTGGCTCTCTTAATAGTGCCATACTTCTTCCTCCCAGTTGCTCACACTGTTTCCTACTTTTTGTGTACTTGCCAGTCTGCTAGAAGCGATATGTCACTAGTTGTGTATCATAAAAGAGTCATCGTTTCTCCTCCTAGGGGTTATTCGAGACTTCTTAATCCAAACACCTAGTAACAAGGCATTGGCTACCTTAAGAGAGTCATAGTTACTCGTCCCCATTGCTCTCACAGTCTGCCACTTTTTCTTACTATGGCCAGTCTGCCAGAAGCGATATGTCACTCGTTGTGTATCTTAAGAGATTCATCGTTACTCCTTCCATAGGCTACTGGTATTCTCTGATTCAATACCTCTCGTGACGAAAAAGTCGCTATCTTAATAGTGCAATACCTCTTCCTCCCAGTTGCTCACACAGTCTACTACTTTTTGTGTAGTTTTTGTCTGCCAGAAACTATAATTCACTAGTTGTGTATCATAAAAGAGTCAACGTATCTCCTCCTAGGGGTTATTCGAGATTTCTTAATCCAAACACCTAGTAACGAGGCATTGGCTACCTTAAGAGAGTCATAGTTACTCGTCCCAATTGCTCACCCAGTCTGCCACTTTTTCTTACTGTGGCCAGTCTGCCAGAAGCGATATGTCACTCGTTAAGTATCTTAAGAGATTCGTCGTTACTCCTTTCATAGGTTACTGGTATTCTCTGATTCAATACCTCTCGTGACGAAAAAGTCGCTATCTTAATAGTGCAATACTTCTTCCTCCCAGTTGCTCACACTGTCTACTACTTTTTGTGTAGTTTTGTCTGCCAGAAACTATAATTCACTAGTTGTGTATCATAAATGTGTCATCGTTTCTCCTCCTAGGGATATTCGAGATTTCTTAATCCAAACCCCTAGTAACGAGGCATTGGCTACCTTAAGAGAGTCATAGTTACTCGTCCCAATTGCTCACCCAGTCTGCCACTTATTCTTACTGTGGCCAGTCTGCCAGAAGCGATATGTCACTCGTTGTGTATCTTAAGAGATTCATCGTTACTCCTTCCATAGGCTACTGGTATTCTCTGATTCAATACCTCTCGTGACGAAAAAGTCGCTATCTTAATAGTGCAATACCTCTTCCTCCCAGTTGCTCACACAGTCTACTACTTTTTGTGTAGTTTTTGTCTGCCAGAAACTATAATTCACTAGTTGTGTATCATAAAAGAGTCAACGTATCTCCTCCTAGGGGTTATTCGAGATTTCTTAATCCAAACACCTAGTAACGAGGCATTGGCTACCTTAAGAGAGTCATAGTTACTCGTCCCAATTGCTCACCCAGTCTGCCACTTTTTCTTACTGTGGCCAGTCTGCCAGAAGCGATATGTCACTCGTTGTGTATCTTAAGAGATTCGTCGTTACTCCTTTCATAGGTTACTGGTATTCTCTGATTCAATACCTCTCGTGACGAAAAAGTCGCTATCTTAATAGTGCAATACTTCTTCCTCCCAGTTGCTCACACTGTCTACTACTTTTTGTGTAGTTTTGTCTGCCAGAAACTATAATTCACTAGTTGTGTATCATAAATGTGTCATCGTTTCTCCTCCTAGGGATATTCGAGATTTCTTAATCCAAACCCCTAGTAACGAGGCATTGGCTACCTTAAGAGAGTCATAGTTACTCGTCCCAATTGCTCACCCAGTCTGCCACTTATTCTTACTGTGGCCAGTCTGCCAGAAGCGATATGTCACTCGTTGTGTATCTTAAGAGATTCATCGTTACTCCTTGCATAGGTTACTGGTATTCTCTGATTCAATACCTCCCGTGACGAAAAAGTCGCTATCTTAATAGTGCAATACTTCTTCCTCCCAGTTGCTCACACTGTTTCCTACTTTTTGTGTACTTGCCAGTCTGCCAGAAGAGATATGTCACTAGTTGTGTATCATAAAAGAGTCATCGTTTCTCCTCCTAATGGTTATTCGAAATTTCTTAATCGAAACCCCTAGTAACGAGGCATTGGCTACCTTAAGAGAGTCATAGTTACTCGTCCCAATTGCTCACCCAGTCTGCCACTTATTCTTACTGTGGCCAGTCTGCCAGAAGCGATATGTCACTCGTTGTGCATCTTAAGAGATTCATCGTTACTCCCTCCATAGGTTACTGGTATTCTCTGATTCAATACCTCTCGTGACGAAACATTGGCTTTCTTAATAGTGCCATACTTCTTCCTCCCAGTTGCTCACACTGTTTCCTACTTTTTGTGTACTTGCCAGTCTGAAAGAAGCGATATGTCACTAGTTGTGTATCATAAAAGAGTCATCGTTTCTCCTCCTAGAGGTTATTCGAGATTTCTTAATCCAAACACCTAGTATCAAGGCATTGGCTACCTTAAGAGAGTCATAGTTACTCGTCCCCATTGCTCACCCAGTCTGTAACTTTTTCGTACTGTGGCCAGTCTGCCAGAAGCAATATGTCACTCGTTGTGTATCTTAAGAGATTCATCGTTACTCCCTCCATAGGTTACTCATATTCTCTGATTCAATACCTCTCGTGACGAAACATTGGCTCTCTTAATAGTGCCATACTTCTTCCTCCCAGTTGCTCACACTGTTTCCTACTTTTTGTGTACTTGCCAGTCTGCTAGAAGCGATATGTCACTAGTTGTGTATCATAAAAGAGTCATCGTTTCTCCTCCTAGGGGTTATTCGAGATTTCTTAATCCAAACACCTAGTAACAAGGCATTGGCTACCTTAAGAGAGTCATAGTTACTCGTCCCCATTGCTCTCACAGTCTGCCACTTTTTCTTACTGTGGCCAGTCTGCCAGAAGCGATATGTCACTCGTTGTGTATCTTAAGAGATTCATCGTTACTCCTTCCATAGGCTACTGGTATTCTCTGATTCAATACCTCTCGTGACGAAAAAGTCGCTATCTTAATAGTGCAATACCTCTTCCTCCCAGTTGCTCACACAGTCTACTACTTTTTGTGTAGTTTTTGTCTGCCAGAAACTATAATTCACTAGTTGTGTATCATAAAAGAGTCAACGTATCTCCTCCTAGGGGTTATTCGAGATTTCTTAATGCAAACACCTAGTAACGAGGCATTGGCTACCTTAAGAGAGTCATAGTTACTCGTCCCAATTGCTCACCCAGTCTGCCACTTTTTCTTACTGTGGCCAGTCTGCCAGAAGCGATATGTCACTCGTTGTGTATCTTAAGAGATTCGTCGTTACTCCTTTCATAGGTTACTGGTATTCTCTGATTCAATACCTCTCGTGACGAAAAAGTCGCTATCTTAATAGTGCAATACTTCTTCCTCCCAGTTGCTCACACTGTCTACTACTTTTTGTGTAGTTTTGTCTGCCAGAAACTATAATTCACTAGTTGTGTATCATAAATGTGTCATCGTTTCTCCTCCTAGGGATATTCGAGATTTCTTAATCCAAACCCCTAGTAACGAGGCATTGGCTACCTTAAGAGAGTCATAGTTACTCGTCCCAATTGCTCACCCAGTCTGCCACTTATTCTTACTGTGGCCAGTCTGCCAGAAGCGATATGTCACTCGTTGTGTATCTTAAGAGATTCATCGTTACTCCTTCCATAGGCTACTGGTATTCTCTGATTCAATACCTCTCGTGACGAAAAAGTCGCTATCTTAATAGTGCAATACCTCTTGCTCCCAGTTGCTCACACAGTCTACTACTTTTTGTGTAGTTTTTGTCTGCCAGAAACTATAATTCACTAGTTGTGTATCATAAAAGAGTCAACGTATCTCCTCCTAGGGGTTATTCGAGATTTCTTAATCCAAACACCTAGTAACGAGGCATTGGCTACCTTAAGAGAGTCATAGTTACTCGTCCCAATTGCTCACCCAGTCTGCCACTTTTTCTTACTGTGGCCAGTCTGCCAGAAGCGATATGTCACTCGTTGTGTATCTTAAGAGATTCGTCGTTACTCCTTTCATAGGTTACTGGTATTCTCTGATTCAATACCTCTCGTGACGAAAAAGTCGCTATCTTAATAGTGCAATACCTCTTCCTCCCAGTTGCTCACACTGTCTACTACTTTTTGTGTAGTTTTGTCTGCCAGAAACTATAATTCACTAGTTGTGTATCATAAATGTGTCATCGTTTCTCCTCCTAGGGATATTCGAGATTTCTTAATCCAAACCCCTAGTAACGAGGCATTGGCTACCTTAAGAGAGTCATAGTTACTCGTCCCAATTGCTCACCCAGTCTGCCACTTATTCTTACTGTGGCCAGTCTGCCAGAAGCGATATGTCACTCGTTGTGTATCTTAAGAGATTCGTCGTTACTCCTTCCATGGGTTACTGGTATTCTCTGATTCAATACCTCTCGTGACGAAAAAGTCACTATCTTAATAGTGCAATACTTCTTCTTCCCAGTTGCTCACACAGTCTACTACTTTTTGTGTAGTTTTTGTCTGCCAGAAACTATAATTCACTAGTTGCGTATCATAAAAGAGTCAACGTATCTCCTCCTAGGGGTTATTCGAGATTTCTTAATCCAAACCCCTAGTAACGAGGCATTGGCTACCTTAAGAGAGTCATAGTTACTCGTCCCAATTGCTCACCCAGTCTGCCACTTATTCTTACTGTGGCCAGTCTGCCAGAAGCGATATGTCACTCGTTGTGTATCTTAAGAGATTCATCGTTACTCCTTCCATAGGTTACTGGTATTCTCTGATTCAATACCTCTCGTGACGAAACATTGGCTTTCTTAATAGTGCCATACTTCTTCCTCCCAGTTGCTCACACTGTTTCCTACTTTTTGTGTACTTGCCAGTCTGAAAGAAGCGATATGTCACTAGTTGTGTATCATAAAAGAGTCATCGTTTCTCCTCCTAGGGGTTATTCGAGATTTCTTAATCCAAACACCTAGTATCAAGGCATTGGCTACCTTAAGAGAGTCATAGTTACTCGTCCCCATTGCTCACCCAGTCTGTAACTTTTTCTTACTGTGGCCAGTCTGCCAGAAGCGATATGTCACTCGTTGTGTATCTTAAGAGATTCGTCGTTACTCCTTTCATAGGTTACTGGTATTCTCTGATTCAATACCTCTCGTGACGAAAAAGTCGCTATCTTAATAGTGCAATACTTCTTCCTCCCAGTTGCTCACACTGTCTACTACTTTTTGTGTAGTTTTGTCTGCCAGAAACTATAATTCACTAGTTGTGTATCATAAATGTGTCATCGTTTCTCCTCCTAGGGATATTCGAGATTTCTTAATCCAAACCCCTAGTAACGAGGCATTGGCTACCTTAAGAGAGTCATAGTTACTCGTCCCAATTGCTCACCCAGTCTGCCACTTATTCTTACTGTGGCCAGTCTGCCAGAAGCGATATGTCACTCGTTGTGTATCTTAAGAGATTCATCGTTACTCCTTCCATAGGTTACTGGTATTCTCTGATTCAATACCTCTCGTGACGAAACATTGGCTTTCTTAATAGTGCCATACTTCTTCCTCCCAGTTGCTCACACTGTTTCCTACTTTTTGTGTACTTGCCAGTCTGAAAGAAGCGATATGTCACTAGTTGTGTATCATAAAAGAGTCATCGTTTCTCCTCCTAGAGGTTATTCGAGATTTCTTAATCCAAACACCTAGTATCAAGGCATTGGCTACCTTAAGAGAGTCATAGTTACTCGTCCCCATTGCTCACCCAGTCTGTAACTTTTTCGTACTGTGGCCAGTCTGCCAGAAGCAATATGTCACTCGTTGTGTATCTTAAGAGATTCATCGTTACTCCTTCCATAGGTTACTGGTATTCTCTGATTCAATACCTCTCGTGACGAAACATTGGCTTTCTTAATAGTGCCATACTTCTTCCTCCCAGTTGCTCACACTGTTTCCTACTTTTTGTGTACTTGCCAGTCTGAAAGAAGCGATATGTCACTAGTTGTGTATCATAAAAGAGTCATCGTTTCTCCTCCTAGGGGTTATTCGAGATTTCTTAATCCAAACACCTAGTATCAAGGCATTGGCTACCTTAAGAGAGTCATAGTTACTCGTCCCCATTGCTCACCCAGTCTGTAACTTTTTCTTACTGTGGCCAGTCTGCCAGAAGCGATATGTCACTCGTTGTGTATCTTAAGAGATTCGTCGTTACTCCTTTCATAGGTTACTGGTATTCTCTGATTCAATACCTCTCGTGACGAAAAAGTCGCTATCTTAATAGTGCAATACTTCTTCCTCCCAGTTGCTCACACTGTCTACTACTTTTTGTGTAGTTTTGTCTGCCAGAAACTATAATTCACTAGTTGTGTATCATAAATGTGTCATCGTTTCTCCTCCTAGGGATATTCGAGATTTCTTAATCCAAACCCCTAGTAACGAGGCATTGGCTACCTTAAGAGAGTCATAGTTACTCGTCCCAATTGCTCACCCAGTCTGCCACTTATTCTTACTGTGGCCAGTCTGCCAGAAGCGATATGTCACTCGTTGTGTATCTTAAGAGATTCATCGTTACTCCTTCCATAGGTTACTGGTATTCTCTGATTCAATACCTCTCGTGACGAAACATTGGCTTTCTTAATAGTGCCATACTTCTTCCTCCCAGTTGCTCACACTGTTTCCTACTTTTTGTGTACTTGCCAGTCTGAAAGAAGCGATATGTCACTAGTTGTGTATCATAAAAGAGTCATCGTTTCTCCTCCTAGAGGTTATTCGAGATTTCTTAATCCAAACACCTAGTATCAAGGCATTGGCTACCTTAAGAGAGTCATAGTTACTCGTCCCCATTGCTCACCCAGTCTGTAACTTTTTCGTACTGTGGCCAGTCTGCCAGAAGCAATATGTCACTCGTTGTGTATCTTAAGAGATTCATCGTTACTCCCTCCATAGGTTACTCATATTCTCTGATTCAATACCTCTCGTGACGAAACATTGGCTCTCTTAATAGTGCCATACTTCTTCCTCCCAGTTGCTCACACTGTTTCCTACTTTTTGTGTACTTGCCAGTCTGCTAGAAGCGATATGTCACTAGTTGTGTATCATAAAAGAGTCATCGTTTCTCCTCCTAGGGGTTATTCGAGATTTCTTAATCCAAACACCTAGTAACAAGGCATTGGCTACCTTAAGAGAGTCATAGTTACTCGTCCCCATTGCTCTCACAGTCTGCCACTTTTTCTTACTGTGGCCAGTCTGCCAGAAGCGATATGTCACTCGTTGTGTATCTTAAGAGATTCATCGTTACTCCTTCCATAGGCTACTGGTATTCTCTGATTCAATACCTCTCGTGACGAAAAAGTCGCTATCTTAATAGTGCAATACCTCTTCCTCCCAGTTGCTCACACAGTCTACTACTTTTTGTGTAGTTTTTGTCTGCCAGAAACTATAATTCACTAGTTGTGTATCATAAAAGAGTCAACGTATCTCCTCCTAGGGGTTATTCGAGATTTCTTAATCCAAACACCTAGTAACGAGGCATTGGCTACCTTAAGAGAGTCATAGTTACTCGTCCCAATTGCTCACCCAGTCTGCCACTTTTTCTTACTGTGGCCAGTCTGCCAGAAGCGATATGTCACTCGTTGTGTATCTTAAGAGATTCGTCGTTACTCCTTTCATAGGTTACTGGTATTCTCTGATTCAATACCTCTCGTGACGAAAAAGTCGCTATCTTAATAGTGCAATACTTCTTCCTCCCAGTTGCTCACACTGTCTACTACTTTTTGTGTAGTTTTGTCTGCCAGAAACTATAATTCACTAGTTGTGTATCATAAATGTGTCATCGTTTCTCCTCCTAGGGATATTCGAGATTTCTTAATCCAAACCCCTAGTAACGAGGCATTGGCTACCTTAAGAGAGTCATAGTTACTCGTCCCAATTGCTCACCCAGTCTGCCACTTATTCTTACTGTGGCCAGTCTGCCAGAAGCGATATGTCACTCGTTGTGTATCTTAAGAGATTCATCGTTACTCCTTCCATAGGCTACTGGTATTCTCTGATTCAATACCTCTCGTGACGAAAAAGTCGCTATCTTAATAGTGCAATACCTCTTCCTCCCAGTTGCTCACACAGTCTACTACTTTTTGTGTAGTTTTTGTCTGCCAGAAACTATAATTCACTAGTTGTGTATCATAAAAGAGTCAACGTATCTCCTCCTAGGGGTTATTCGAGATTTCTTAATCCAAACACCTAGTAACGAGGCATTGGCTACCTTAAGAGAGTCATAGTTACTCGTCCCAATTGCTCACCCAGTCTGCCACTTTTTCTTACTGTGGCCAGTCTGCCAGAAGCGATATGTCACTCGTTGTGTATCTTAAGAGATTCGTCGTTACTCCTTTCATAGGTTACTGGTATTCTCTGATTCAATACCTCTCGTGACGAAAAAGTCGCTATCTTAATAGTGCAATACCTCTTCCTCCCAGTTGCTCACACTGTCTACTACTTTTTGTGTAGTTTTGTCTGCCAGAAACTATAATTCACTAGTTGTGTATCATAAATGTGTCATCGTTTCTCCTCCTAGGGATATTCGAGATTTCTTAATCCAAACCCCTAGTAACGAGGCATTGGCTACCTTAAGAGAGTCATAGTTACTCGTCCCAATTGCTCACCCAGTCTGCCACTTATTCTTACTGTGGCCAGTCTGCCAGAAGCGATATGTCACTCGTTGTGTATCTTAAGAGATTCGTCGTTACTCCTTCCATGGGTTACTGGTATTCTCTGATTCAATACCTCTCGTGACGAAAAAGTCACTATCTTAATAGTGCAATACTTCTTCTTCCCAGTTGCTCACACAGTCTACTACTTTTTGTGTAGTTTTTGTCTGCCAGAAACTATAATTCACTAGTTGCGTATCATAAAAGAGTCAACGTATCTCCTCCTAGGGGTTATTCGAGATTTCTTAATCCAAACCCCTAGTAACGAGGCATTGGCTACCTTAAGAGAGTCATAGTTACTCGTCCCAATTGCTCACCCAGTCTGCCACTTATTCTTACTGTGGCCAGTCTGCCAGAAGCGATATGTCACTCGTTGTGTATCTTAAGAGATTCATCGTTACTCCTTCCATAGGTTACTGGTATTCTCTGATTCAATACCTCTCGTGACGAAACATTGGCTTTCTTAATAGTGCCATACTTCTTCCTCCCAGTTGCTCACACTGTTTCCTACTTTTTGTGTACTTGCCAGTCTGAAAGAAGCGATATGTCACTAGTTGTGTATCATAAAAGAGTCATCGTTTCTCCTCCTAGGGGTTATTCGAGATTTCTTAATCCAAACACCTAGTAACAAGGCATTGGCTACCTTAAGAGAGTCATAGTTACTCGTCCCCATTGCTCTCACAGTCTGCCACTTTTTCTTACTGTGGCCAGTCTGCCAGAAGCGATATGTCACTCGTTGTGTATCTTAAGAGATTCATCGTTACTCCTTCCATAGGCTACTGGTATTCTCTGATTCAATACCTCTCGTGACGAAAAAGTCGCTATCTTAATAGTGCAATACCTCTTCCTCCCAGTTGCTCACACAGTCTACTACTTTTTGTGTAGTTTTTGTCTGCCAGAAACTATAATTCACTAGTTGTGTATCATAAAAGAGTCAACGTATCTCCTCCTAGGGGTTATTCGAGATTTCTTAATGCAAACACCTAGTAACGAGGCATTGGCTACCTTAAGAGAGTCATAGTTACTCGTCCCAATTGCTCACCCAGTCTGCCACTTTTTCTTACTGTGGCCAGTCTGCCAGAAGCGATATGTCACTCGTTGTGTATCTTAAGAGATTCGTCGTTACTCCTTTCATAGGTTACTGGTATTCTCTGATTCAATACCTCTCGTGACGAAAAAGTCGCTATCTTAATAGTGCAATACTTCTTCCTCCCAGTTGCTCACACTGTCTACTACTTTTTGTGTAGTTTTGTCTGCCAGAAACTATAATTCACTAGTTGTGTATCATAAATGTGTCATCGTTTCTCCTCCTAGGGATATTCGAGATTTCTTAATCCAAACCCCTAGTAACGAGGCATTGGCTACCTTAAGAGAGTCATAGTTACTCGTCCCAATTGCTCACCCAGTCTGCCACTTATTCTTACTGTGGCCAGTCTGCCAGAAGCGATATGTCACTCGTTGTGTATCTTAAGAGATTCATCGTTACTCCTTCCATAGGCTACTGGTATTCTCTGATTCAATACCTCTCGTGACGAAAAAGTCGCTATCTTAATAGTGCAATACCTCTTCCTCCCAGTTGCTCACACAGTCTACTACTTTTTGTGTAGTTTTTGTCTGCCAGAAACTATAATTCACTAGTTGTGTATCATAAAAGAGTCAACGTATCTCCTCCTAGGGGTTATTCGAGATTTCTTAATCCAAACACCTAGTAACGAGGCATTGGCTACCTTAAGAGAGTCATAGTTACTCGTCCCAATTGCTCACCCAGTCTGCCACTTTTTCTTACTGTGGCCAGTCTGCCAGAAGCGATATGTCACTCGTTGTGTATCTTAAGAGATTCGTCGTTACTCCTTTCATAGGTTACTGGTATTCTCTGATTCAATACCTCTCGTGACGAAAAAGTCGCTATCTTAATAGTGCAATACCTCTTCCTCCCAGTTGCTCACACTGTCTACTACTTTTTGTGTAGTTTTGTCTGCCAGAAACTATAATTCACTAGTTGTGTATCATAAATGTGTCATCGTTTCTCCTCCTAGGGATATTCGAGATTTCTTAATCCAAACCCCTAGTAACGAGGCATTGGCTACCTTAAGAGAGTCATAGTTACTCGTCCCAATTGCTCACCCAGTCTGCCACTTATTCTTACTGTGGCCAGTCTGCCAGAAGCGATATGTCACTCGTTGTGTATCTTAAGAGATTCATCGTTACTCCTTCCATAGGCTACTGGTATTCTCTGATTCAATACCTCTCGTGACGAAAAAGTCGCTATCTTAATAGTGCAATACCTCTTCCTCCCAGTTGCTCACACAGTCTACTACTTTTTGTGTAGTTTTTGTCTGCCAGAAACTATAATTCACTAGTTGTGTATCATAAAAGAGTCAACGTATCTCCTCCTAGGGGTTATTCGAGATTTCTTAATCCAAACACCTAGTAACGAGGCATTGGCTACCTTAAGAGAGTCATAGTTACTCGTCCCAATTGCTCACCCAGTCTGCCACTTTTTCTTACTGTGGCCAGTCTGCCAGAAGCGATATGTCACTCGTTGTGTATCTTAAGAGATTCGTCGTTACTCCTTTCATAGGTTACTGGTATTCTCTGATTCAATACCTCTCGTGACGAAAAAGTCGCTATCTTAATAGTGCAATACTTCTTCCTCCCAGTTGCTCACACTGTCTACTACTTTTTGTGTAGTTTTGTCTGCCAGAAACTATAATTCACTAGTTGTGTATCATAAATGTGTCATCGTTTCTCCTCCTAGGGATATTCGAGATTTCTTAATCCAAACCCCTAGTAACGAGGCATTGGCTACCTTAAGAGAGTCATAGTTACTCGTCCCAATTGCTCACCCAGTCTGCCACTTATTCTTACTGTGGCCAGTCTGCCAGAAGCGATATGTCACTCGTTGTGTATCTTAAGAGATTCGTCGTTACTCCTTCCATGGGTTACTGGTATTCTCTGATTCAATACCTCTCGTGACGAAAAAGTCACTATCTTAATAGTGCAATACTTCTTCTTCCCAGTTGCTCACACAGTCTACTACTTTTTGTGTAGTTTTTGTCTGCCAGAAACTATAATTCACTAGTTGCGTATCATAAAAGAGTCAACGTATCTCCTCCTAGGGGTTATTCGAGATTTCTTAATCCAAACCCCTAGTAACGAGGCATTGGCTACCTTAAGAGAGTCATAGTTACTCGTCCCAATTGCTCACCCAGTCTGCCACTTTTTCTTACTGTGGCCAGTCTGCCAGAAGCGATATGTCACTCGTTGTGTATCTTAAGAGATTCGTCGTTACTCCTTTCATAGGTTACTGGTATTCTCTGATTCAATACCTCTCGTGACGAAAAAGTCGCTATCTTAATAGTGCAATACCTCTTCCTCCCAGTTGCTCACACTGTCTACTACTTTTTGTGTAGTTTTGTCTGCCAGAAACTATAATTCACTAGTTGTGTATCATAAATGTGTCATCGTTTCTCCTCCTAGGGATATTCGAGATTTCTTAATCCAAACCCCTAGTAACGAGGCATTGGCTACCTTAAGAGAGTCATAGTTACTCGTCCCAATTGCTCACCCAGTCTGCCACTTATTCTTACTGTGGCCAGTCTGCCAGAAGCGATATGTCACTCGTTGTGTATCTTAAGAGATTCATCGTTACTCCTTCCATAGGCTACTGGTATTCTCTGATTCAATACCTCTCGTGACGAAAAAGTCGCTATCTTAATAGTGCAATACCTCTTCCTCCCAGTTGCTCACACAGTCTACTACTTTTTGTGTAGTTTTTGTCTGCCAGAAACTATAATTCACTAGTTGTGTATCATAAAAGAGTCAACGTATCTCCTCCTAGGGGTTATTCGAGATTTCTTAATCCAAACACCTAGTAACGAGGCATTGGCTACCTTAAGAGAGTCATAGTTACTCGTCCCAATTGCTCACCCAGTCTGCCACTTTTTCTTACTGTGGCCAGTCTGCCAGAAGCGATATGTCACTCGTTGTGTATCTTAAGAGATTCGTCGTTACTCCTTTCATAGGTTACTGGTATTCTCTGATTCAATACCTCTCGTGACGAAAAAGTCGCTATCTTAATAGTGCAATACCTCTTCCTCCCAGTTGCTCACACTGTCTACTACTTTTTGTGTAGTTTTGTCTGCCAGAAACTATAATTCACTAGTTGTGTATCATAAATGTGTCATCGTTTCTCCTCCTAGGGATATTCGAGATTTCTTAATCCAAACCCCTAGTAACGAGGCATTGGCTACCTTAAGAGAGTCATAGTTACTCGTCCCAATTGCTCACCCAGTCTGCCACTTATTCTTACTGTGGCCAGTCTGCCAGAAGCGATATGTCACTCGTTGTGTATCTTAAGAGATTCATCGTTACTCCTTCCATAGGCTACTGGTATTCTCTGATTCAATACCTCTCGTGACGAAAAAGTCGCTATCTTAATAGTGCAATACCTCTTCCTCCCAGTTGCTCACACAGTCTACTACTTTTTGTGTAGTTTTTGTCTGCCAGAAACTATAATTCACTAGTTGTGTATCATAAAAGAGTCAACGTATCTCCTCCTAGGGGTTATTCGAGATTTCTTAATCCAAACACCTAGTAACGAGGCATTGGCTACCTTAAGAGAGTCATAGTTACTCGTCCCAATTGCTCACCCAGTCTGCCACTTTTTCTTACTGTGGCCAGTCTGCCAGAAGCGATATGTCACTCGTTGTGTATCTTAAGAGATTCGTCGTTACTCCTTTCATAGGTTACTGGTATTCTCTGATTCAATACCTCTCGTGACGAAAAAGTCGCTATCTTAATAGTGCAATACCTCTTCCTCCCAGTTGCTCACACTGTCTACTACTTTTTGTGTAGTTTTGTCTGCCAGAAACTATAATTCACTAGTTGTGTATCATAAATGTGTCATCGTTTCTCCTCCTAGGGATATTCGAGATTTCTTAATCCAAACCCCTAGTAACGAGGCATTGGCTACCTTAAGAGAGTCATAGTTACTCGTCCCAATTGCTCACCCAGTCTGCCACTTATTCTTACTGTGGCCAGTCTGCCAGAAGCGATATGTCACTCGTTGTGTATCTTAAGAGATTCGTCGTTACTCCTTCCATGGGTTACTGGTATTCTCTGATTCAATACCTCTCGTGACGAAAAAGTCACTATCTTAATAGTGCAATACTTCTTCTTCCCAGTTGCTCACACAGTCTACTACTTTTTGTGTAGTTTTTGTCTGCCAGAAACTATAATTCACTAGTTGCGTATCATAAAAGAGTCAACGTATCTCCTCCTAGGGGTTATTCGAGATTTCTTAATCCAAACCCCTAGTAACGAGGCATTGGCTACCTTAAGAGAGTCATAGTTACTCGTCCCAATTGCTCACCCAGTCTGCCACTTTTTCTTACTGTGGCCAGTCTGCCAGAAGCGATATGTCACTCGTTGTGTATCTTAAGAGATTCGTCGTTACTCCTTTCATAGGTTACTGGTATTCTCTGATTCAATACCTCTCGTGACGAAAAAGTCGCTATCTTAATAGTGCAATACCTCTTCCTCCCAGTTGCTCACACTGTCTACTACTTTTTGTGTAGTTTTGTCTGCCAGAAACTATAATTCACTAGTTGTGTATCATAAATGTGTCATCGTTTCTCCTCCTAGGGATATTCGAGATTTCTTAATCCAAACCCCTAGTAACGAGGCATTGGCTACCTTAAGAGAGTCATAGTTACTCGTCCCAATTGCTCACCCAGTCTGCCACTTATTCTTACTGTGGCCAGTCTGCCAGAAGCGATATGTCACTCGTTGTGTATCTTAAGAGATTCATCGTTACTCCTTCCATAGGCTACTGGTATTCTCTGATTCAATACCTCTCGTGACGAAAAAGTCGCTATCTTAATAGTGCAATACCTCTTCCTCCCAGTTGCTCACACAGTCTACTACTTTTTGTGTAGTTTTTGTCTGCCAGAAACTATAATTCACTAGTTGTGTATCATAAAAGAGTCAACGTATCTCCTCCTAGGGGTTATTCGAGATTTCTTAATCCAAACACCTAGTAACGAGGCATTGGCTACCTTAAGAGAGTCATAGTTACTCGTCCCAATTGCTCACCCAGTCTGCCACTTTTTCTTACTGTGGCCAGTCTGCCAGAAGCGATATGTCACTCGTTGTGTATCTTAAGAGATTCGTCGTTACTCCTTTCATAGGTTACTGGTATTCTCTGATTCAATACCTCTCGTGACGAAAAAGTCGCTATCTTAATAGTGCAATACCTCTTCCTCCCAGTTGCTCACACTGTCTACTACTTTTTGTGTAGTTTTGTCTGCCAGAAACTATAATTCACTAGTTGTGTATCATAAATGTGTCATCGTTTCTCCTCCTAGGGATATTCGAGATTTCTTAATCCAAACCCCTAGTAACGAGGCATTGGCTACCTTAAGAGAGTCATAGTTACTCGTCCCAATTGCTCACCCAGTCTGCCACTTATTCTTACTGTGGCCAGTCTGCCAGAAGCGATATGTCACTCGTTGTGTATCTTAAGAGATTCGTCGTTACTCCTTCCATGGGTTACTGGTATTCTCTGATTCAATACCTCTCGTGACGAAAAAGTCACTATCTTAATAGTGCCATACTTCTTCTTCCCAGTTGCTCACACAGTCTACTACTTTTTGTGTAGTTTTTGTCTGCCAGAAACTATAATTCACTAGTTGCGTATCATAAAAGAGTCAACGTATCTCCTCCTAGGGGTTATTCGAGATTTCTTAATCCAAACCCCTAGTAACGAGGCATTGGCTACCTTAAGAGAGTCATAGTTACTCGTCCCAATTGCTCACCCAGTCTGCCACTTATTCTTACTGTGGCCAGTCTGCCAGAAGCGATATGTCACTCGTTGTGTATCTTAAGAGATTCATCGTTACTCCTTCCATAGGTTACTGGTATTCTCTGATTCAATACCTCTCGTGACGAAACATTGGCTTTCTTAATAGTGCCATACTTCTTCCTCCCAGTTGCTCACACTGTTTCCTACTTTTTGTGTACTTGCCAGTCTGAAAGAAGCGATATGTCACTAGTTGTGTATCATAAAAGAGTCATCGTTTCTCCTCCTAGGGGTTATTCGAGATTTCTTAATCCAAACACCTAGTATCAAGGCATTGGCTACCTTAAGAGAGTCATAGTTACTCGTCCCCATTGCTCACCCAGTCTGTAACTTTTTCTTACTGTGGCCAGTCTGCCAGAAGCGATATGTCACTCGTTGTGTATCTTAAGAGATTCGTCGTTACTCCTTTCATAGGTTACTGGTATTCTCTGATTCAATACCTCTCGTGACGAAAAAGTCGCTATCTTAATAGTGCAATACTTCTTCCTCCCAGTTGCTCACACTGTCTACTACTTTTTGTGTAGTTTTGTCTGCCAGAAACTATAATTCACTAGTTGTGTATCATAAATGTGTCATCGTTTCTCCTCCTAGGGATATTCGAGATTTCTTAATCCAAACCCCTAGTAACGAGGCATTGGCTACCTTAAGAGAGTCATAGTTACCCGTCCCAATTGCTCACCCAGTCTGCCACTTATTCTTACTGTGGCCAGTCTGCCAGAAGCGATATGTCACTCGTTGTGTATCTTAAGAGATTCATCGTTACTCCTTCCATAGGTTACTGGTATTCTCTGATTCAATACCTCTCGTGACGAAACATTGGCTTTCTTAATAGTGCCATACTTCTTCCTCCCAGTTGCTCACACTGTTTCCTACTTTTTGTGTACTTGCCAGTCTGAAAGAAGCGATATGTCACTAGTTGTGTATCATAAAAGAGTCATCGTTTCTCCTCCTAGAGGTTATTCGAGATTTCTTAATCCAAACACCTAGTATCAAGGCATTGGCTACCTTAAGAGAGTCATAGTTACTCTTCCCCATTGCTCACCCAGTCTGTAACTTTTTCGTACTGTGGCCAGTCTGCCAGAAGCAATATGTCACTCGTTGTGTATCTTAAGAGATTCATCGTTACTCCCTCCATAGGTTACTCATATTCTCTGATTCAATACCTCTCGTGACGAAACATTGGCTCTCTTAATAGTGCCATACTTCTTCCTCCCAGTTGCTCACACTGTTTCCTACTTTTTGTGTACTTGCCAGTCTGCTAGAAGCGATATGTCACTAGTTGTGTATCATAAAAGAGTCATCGTTTCTCCTCCTAGGGGTTATTCGAGATTTCTTAATCCAAACACCTAGTAACAAGGCATTGGCTACCTTAAGAGAGTCATAGTTACTCGTCCCCATTGCTCTCACAGTCTGCCACTTTTTCTTACTGTGGCCAGTCTGCCAGAAGCGATATGTCACTCGTTGTGTATCTTAAGAGATTCATCGTTACTCCTTCCATAGGCTACTGGTATTCTCTGATTCAATACCTCTCGTGACGAAAAAGTCGCTATCTTAATAGTGCAATACCTCTTCCTCCCAGTTGCTCACACAGTCTACTACTTTTTGTGTAGTTTTTGTCTGCCAGAAACTATAATTCACTAGTTGTGTATCATAAAAGAGTCAACGTATCTCCTCCTAGGGGTTATTCGAGATTTCTTAATCCAAACACCTAGTAACGAGGCATTGGCTACCTTAAGAGAGTCATAGTTACTCGTCCCAATTGCTCACCCAGTCTGCCACTTTTTCTTACTGTGGCCAGTCTGCCAGAAACGATATGTCACTCGTTGTGTATCTTAAGAGATTCGTCGTTACTCCTTTCATAGGTTACTGGTATTCTCTGATTCAATACCTCTCGTGACGAAAAAGTCGCTATCTTAATAGTGCAATACTTCTTCCTCCCAGTTGCTCACACTGTCTACTACTTTTTGTGTAGTTTTGTCTGCCAGAAACTATAATTCACTAGTTGTGTATCATAAATGTGTCATCGTTTCTCCTCCTAGGGATATTCGAGATTTCTTAATCCAAACCCCTAGTAACGAGGCATTGGCTACCTTAAGAGAGTCATAGTTACTCGTCCCAATTGCTCACCCAGTCTGCCACTTATTCTTACTGTGGCCAGTCTGCCAGAAGCGATATGTCACTCGTTGTGTATCTTAAGAGATTCACCGTTACTCCTTCCATAGGCTACTGGTATTCTCTGATTCAATACCTCTCGTGACGAAAAAGTCGCTATCTTAATAGTGCAATACCTCTTCCTCTCAGTTGCTCACACAGTCTACTACTTTTTGTGTAGTTTTTGTCTGCCAGAAACTATAATTCACTAGTTGTGTATCATAAAAGAGTCAACGTATCTCCTCCTAGGGGTTATTCGAGATTTCTTAATCCAAACACCTAGTAACGAGGCATTGGCTACCTTAAGAGAGTCATAGTTACTCGTCCCAATTGCTCACCCAGTCTGCCACTTTTTCTTACTGTGGCCAGTCTGCCAGAAGCGATATGTCACTCGTTGCGTATCTTAAGAGATTCGTCGTTACTCCTTTCATAGGTTACTGGTATTCTCTGATTCAATACCTCTCGTGACGAAAAAGTCGCTATCTTAATAGTGCAATACCTCTTCCTCCCAGTTGCTCACACTGTCTACTACTTTTTGTGTAGTTTTGTCTGCCAGAAACTATAATTCACTAGTTGTGTATCATAAATGTGTCATCGTTTCTCCTCCTAGGGATATTCGAGATTTCTTAATCCAAACCCCTAGTAACGAGGCATTGGCTACCTTAAGAGAGTCATAGTTACTCGTCCCAATTGCTCACCCAGTCTGCCACTTATTCTTACTGTGGCCAGTCTGCCAGAAGCGATATGTCACTCGTTGTGTATCTTAAGAGATTCGTCGTTACTCCTTCCATGGGTTACTGGTATTCTCTGATTCAATACCTCTCGTGACGAAAAAGTCACTATCTTAATAGTGCAATACTTCTTCTTCCCAGTTGCTCACACAGTCTACTACTTTTTGTGTAGTTTTTGTCTGCCAGAAACTATAATTCACTAGTTGCGTATCATAAAAGAGTCAACGTATCTCCTCCTAGGGGTTATTCGAGATTTCTTAATCCAAACCCCTAGTAACGAGGCATTGGCTACCTTAAGAGAGTCATAGTTACTCGTCCCAATTGCTCACCCAGTCTGCCACTTATTCTTACTGTGGCCAGTCTGCCAGAAGCGATATGTCACTCGTTGTGTATCTTAAGAGATTCATCGTTACTCCTTCCATAGGTTACTGGTATTCTCTGATTCAATACCTCTCGTGACGAAACATTGGCTTTCTTAATAGTGCCATACTTCTTCCTCCCAGTTGCTCACACTGTTTCCTACTTTTTGTGTACTTGCCAGTCTGAAAGAAGCGATATGTCACTAGTTGTGTATCATAAAAGAGTCATCGTTTCTCCTCCTAGGGGTTATTCGAGATTTCTTAATCCAAACACCTAGTAACAAGGCATTGGCTACCTTAAGAGAGTCATAGTTACTCGTCCCCATTGCTCTCACAGTCTGCCACTTTTTCTTACTGTGGCCAGTCTGCCAGAAGCGATATGTCACTCGTTGTGTATCTTAAGAGATTCATCGTTACTCCTTCCATAGGCTACTGGTATTCTCTGATTCAATACCTCTCGTGACGAAAAAGTCGCTATCTTAATAGTGCAATACCTCTTCCTCCCAGTTGCTCACACAGTCTACTACTTTTTGTGTAGTTTTTGTCTGCCAGAAACTATAATTCACTAGTTGTGTATCATAAAAGAGTCAACGTATCTCCTCCTAGGGGTTATTCGAGATTTCTTAATCCAAACACCTAGTAACGAGGCATTGGCTACCTTAAGAGAGTCATAGTTACTCGTCCCAATTGCTCACCCAGTCTGCCACTTTTTCTTACTGTGGCCAGTCTGCCAGAAGCGATATGTCACTCGTTGTGTATCTTAAGAGATTCGTCGTTACTCCTTTCATAGGTTACTGGTATTCTCTGATTCAATACCTCTCGTGACGAAAAAGTCGCTATCTTAATAGTGCAATACTTCTTCCTCCCAGTTGCTCACACTGTCTACTACTTTTTGTGTAGTTTTGTCTGCCAGAAACTATAATTCACTAGTTGTGTATCATAAATGTGTCATCGTTTCTCCTCCTAGGGATATTCGAGATTTCTTAATCCAAACCCCTAGTAACGAGGCATTGGCTACCTTAAGAGAGTCATAGTTACTCGTCCCAATTGCTCACCCAGTCTGCCACTTATTCTTACTGTGGCCAGTCTGCCAGAAGCGATATGTCACTCGTTGTGTATCTTAAGAGATTCATCGTTACTCCTTGCATAGGTTACTGGTATTCTCTGATTCAATACCTCCCGTGACGAAAAAGTCGCTATCTTAATAGTGCAATACTTCTTCCTCCCAGTTGCTCACACTGTTTCCTACTTTTTGTGTACTTGCCAGTCTGCCAGAAGAGATATGTCACTAGTTGTGTATCATAAAAGAGTCATCGTTTCTCCTCCTAATGGTTATTCGAAATTTCTTAATCGAAACCCCTAGTAACGAGGCATTGGCTACCTTAAGAGAGTCATAGTTACTCGTCCCAATTGCTCACCCAGTCTGCCACTTATTCTTACTGTGGCCAGTCTGCCAGAAGCGATATGTCACTCGTTGTGTATCTTAAGAGATTCATCGTTACTCCCTCCATAGGTTACTCGTATTCTCTGATTCAATACCTCTCGTGACGAAACATTGGCTCTCTTAATAGTGCCATACTTCTTCCTCCCAGTTGCTCACACTGTTTCCTACTTTTTGTGTACTTGCCAGTCTGCCAGAAGCGATATGTCACTAGTTGTGTATCATAAAAGAGTCATCGTTTCTCCTCCTAGGGGTTATTCGAGATTTCTTAATCCAAACACCTAGTAACAAGGCATTGGCTACCTTAAGAGAGTCATAGTTACTCGTCCCCATTGCTCTCACAGTCTGCCACTTTTTCTTACTGTGGCCAGTCTGCCAGAAGCGATATGTCACTCGTTGTGTATCTTAAGAGATTCATCGTTACTCCTTCCATAGGCTACTGGTATTCTCTGATTCAATACCTCTCGTGACGAAAAAGTCGCTATCTTAATAGTGCAATACCTCTTCCTCCCAGTTGCTCACACAGTCTACTACTTTTTGTGTAGTTTTTGTCTGCCAGAAACTATAATTCACTAGTTGTGTATCATAAAAGAGTCAACGTATCTCCTCCTAGGGGTTATTCGAGATTTCTTAATCCAAACACCTAGTAACGAGGCATTGGCTACCTTAAGAGAGTCATAGTTACTCGTCCCAATTGCTCACCCAGTCTGCCACTTTTTCTTACTGTGGCCAGTCTGCCAGAAGCGATATGTCACTCGTTGTGTATCTTAAGAGATTCGTCGTTACTCCTTTCATAGGTTACTGGTATTCTCTGATTCAATACCTCTCGTGACGAAAAAGTCGCTATCTTAATAGTGCAATACCTCTTCCTCCCAGTTGCTCACACAGTCTACTACTTTTTGTGTAGTTTTTGTCTGCCAGAAACTATAATTCACTAGTTGTGTATCATAAAAGAGTCAACGTATCTCCTCCTAGGGGTTATTCGAGATTTCTTAATCCAAACACCTAGTAACGAGGCATTGGCTACCTTAAGAGAGTCATAGTTACTCGTCCCAATTGCTCACCCAGTCTGCCACTTTTTCTTACTGTGGCCAGTCTGCCAGAAGCGATATGTCACTCGTTGTGTATCTTAAGAGATTCGTCGTTACTCCTTTCATAGGTTACTGGTATTCTCTGATTCAATACCTCTCGTGACGAAAAAGTCGCTATCTTAATAGTGCAATACTTCTTCCTCCCAGTTGCTCACACTGTCTACTACTTTTTGTGTAGTTTTGTCTGCCAGAAACTATAATTCACTAGTTGTGTATCATAAATGTGTCATCGTTTCTCCTCCTAGGGATATTCGAGATTTCTTAATCCAAACCCCTAGTAACGAGGCATTGGCTACCTTAAGAGAGTCATAGTTACTCGTCCCAATTGCTCACCCAGTCTGCCACTTATTCTTACTGTGGCCAGTCTGCCAGAAGCGATATGTCACTCGTTGTGTATCTTAAGAGATTCATCGTTACTCCTTCCATAGGCTACTGGTATTCTCTGATTCAATACCTCTCGTGACGAAAAAGTCGCTATCTTAATAGTGCAATACCTCTTCCTCCCAGTTGCTCACACAGTCTACTACTTTTTGTGTAGTTTTTGTCTGCCAGAAACTATAATTCACTAGTTGTGTATCATAAAAGAGTCAACGTATCTCCTCCTAGGGGTTATTCGAGATTTCTTAATCCAAACACCTAGTAACGAGGCATTGGCTACCTTAAGAGAGTCATAGTTACTCGTCCCAATTGCTCACCCAGTCTGCCACTTTTTCTTACTGTGGCCAGTCTGCCAGAAGCGATATGTCACTCGTTGTGTATCTTAAGAGATTCGTCGTTACTCCTTTCATAGGTTACTGGTATTCTCTGATTCAATACCTCTCGTGACGAAAAAGTCGCTATCTTAATAGTGCAATACCTCTTCCTCCCAGTTGCTCACACTGTCTACTACTTTTTGTGTAGTTTTGTCTGCCAGAAACTATAATTCACTAGTTGTGTATCATAAATGTGTCATCGTTTCTCCTCCTAGGGATATTCGAGATTTCTTAATCCAAACCCCTAGTAACGAGGCATTGGCTACCTTAAGAGAGTCATAGTTACTCGTCCCAATTGCTCACCCAGTCTGCCACTTATTCTTACTGTGGCCAGTCTGCCAGAAGCGATATGTCACTCGTTGTGTATCTTAAGAGATTCGTCGTTACTCCTTCCATGGGTTACTGGTATTCTCTGATTCAATACCTCTCGTGACGAAAAAGTCACTATCTTAATAGTGCAATACTTCTTCTTCCCAGTTGCTCACACAGTCTACTACTTTTTGTGTAGTTTTTGTCTGCCAGAAACTATAATTCACTAGTTGCGTATCATAAAAGAGTCAACGTATCTCCTCCTAGGGGTTATTCGAGATTTCTTAATCCAAACCCCTAGTAACGAGGCATTGGCTACCTTAAGAGAGTCATAGTTACTCGTCCCAATTGCTCACCCAGTCTGCCACTTATTCTTACTGTGGCCAGTCTGCCAGAAGCGATATGTCACTCGTTGTGTATCTTAAGAGATTCATCGTTACTCCTTCCATAGGTTACTGGTATTCTCTGATTCAATACCTCTCGTGACGAAACATTGGCTTTCTTAATAGTGCCATACTTCTTCCTCCCAGTTGCTCACACTGTTTCCTACTTTTTGTGTACTTGCCAGTCTGAAAGAAGCGATATGTCACTAGTTGTGTATCATAAAAGAGTCATCGTTTCTCCTCCTAGGGGTTATTCGAGATTTCTTAATCCAAACACCTAGTAACAAGGCATTGGCTACCTTAAGAGAGTCATAGTTACTCGTCCCCATTGCTCTCACAGTCTGCCACTTTTTCTTACTGTGGCCAGTCTGCCAGAAGCGATATGTCACTCGTTGTGTATCTTAAGAGATTCATCGTTACTCCTTCCATAGGCTACTGGTATTCTCTGATTCAATACCTCTCGTGACGAAAAAGTCGCTATCTTAATAGTGCAATACCTCTTCCTCCCAGTTGCTCACACAGTCTACTACTTTTTGTGTAGTTTTTGTCTGCCAGAAACTATAATTCACTAGTTGTGTATCATAAAAGAGTCAACGTATCTCCTCCTAGGGGTTATTCGAGATTTCTTAATCCAAACACCTAGTAACGAGGCATTGGCTACCTTAAGAGAGTCATAGTTACTCGTCCCAATTGCTCACCCAGTCTGCCACTTTTTCTTACTGTGGCCAGTCTGCCAGAAGCGATATGTCACTCGTTGTGTATCTTAAGAGATTCGTCGTTACTCCTTTCATAGGTTACTGGTATTCTCTGATTCAATACCTCTCGTGACGAAAAAGTCGCTATCTTAATAGTGCAATACTTCTTCCTCCCAGTTGCTCACACTGTCTACTACTTTTTGTGTAGTTTTGTCTGCCAGAAACTATAATTCACTAGTTGTGTATCATAAATGTGTCATCGTTTCTCCTCCTAGGGATATTCGAGATTTCTTAATCCAAACCCCTAGTAACGAGGCATTGGCTACCTTAAGAGAGTCATAGTTACTCGTCCCAATTGCTCACCCAGTCTGCCACTTATTCTTACTGTGGCCAGTCTGCCAGAAGCGATATGTCACTCGTTGTGTATCTTAAGAGATTCATCGTTACTCCTTGCATAGGTTACTGGTATTCTCTGATTCAATACCTCCCGTGACGAAAAAGTCGCTATCTTAATAGTGCAATACTTCTTCCTCCCAGTTGCTCACACTGTTTCCTACTTTTTGTGTACTTGCCAGTCTGCCAGAAGAGATATGTCACTAGTTGTGTATCATAAAAGAGTCATCGTTTCTCCTCCTAATGGTTATTCGAAATTTCTTAATCGAAACCCCTAGTAACGAGGCATTGGCTACCTTAAGAGAGTCATAGTTACTCGTCCCAATTGCTCACCCAGTCTGCCACTTATTCTTACTGTGGCCAGTCTGCCAGAAGCGATATGTCACTCGTTGTGCATCTTAAGAGATTCATCGTTACTCCCTCCATAGGTTACTGGTATTCTCTGATTCAATACCTCTCGTGACGAAACATTGGCTTTCTTAATAGTGCCATACTTCTTCCTCCCAGTTGCTCACACTGTTTCCTACTTTTTGTGTACTTGCCAGTCTGAAAGAAGCGATATGTCACTAGTTGTGTATCATAAAAGAGTCATCGTTTCTCCTCCTAGAGGTTATTCGAGATTTCTTAATCCAAACACCTAGTATCAAGGCATTGGCTACCTTAAGAGAGTCATAGTTACTCGTCCCCATTGCTCACCCAGTCTGTAACTTTTTCGTACTGTGGCCAGTCTGCCAGAAGCGATATGTCACTCGTTGTGTATCTTAAGAGATTCATCGTTACTCCCTCCATAGGTTACTCGTATTCTCTGATTCAATACCTCTCGTGACGAAACATTGGCTCTCTTAATAGTGCCATACTTCTTCCTCCCAGTTGCTCACACTGTTTCCTACTTTTTGTGTACTTGCCAGTCTGCCAGAAGCGATATGTCACTAGTTGTGTATCATAAAAGAGTCATCGTTTCTCCTCCTAGGGGTTATTCGAGATTTCTTAATCCAAACACCTAGTAACAAGGCATTGGCTACCTTAAGAGAGTCATAGTTACTCGTCCCCATTGCTCTCACAGTCTGCCACTTTTTCTTACTGTGGCCAGTCTGCCAGAAGCGATATGTCACTCGTTGTGTATCTTAAGAGATTCATCGTTACTCCTTCCATAGGCTACTGGTATTCTCTGATTCAATACCTCTCGTGACGAAAAAGTCGCTATCTTAATAGTGCAATACCTCTTCCTCCCAGTTGCTCACACAGTCTACTACTTTTTGTGTAGTTTTTGTCTGCCAGAAACTATAATTCACTAGTTGTGTATCATAAAAGAGTCAATGTATCTCCTCCTAGGGGTTATTCGAGATTTCTTAATCCAAACACCTAGTAACAAGGCATTGGCTACCTTAAGAGAGTCATAGTTACTCGTCCCAATTGCTCACCCAGTCTGCCACTTTTTCTTACTGTGGCCAGTCTGCCAGAAGCGATATGTCACTCGTTGTGTATCTTAAGAGATTCGTCGTTACTCCTTTCATAGGTTACTGGTATTCTCTGATTCAATACCTCTCGTGACGAAAAAGTCGCTATCTTAATAGTGCAATACTTCTTCCTCCCAGTTGCTCACACTGTCTACTACTTTTTGTGTAGTTTTGTCTGCCAGAAACTATAATTCACTAGTTGTGTATCATAAAAGAGTCAACGTATCTCCTCCTAGGGGTTATTCGAGATTTCTTAATCCAAACACCTAGTAACGAGGCATTGGCTACCTTAAGAGAGTCATAGTTACTCGTCCCAATTGCTCACCCAGTCTGCCACTTTTTCTTACTGTGGCCAGTCTGCCAGAAGCGATATGTCACTCGTTGTGTATCTTAAGAGATTCGTCGTTACTCCTTTCATAGGTTACTGGTATTCTCTGATTCAATACCTCTCGTGACGAAAAAGTCGCTATCTTAATAGTGCAATACTTCTTCCTCCCAGTTGCTCACACTGTCTACTACTTTTTGTGTAGTTTTGTCTGCCAGAAACTATAATTCACTAGTTGTGTATCATAAATGTGTCATCGTTTCTCCTCCTAGGGATATTCGAGATTTCTTAATCCAAACCCCTAGTAACGAGGCATTGGCTACCTTAAGAGAGTCATAGTTACTCGTCCCAATTGCTCACCCAGTCTGCCACTTATTCTTACTGTGGCCAGTCTGCCAGAAGCGATATGTCACTCGTTGTGTATCTTAAGAGATTCATCGTTACTCCTTCCATAGGCTACTGGTATTCTCTGATTCAATACCTCTCGTGACGAAAAAGTCGCTATCTTAATAGTGCAATACCTCTTCCTCCCAGTTGCTCACACAGTCTACTACTTTTTGTGTAGTTTTTGTCTGCCAGAAACTATAATTCACTAGTTGTGTATCATAAAAGAGTCAACGTATCTCCTCCTAGGGGTTATTCGAGATTTCTTAATCCAAACACCTAGTAACGAGGCATTGGCTACCTTAAGAGAGTCATAGTTACTCGTCCCAATTGCTCACCCAGTCTGCCACTTTTTCTTACTGTGGCCAGTCTGCCAGAAGCGATATGTCACTCGTTGTGTATCTTAAGAGATTCGTCGTTACTCCTTTCATAGGTTACTGGTATTCTCTGATTCAATACCTCTCGTGACGAAAAAGTCGCTATCTTAATAGTGCAATACCTCTTCCTCCCAGTTGCTCACACTGTCTACTACTTTTTGTGTAGTTTTGTCTGCCAGAAACTATAATTCACTAGTTGTGTATCATAAATGTGTCAGCGTTTCTCCTCCTAGGGATATTCGAGATTTCTTAATCCAAACCCCTAGTAACGAGGCATTGGCTACCTTAAGAGAGTCATAGTTACTCGTCCCAATTGCTCACCCAGTCTGCCACTTATTCTTACTGTGGCCAGTCTGCCAGAAGCGATATGTCACTCGTTGTGTATCTTAAGAGATTCGTCGTTACTCCTTCCATGGGTTACTGGTATTCTCTGATTCAATACCTCTCGTGACGAAAAAGTCACTATCTTAATAGTGCAATACTTCTTCTTCCCAGTTGCTCACACAGTCTACTACTTTTTGTGTAGTTTTTGTCTGCCAGAAACTATAATTCACTAGTTGCGTATCATAAAAGAGTCAACGTATCTCCTCCTAGGGGTTATTCGAGATTTCTTAATCCAAACCCCTAGTAACGAGGCATTGGCTACCTTAAGAGAGTCATAGTTAGTCGTCCCAATTGCTCACCCAGTCTGCCACTTATTCTTACTGTGGCCAGTCTGCCAGAAGCGATATGTCACTCGTTGTGTATCTTAAGAGATTCATCGTTACTCCTTCCATAGGTTACTGGTATTCTCTGATTCAATACCTCTCGTGACGAAACATTGGCTTTCTTAATAGTGCCATACTTCTTCCTCCCAGTTGCTCACACTGTTTCCTACTTTTTGTGTACTTGCCAGTCTGAAAGAAGCGATATGTCACTAGTTGTGTATCATAAAAGAGTCATCGTTTCTCCTCCTAGAGGTTATTCGAGATTTCTTAATCCAAACACCTAGTATCAAGGCATTGGCTACCTTAAGAGAGTCATAGTTACTCGTCCCCATTGCTCACCCAGTCTGTAACTTTTTCGTACTGTGGCCAGTCTGCCAGAAGCGATATGTCACTCGTTGTGTATCTTAAGAGATTCATCGTTACTCCCTCCATAGGTTACTCGTATTCTCTGATTCAATACCTCTCGTGACGAAACATTGGCTCTCTTAATAGTGCCATACTTCTTCCTCCCAGTTGCTCACACTGTTTCCTACTTTTTGTGTACTTGCCAGTCTGCCAGAAGCGATATGTCACTAGTTGTGTATCATAAAAGAGTCATCGTTTCTCCTCCTAGGGGTTATTCGAGATTTCTTAATCCAAACACCTAGTAACAAGGCATTGGCTACCTTAAGAGAGTCATAGTTACTCGTCCCCATTGCTCTCACAGTCTGCCACTTTTTCTTACTGTGGCCAGTCTGCCAGAAGCGATATGTCACTCGTTGTGTATCTTAAGAGATTCATCGTTACTCCTTCCATAGGCTACTGGTATTCTCTGATTCAATACCTCTCGTGACGAAAAAGTCGCTATCTTAATAGTGCAATACCTCTTCCTCCCAGTTGCTCACACAGTCTACTACTTTTTGTGTAGTTTTTGTCTGCCAGAAACTATAATTCACTAGTTGTGTATCATAAAAGAGTCAACGTATCTCCTCCTAGGGGTTATTCGAGATTTCTTAATCCAAACACCTAGTAACAAGGCATTGGCTACCTTAAGAGAGTCATAGTTACTCGTCCCAATTGCTCACCCAGTCTGCCACTTTTTCTTACTGTGGCCAGTCTGCCAGAAGCGATATGTCACTCGTTGTGTATCTTAAGAGATTCGTCGTTACTCCTTTCATAGGTTACTGGTATTCTCTGATTCAATACCTCTCGTGACGAAAAAGTCGCTATCTTAATAGTGCAATACCTCTTCCTCCCAGTTGCTCACACAGTCTACTACTTTTTGTGTAGTTTTTGTCTGCCAGAAACTATAATTCACTAGTTGTGTATCATAAAAGAGTCAACGTATCTCCTCCTAGGGGTTATTCGAGATTTCTTAATCCAAACACCTAGTAACGAGGCATTGGCTACCTTAAGAGAGTCATAGTTACTCGTCCCAATTGCTCACCCAGTCTGCCACTTTTTCTTACTGTGGCCAGTCTGCCAGAAGCGATATGTCACTCGTTGTGTATCTTAAGAGATTCGTCGTTACTCCTTTCATAGGTTACTGGTATTCTCTGATTCAATACCTCTCGTGACGAAAAAGTCGCTATCTTAATAGTGCAATACTTCTTCCTCCCAGTTGCTCACACTGTCTACTACTTTTTGTGTAGTTTTGTCTGCCAGAAACTATAATTCACTAGTTGTGTATCATAAATGTGTCATCGTTTCTCCTCCTAGGGATATTCGAGATTTCTTAATCCAAACCCCTAGTAACGAGGCATTGGCTACCTTAAGAGAGTCATAGTTACTCGTCCCAATTGCTCACCCAGTCTGCCACTTATTCTTACTGTGGCCAGTCTGCCAGAAGCGATATGTCACTCGTTGTGTATCTTAAGAGATTCATCGTTACTCCTTCCATAGGCTACTGGTATTCTCTGATTCAATACCTCTCGTGACGAAAAAGTCGCTATCTTAATAGTGCAATACCTCTTCCTCCCAGTTGCTCACACAGTCTACTACTTTTTGTGTAGTTTTTGTCTGCCAGAAACTATAATTCACTAGTTGTGTATCATAAAAGAGTCAACGTATCTCCTCCTAGGGGTTATTCGAGATTTCTTAATCCAAACACCTAGTAACGAGGCATTGGCTACCTTAAGAGAGTCATAGTTACTCGTCCCAATTGCTCACCCAGTCTGCCACTTTTTCTTACTGTGGCCAGTCTGCCAGAAGCGATATGTCACTCGTTGTGTATCTTAAGAGATTCGTCGTTACTCCTTTCATAGGTTACTGGTATTCTCTGATTCAATACCTCTCGTGACGAAAAAGTCGCTATCTTAATAGTGCAATACCTCTTCCTCCCAGTTGCTCACACTGTCTACTACTTTTTGTGTAGTTTTGTCTGCCAGAAACTATAATTCACTAGTTGTGTATCATAAATGTGTCATCGTTTCTCCTCCTAGGGATATTCGAGATTTCTTAATCCAAACCCCTAGTAACGAGGCATTGGCTACCTTAAGAGAGTCATAGTTACTCGTCCCAATTGCTCACCCAGTCTGCCACTTATTCTTACTGTGGCCAGTCTGCCAGAAGCGATATGTCACTCGTTGTGTATCTTAAGAGATTCGTCGTTACTCCTTCCATGGGTTACTGGTATTCTCTGATTCAATACCTCTCGTGACGAAAAAGTCACTATCTTAATAGTGCAATACTTCTTCTTCCCAGTTGCTCACACAGTCTACTACTTTTTGTGTAGTTTTTGTCTGCCAGAAACTATAATTCACTAGTTGCGTATCATAAAAGAGTCAACGTATCTCCTCCTAGGGGTTATTCGAGATTTCTTAATCCAAACCCCTAGTAACGAGGCATTGGCTACCTTAAGAGAGTCATAGTTAGTCGTCCCAATTGCTCACCCAGTCTGCCACTTATTCTTACTGTGGCCAGTCTGCCAGAAGCGATATGTCACTCGTTGTGTATCTTAAGAGATTCATCGTTACTCCTTCCATAGGTTACTGGTATTCTCTGATTCAATACCTCTCGTGACGAAACATTGGCTTTCTTAATAGTGCCATACTTCTTCCTCCCAGTTGCTCACACTGTTTCCTACTTTTTGTGTACTTGCCAGTCTGAAAGAAGCGATATGTCACTAGTTGTGTATCATAAAAGAGTCATCGTTTCTCCTCCTAGGGGTTATTCGAGATTTCTTAATCCAAACACCTAGTAACAAGGCATTGGCTACCTTAAGAGAGTCATAGTTACTCGTCCCCATTGCTCTCACAGTCTGCCACTTTTTCTTACTGTGGCCAGTCTGCCGGAAGCGATATGTCACTCGTTGTGTATCTTAAGAGATTCATCGTTACTCCTTCCATAGGCTACTGGTATTCTCTGATTCAATACCTCTCGTGACGAAAAAGTCGCTATCTTAATAGTGCAATACCTCTTCCTCCCAGTTGCTCACACAGTCTACTACTTTTTGTGTAGTTTTTGTCTGCCAGAAACTATAATTCACTAGTTGTGTATCATAAAAGAGTCAACGTATCTCCTCCTAGGGGTTATTCGAGATTTCTTAATCCAAACACCTAGTAACGAGGCATTGGCTACCTTAAGAGAGTCATAGTTACTCGTCCCAATTGCTCACCCAGTCTGCCACTTTTTCTTACTGTGGCCAGTCTGCCAGAAGCGATATGTCACTCGTTGTGTATCTTAAGAGATTCGTCGTTACTCCTTTCATAGGTTACTGGTATTCTCTGATTCAATACCTCTCGTGACGAAAAAGTCGCTATCTTAATAGTGCAATACTTCTTCCTCCCAGTTGCTCACACTGTCTACTACTTTTTGTGTAGTTTTGTCTGCCAGAAACTATAATTCACTAGTTGTGTATCATAAATGTGTCATCGTTTCTACTCCTAGGGAAATTCGAGATTTCTTAATCCAAACCCCTAGTAACGAGGCATTGGCTACCTTAAGAGAGTCATAGTTACTCGTCCCAATTGCTCACCCAGTCTGCCACTTATTCTTACTGTGGCCAGTCTGCCAGAAGCGATATGTCACTCGTTGTGTATCTTAAGAGATTCATCGTTACTCCTTGCATAGGTTACTGGTATTCTCTGATTCAATACCTCCCGTGACGAAAAAGTCGCTATCTTAATAGTGCAATACTTCTTCCTCCCAGTTGCTCACACTGTTTCCTACTTTTTGTGTACTTGCCAGTCTGCCAGAAGAGATATGTCACTAGTTGTGTATCATAAAAGAGTCATCGTTTCTCCTCCTAATGGTTATTCGAAATTTCTTAATCGAAACCCCTAGTAACGAGGCATTGGGTACCTTAAGAGAGTCATAGTTACTCGTCCCAATTGCTCACCCAGTCTGCCACTTATTCTTACTGTGGCCAGTCTGCCAGAAGCGATATGTCACTCGTTGTGCATCTTAAGAGATTCATCGTTACTCCCTCCATAGGTTACTGGTATTCTCTGATTCAATACCTCTCGTGACGAAACATTGGCTTTCTTAATAGTGCCATACTTCTTCCTCCCAGTTGCTCACACTGTTTCCTACTTTTTGTGTACTTGCCAGTCTGAAAGAAGCGATATGTCACTAGTTGTGTATCATAAAAGAGTCATCGTTTCTCCTCCTAGAGGTTATTCGAGATTTCTTAATCCAAACACCTAGTATCAAGGCATTGGCTACCTTAAGAGCGTCATAGTTACTCGTCCCCATTGCTCACCCAGTCTGTAACTTTTTCGTACTGTGGCCAGTCTGCCAGAAGCGATATGTCACTCGTTGTGTATCTTAAGAGATTCATCGTTACTCCCTCCATAGGTTACTCGTATTCTCTGATTCAATACCTCTCGTGACGAAACATTGGCTCTCTTAATAGTGCCATACTTCTTCCTCCCAGTTGCTCACACTGTTTCCTACTTTTTGTGTACTTGCCAGTCTGCCAGAAGCGATATGTCACTAGTTGTGTATCATAAAAGAGTCATCGTTTCTCCTCCTAGGGGTTATTCGAGATTTCTTAATCCAAACACCTAGTAACAAGGCATTGGCTACCTTAAGAGAGTCATAGTTACTCGTCCCCATTGCTCTCACAGTCTGCCACTTTTTCTTACTGTGGCCAGTCTGCCAGAAGCGATATGTCACTCGTTGTGTATCTTAAGAGATTCATCGTTACTCCTTCCATAGGCTACTGGTATTCTCTGATTCAATACCTCTCGTGACGAAAAAGTCGCTATCTTAATAGTGCAATACCTCTTCCTCCCAGTTGCTCACACAGTCTACTACTTTTTGTGTAGTTTTTGTCTGCCAGAAACTATAATTCACTAGTTGTGTATCATAAAAGAGTCAACGTATCTCCTCCTAGGGGTTATTCGAGATTTCTTAATCCAAACACCTAGTAACGAGGCATTGGCTACCTTAAGAGAGTCATAGTTACTCGTCCCAATTGCTCACCCAGTCTGCCACTTTTTCTTACTGTGGCCAGTCTGCCAGAAGCGATATGTCACTCGTTGTGTATCTTAAGAGATTCGTCGTTACTCCTTTCATAGGTTACTGGTATTCTCTGATTCAATACCTCTCGTGACGAAAAAGTCGCTATCTTAATAGTGCAATACCTCTTCCTCCCAGTTGCTCACACAGTCTACTACTTTTTGTGTAGTTTTTGTCTGCCAGAAACTATAATTCACTAGTTGTGTATCATAAAAGAGTCAACGTATCTCCTCCTAGGGGTTATTCGAGATTTCTTAATCCAAACACCTAGTAACGAGGCATTGGCTACCTTAAGAGAGTCATAGTTACTCGTCCCAATTGCTCACCCAGTCTGCCACTTTTTCTTACTGTGGCCAGTCTGCCAGAAGCGATATGTCACTCGTTGTGTATCTTAAGAGATTCGTCGTTACTCCTTTCATAGGTTACTGGTATTCTCTGATTCAATACCTCTCGTGACGAAAAAGTCGCTATCTTAATAGTGCAATACTTCTTCCTCCCAGTTGCTCACCCTGTCTACTACTTTTTGTGTAGTTTTGTCTGCCAGAAACTATAATTCACTAGTTGTGTATCATAAATGTGTCATCGTTTCTCCTCCTAGGGATATTCGAGATTTCTTAATCCAAACCCCTAGTAACGAGGCATTGGCTACCTTAAGAGAGTCATAGTTACTCGTCCCAATTGCTCACCCAGTCTGCCACTTATTCTTACTGTGGCCAGTCTGCCAGAAGCGATATGTCACTCGTTGTGTATCTTAAGAGATTCATCGTTACTCCTTCCATAGGCTACTGGTATTCTCTGATTCAATACCTCTCGTGACGAAAAAGTCGCTATCTTAATAGTGCAATACCTCTTCCTCCCAGTTGCTCACACAGTCTACTACTTTTTGTGTAGTTTTTGTCTGCCAGAAACTATAATTCACTAGTTGTGTATCATAAAAGAGTCAACGTATCTCCTCCTAGGGGTTATTCGAGATTTCTTAATCCAAACACCTAGTAACGAGGCATTGGCTACCTTAAGAGAGTCATAGTTACTCGTCCCAATTGCTCTCACAGTCTGCCACTTTTTCTTACTGTGGCCAGTCTGCCAGAAGCGATATGTCACTCGTTGTGTATCTTAAGAGATTCGTCGTTACTCCTTTCATAGGTTACTGGTATTCTCTGATTCAATACCTCTCGTGACGAAAAAGTCGCTATCTTAATAGTGCAATACCTCTTCCTCCCAGTTGCTCACACAGTCTACTACTTTTTGTGTAGTTTTTGTCTGCCAGAAACTATAATTCACTAGTTGTGTATCATAAAAGAGTCAACGTATCTCCTCCTAGGGGTTATTCGAGATTTCTTAATCCAAACACCTAGTAACGAGGCATTGGCTACCTTAAGAGAGTCATAGTTACTCGTCCCCATTGCTCTCACAGTCTGCCACTTTTTCTTACTGTGGCCAGTCTGCCGGAAGCGATATGTCACTCGTTGTGTATCTTAAGAGATTCATCGTTACTCCTTCCATAGGCTACTGGTATTCTCTGATTCAATACCTCTCGTGACGAAAAAGTCGCTATCTTAATAGTGCAATACCTCTTCCTCCCAGTTGCTCACACAGTCTACTACTTTTTGTGTAGTTTTTGTCTGCCAGAAACTATAATTCACTAGTTGTGTATCATAAAAGAGTCAACGTATCTCCTCCTAGGGGTTATTCGAGATTTCTTAATCCAAACACCTAGTAACGAGGCATTGGCTACCTTAAGAGAGTCATAGTTACTCGTCCCAATTGCTCACCCAGTCTGCCACTTTTTCTTACTGTGGCCAGTCTGCCAGAAGCGATATGTCACTCGTTGTGTATCTTAAGAGATTCGTCGTTACTCCTTTCATAGGTTACTGGTATTCTCTGATTCAATACCTCTCGTGACGAAAAAGTCGCTATCTTAATAGTGCAATACTTCTTCCTCCCAGTTGCTCACACTGTCTACTACTTTTTGTGTAGTTTTGTCTGCCAGAAACTATAATTCACTAGTTGTGTATCATAAATGTGTCATCGTTTCTACTCCTAGGGAAATTCGAGATTTCTTAATCCAAACCCCTAGTAACGAGGCATTGGCTACCTTAAGAGAGTCATAGTTACTCGTCCCAATTGCTCACCCAGTCTGCCACTTATTCTTACTGTGGCCAGTCTGCCAGAAGCGATATGTCACTCGTTGTGTATCTTAAGAGATTCATCGTTACTCCTTGCATAGGTTACTGGTATTCTCTGATTCAATACCTCCCGTGACGAAAAAGTCGCTATCTTAATAGTGCAATACTTCTTCCTCCCAGTTGCTCACACTGTTTCCTACTTTTTGTGTACTTGCCAGTCTGCCAGAAGAGATATGTCACTAGTTGTGTATCATAAAAGAGTCATCGTTTCTCCTCCTAATGGTTATTCGAAATTTCTTAATCGAAACCCCTAGTAACGAGGCATTGGGTACCTTAAGAGAGTCATAGTTACTCGTCCCAATTGCTCACCCAGTCTGCCACTTATTCTTACTGTGGCCAGTCTGCCAGAAGCGATATGTCACTCGTTGTGCATCTTAAGAGATTCATCGTTACTCCCTCCATAGGTTACTGGTATTCTCTGATTCAATACCTCTCGTGACGAAACATTGGCTTTCTTAATAGTGCCATACTTCTTCCTCCCAGTTGCTCACACTGTTTCCTACTTTTTGTGTACTTGCCAGTCTGAAAGAAGCGATATGTCACTAGTTGTGTATCATAAAAGAGTCATCGTTTCTCCTCCTAGAGGTTATTCGAGATTTCTTAATCCAAACACCTAGTATCAAGGCATTGGCTACCTTAAGAGCGTCATAGTTACTCGTCCCCATTGCTCACCCAGTCTGTAACTTTTTCGTACTGTGGCCAGTCTGCCAGAAGCGATATGTCACTCGTTGTGTATCTTAAGAGATTCATCGTTACTCCCTCCATAGGTTACTCGTATTCTCTGATTCAATACCTCTCGTGACGAAACATTGGCTCTCTTAATAGTGCCATACTTCTTCCTCCCAGTTGCTCACACTGTTTCCTACTTTTTGTGTACTTGCCAGTCTGCCAGAAGCGATATGTCACTAGTTGTGTATCATAAAAGAGTCATCGTTTCTCCTCCTAGGGGTTATTCGAGATTTCTTAATCCAAACACCTAGTAACAAGGCATTGGCTACCTTAAGAGAGTCATAGTTACTCGTCCCCATTGCTCTCACAGTCTGCCACTTTTTCTTACTGTGGCCAGTCTGCCAGAAGCGATATGTCACTCGTTGTGTATCTTAAGAGATTCATCGTTACTCCTTCCATAGGCTACTGGTATTCTCTGATTCAATACCTCTCGTGACGAAAAAGTCGCTATCTTAATAGTGCAATACCTCTTCCTCCCAGTTGCTCACACAGTCTACTACTTTTTGTGTAGTTTTTGTCTGCCAGAAACTATAATTCACTAGTTGTGTATCATAAAAGAGTCAACGTATCTCCTCCTAGGGGTTATTCGAGATTTCTTAATCCAAACACCTAGTAACGAGGCATTGGCTACCTTAAGAGAGTCATAGTTACTCGTCCCAATTGCTCACCCAGTCTGCCACTTTTTCTTACTGTGGCCAGTCTGCCAGAAGCGATATGTCACTCGTTGTGTATCTTAAGAGATTCGTCGTTACTCCTTTCATAGGTTACTGGTATTCTCTGATTCAATACCTCTCGTGACGAAAAAGTCGCTATCTTAATAGTGCAATACCTCTTCCTCCCAGTTGCTCACACAGTCTACTACTTTTTGTGTAGTTTTTGTCTGCCAGAAACTATAATTCACTAGTTGTGTATCATAAAAGAGTCAACGTATCTCCTCCTAGGGGTTATTCGAGATTTCTTAATCCAAACACCTAGTAACGAGGCATTGGCTACCTTAAGAGAGTCATAGTTACTCGTCCCAATTGCTCACCCAGTCTGCCACTTTTTCTTACTGTGGCCAGTCTGCCAGAAGCGATATGTCACTCGTTGTGTATCTTAAGAGATTCGTCGTTACTCCTTTCATAGGTTACTGGTATTCTCTGATTCAATACCTCTCGTGACGAAAAAGTCGCTATCTTAATAGTGCAATACTTCTTCCTCCCAGTTGCTCACCCTGTCTACTACTTTTTGTGTAGTTTTGTCTGCCAGAAACTATAATTCACTAGTTGTGTATCATAAATGTGTCATCGTTTCTCCTCCTAGGGATATTCGAGATTTCTTAATCCAAACCCCTAGTAACGAGGCATTGGCTACCTTAAGAGAGTCATAGTTACTCGTCCCAATTGCTCACCCAGTCTGCCACTTATTCTTACTGTGGCCAGTCTGCCAGAAGCGATATGTCACTCGTTGTGTATCTTAAGAGATTCATCGTTACTCCTTCCATAGGCTACTGGTATTCTCTGATTCAATACCTCTCGTGACGAAAAAGTCGCTATCTTAATAGTGCAATACCTCTTCCTCCCAGTTGCTCACACAGTCTACTACTTTTTGTGTAGTTTTTGTCTGCCAGAAACTATAATTCACTAGTTGTGTATCATAAAAGAGTCAACGTATCTCCTCCTAGGGGTTATTCGAGATTTCTTAATCCAAACACCTAGTAACGAGGCATTGGCTACCTTAAGAGAGTCATAGTTACTCGTCCCAATTGCTCTCACAGTCTGCCACTTTTTCTTACTGTGGCCAGTCTGCCAGAAGCGATATGTCACTCGTTGTGTATCTTAAGAGATTCGTCGTTACTCCTTTCATAGGTTACTGGTATTCTCTGATTCAATACCTCTCGTGACGAAAAAGTCGCTATCTTAATAGTGCAATACCTCTTCCTCCCAGTTGCTCACACAGTCTACTACTTTTTGTGTAGTTTTTGTCTGCCAGAAACTATAATTCACTAGTTGTGTATCATAAAAGAGTCAACGTATCTCCTCCTAGGGGTTATTCGAGATTTCTTAATCCAAACACCTAGTAACGAGGCATTGGCTACCTTAAGAGAGTCATAGTTACTCGTCCCAATTGCTCACCCAGTCTGCCACTTTTTCTTACTGTGGCCAGTCTGCCAGAAGCGATATGTCACTCGTTGTGTATCTTAAGAGATTCGTCGTTACTCCTTTCATAGGTTACTGGTATTCTCTGATTCAATACCTCTCGTGACGAAAAAGTCGCTATCTTAATAGTGCAATACTTCTTCCTCCCAGTTGCTCACACTGTCTACTACTTTTTGTGTAGTTTTGTCTGCCAGAAACTATAATTCACTAGTTGTGTATCATAAATGTGTCATCGTTTCTCCTCCTAGGGATATTCGAGATTTCTTAATCCAAACCCCTAGTAACGAGGCATTGGCTACCTTAAGAGAGTCATAGTTACTCGTCCCAATTGCTCACCCAGTCTGCCACTTTTTCTTACTGTGGCCAGTCTGCCAGAAGCGATATGTCACTCGTTGTGTATCTTAAGAGATTCGTCGTTACTCCTTCCATGGGTTACTGGTATTCTCTGATTCAATACCTCTCGTGACGAAAAAGTCACTATCTTAATAGTGCAATACTTCTTCTTCCCAGTTGCTCACACAGTCTACTACTTTTTGTGTAGTTTTTGTCTGCCAGAAACTATAATTCACTAGTTGCGTATCATAAAAGAGTCAACGTATCTCCTCCTAGGGGTTATTCGAGATTTCTTAATCCAAACCCCTAGTAACGAGGCATTGGCTACCTTAAGAGAGTCATAGTTACTCGTCCCAATTGCTCACCCAGTCTGCCACTTATTCTTACTGTGGCCAGTCTGCCAGAAGCGATATGTCACTCGTTGTGTATCTTAAGAGATTCATCGTTACTCCTTCCATAGGTTACTGGTATTCTCTGATTCAATACCTCTCGTGACGAAACATTGGCTTTCTTAATAGTGCCATACTTCTTCCTCCCAGTTGCTCACACTGTTTCCTACTTTTTGTGTACTTGCCAGTCTGAAAGAAGCGATATGTCACTAGTTGTGTATCATAAAAGAGTCATCGTTTCTCCTCCTAGGGGTTATTCGAGATTTCTTAATCCAAACACCTAGTATCAAGGCATTGGCTACCTTAAGAGAGTCATAGTTACTCGTCCCCATTGCTCACCCAGTCTGTAACTTTTTCTTACTGTGGCCAGTCTGCCAGAAGCGATATGTCACTCGTTGTGTATCTTAAGAGATTCGTCGTTACTCCTTTCATAGGTTACTGGTATTCTCTGATTCAATACCTCTCGTGACGAAAAAGTCGCTATCTTAATAGTGCAATACTTCTTCCTCCCAGTTGCTCACACTGTCTACTACTTTTTGTGTAGTTTTGTCTGCCAGAAACTATAATTCACTAGTTGTGTATCATAAATGTGTCATCGTTTCTCCTCCTAGGGATATTCGAGATTTCTTAATCCAAACCCCTAGTAACGAGGCATTGGCTACCTTAAGAGAGTCATAGTTACTCGTCCCAATTGCTCACCCAGTCTGCCACTTATTCTTACTGTGGCCAGTCTGCCAGAAGCGATATGTCACTCGTTGTGCATCTTAAGAGATTCATCGTTACTCCCTCCATAGGTTACTGGTATTCTCTGATTCAATACCTCTCGTGACGAAACATTGGCTTTCTTAATAGTGCCATACTTCTTCCTCCCAGTTGCTCACACTGTTTCCTACTTTTTGTGTACTTGCCAGTCTGAAAGAAGCGATATGTCACTAGTTGTGTATCATAAAAGAGTCATCGTTTCTCCTCCTAGGGGTTATTCGAGATTTCTTAATCCAAACACCTAGTATCAAGGCATTGGCTACCTTAAGAGAGTCATAGTTACTCGTCCCCATTGCTCACCCAGTCTGTAACTTTTTCTTACTGTGGCCAGTCTGCCAGAAGCGATATGTCACTCGTTGTGTATCTTAAGAGATTCGTCGTTACTCCTTTCATAGGTTACTGGTATTCTCTGATTCAATACCTCTCGTGACGAAAAAGTCGCTATCTTAATAGTGCAATACTTCTTCCTCCCAGTTGCTCACACTGTCTACTACTTTTTGTGTAGTTTTGTCTGCCAGAAACTATAATTCACTAGTTGTGTATCATAAATGTGTCATCGTTTCTCCTCCTAGGGATATTCGAGATTTCTTAATCCAAACCCCTAGTAACGAGGCATTGGCTACCTTAAGAGAGTCATAGTTACTCGTCCCAATTGCTCACCCAGTCTGCCACTTATTCTTACTGTGGCCAGTCTGCCAGAAGCGATATGTCACTCGTTGTGCATCTTAAGAGATTCATCGTTACTCCCTCCATAGGTTACTGGTATTCTCTGATTCAATACCTCTCGTGACGAAACATTGGCTTTCTTAATAGTGCCATACTTCTTCCTCCCAGTTGCTCACACTGTTTCCTACTTTTTGTGTACTTGCCAGTCTGAAAGAAGCGATATGTCACTAGTTGTGTATCATAAAAGAGTCATCGTTTCTCCTCCTAGAGGTTATTCGAGATTTCTTAATCCAAACACCTAGTATCAAGGCATTGGCTACCTTAAGAGAGTCATAGTTACTCGTCCCCATTGCTCACCCAGTCTGTAACTTTTTCGTACTGTGGCCAGTCTGCCAGAAGCGATATGTCACTCGTTGTGTATCTTAAGAGATTCATCGTTACTCCCTCCATAGGTTACTCGTATTCTCTGATTCAATACCTCTCGTGACGAAACATTGGCTCTCTTAATAGTGCCATACTTCTTCCTCCCAGTTGCTCACACTGTTTCCTACTTTTTGTGTACTTGCCAGTCTGCCAGAAGCGATATGTCACTAGTTGTGTATCATAAAAGAGTCATCGTTTCTCCTCCTAGGGGTTATTCGAGATTTCTTAATCCAAACACCTAGTAACAAGGCATTGGCTACCTTAAGAGAGTCATAGTTACTCGTCCCCATTGCTCTCACAGTCTGCCACTTTTTCTTACTGTGGCCAGTCTGCCAGAAGCGATATGTCACTCGTTGTGTATCTTAAGAGATTCATCGTTACTCCTTCCATAGGCTACTGGTATTCTCTGATTCAATACCTCTCGTGACGAAAAAGTCGCTATCTTAATAGTGCAATACCTCTTCCTCCCAGTTGCTCACACAGTCTACTACTTTTTGTGTAGTTTTTGTCTGCCAGAAACTATAATTCACTAGTTGTGTATCATAAAAGAGTCAACGTATCTCCTCCTAGGGGTTATTCGAGATTTCTTAATCCAAACACCTAGTAACGAGGCATTGGCTACCTTAAGAGAGTCATAGTTACTCGTCCCAATTGCTCACCCAGTCTGCCACTTTTTCTTACTGTGGCCAGTATGCCAGAAGCGATATGTCACTCGTTGTGTATCTTAAGAGATTCGTCGTTACTCCTTTCATAGGTTACTGGTATTCTCTGATTCAATACCTCTCGTGACGAAAAAGTCGCTATCTTAATAGTGCAATACTTCTTCCTCCCAGTTGCTCACACTGTCTACTACTTTTTGTGTAGTTTTGTCTGCCAGAAACTATAATTCACTAGTTGTGTATCATAAATGTGTCATCGTTTCTCCTCCTAGGGATATTCGAGATTTCTTAATCCAAACCCCTAGTAACGAGGCATTGGCTACCTTAAGAGAGTCATAGTTACTCGTCCCAATTGCTCACCCAGTCTGCCACTTATTCTTACTGTGGCCAGTCTGCCAGAAGCGATATGTCACTCGTTGTGTATCTTAAGAGATTCATCGTTACTCCTTGCATAGGTTACTGGTATTCTCTGATTCAATACCTCCCGTGACGAAAAAGTCGCTATCTTAATAGTGCAATACTTCTTCCTCCCAGTTGCTCACACTGTTTCCTACTTTTTGTGTACTTGCCAGTCTGCCAGAAGAGATATGTCACTAGTTGTGTATCATAAAAGAGTCATCGTTTCTCCTCCTAATGGTTATTCGAAATTTCTTAATCGAAACCCCTAGTAACGAGGCATTGGCTACCTTAAGAGAGTCATAGTTACTCGTCCCAATTGCTCACCCAGTCTGCCACTTATTCTTACTGTGGCCAGTCTGCCAGAAGCGATATGTCACTCGTTGTGCATCTTAAGAGATTCATCGTTACTCCCTCCATAGGTTACTGGTATTCTCTGATTCAATACCTCTCGTGACGAAACATTGGCTTTCTTAATAGTGCCATACTTCTTCGTCCCAGTTGCTCACACTGTTTCCTACTGTTTGTGTACTTGCCAGTCTGAAAGAAGCGATATGTCACTAGTTGTGTATCATAAAAGAGTCATCGTTTCTCCTCCTAGAGGTTATTCGAGATTTCTTAATCCAAACACCTAGTATCAAGGCATTGGCTACCTTAAGAGAGTCATAGTTACTCGTCCCCATTGCTCACCCAGTCTGTAACTTTTTCGTACTGTGGCCAGTCTGCCAGAAGCGATATGTCACTCGTTGTGTATCTTAAGAGATTCATCGTTACTCCCTCCATAGGTTACTCGTATTCTCTGATTCAATACCTCTCGTGACGAAACATTGGCTCTCTTAATAGTGCCATACTTCTTCCTCCCAGTTGCTCACACTGTTTCCTACTTTTTGTGTACTTGCCAGTCTGCCAGAAGCGATATGTCACTAGTTGTGTATCATAAAAGAGTCATCGTTTCTCCTCCTAGGGGTTATTCGAGATTTCTTAATCCAAACACCTAGTAACAAGGCATTGGCTACCTTAAGAGAGTCATAGTTACTCGTCCCCATTGCTCTCACAGTCTGCCACTTTTTCTTACTGTGGCCAGTCTGCCAGAAGCGATATGTCACTCGTTGTGTATCTTAAGAGATTCATCGTTACTCCTTCCATAGGCTACTGGTATTCTCTGATTCAATACCTCTCGTGACGAAAAAGTCGCTATCTTAATAGTGCAATACCTCTTCCTCCCAGTTGCTCACACAGTCTACTACTTTTTGTGTAGTTTTTGTCTGCCAGAAACTATAATTCACTAGTTGTGTATCATAAAAGAGTCAACGTATCTCCTCCTAGGGGTTATTCGAGATTTCTTAATCCAAACACCTAGTAACGAGGCATTGGCTACCTTAAGAGAGTCATAGTTACTCGTCCCAATTGCTCACCCAGTCTGCCACTTTTTCTTACTGTGGCCAGTCTGCCAGAAGCGATATGTCACTCGTTGTGTATCTTAAGAGATTCGTCGTTACTCCTTTCATAGGTTACTGGTATTCTCTGATTCAATACCTCTCGTGACGAAAAAGTCGCTATCTTAATAGTGCAATACCTCTTCCTCCCAGTTGCTCACACAGTCTACTACTTTTTGTGTAGTTTTTGTCTGCCAGAAACTATAATTCACTAGTTGTGTATCATAAAAGAGTCAACGTATCTCCTCCTAGGGGTTATTCGAGATTTCTTAATCCAAACACCTAGTAACGAGGCATTGGCTACCTTAAGAGAGTCATAGTTACTCGTCCCAATTGCTCACCCAGTCTGCCACTTTTTCTTACTGTGGCCAGTCTGCCAGAAGCGATATGTCACTCGTTGTGTATCTTAAGAGATTCATCGTTACTCCCTCCATAGGTTACTCGTATTCTCTGATTCAATACCTCTCGTGACGAAACATTGGCTCTCTTAATAGTGCCATACTTCTTCCTCCCAGTTGCTCACACTGTTTCCTACTTTTTGTGTACTTGCCAGTCTGCCAGAAGCGATATGTCACTAGTTGTGTATCATAAAAGAGTCATCGTTTCTCCTCCTAGGGATATTCGAGATTTCTTAATCCAAACCCCTAGTAACGAGGCATTGGCTACCTTAAGAGAGTCATAGTTACTCGTCCCAATTGCTCACCCAGTCTGCCACTTATTCTTACTGTGGCCAGTCTGCCAGAAGCGATATGTCACTCGTTGTGTATCTTAAGAGATTCATCGTTACTCCTTCCATAGGCTACTGGTATTCTCTGATTCAATACCTCTCGTGACGAAAAAGTCGCTATCTTAATAGTGCAATACCTCTTCCTCCCAGTTGCTCACACAGTCTACTACTTTTTGTGTAGTTTTTGTCTGCCAGAAACTATAATTCACTAGTTGTGTATCATAAAAGAGTCAACGTATCTCCTCCTAGGGGTTATTCGAGATTTCTTAATCCAAACACCTAGTAACGAGGCATTGGCTACCTTAAGAGAGTCATAGTTACTCGTCCCAATTGCTCACCCAGTCTGCCACTTTTTCTTACTGTGGCCAGTCTGCCAGAAGCGATATGTCACTCGTTGTGTATCTTAAGAGATTCGTCGTTACTCCTTTCATAGGTTACTGGTATTCTCTGATTCAATACCTCTCGTGACGAAAAAGTCGCTATCTTAATAGTGCAATACCTCTTCCTCCCAGTTGCTCACACAGTCTACTACTTTTTGTGTAGTTTTTGTCTGCCAGAAACTATAATTCACTAGTTGTGTATCATAAAAGAGTCAACGTATCTCCTCCTAGGGGTTATTCGAGATTTCTTAATCCAAACACCTAGTAACGAGGCATTGGCTACCTTAAGAGAGTCATAGTTACTCGTCCCAATTGCTCACCCAGTCTGCCACTTTTTCTTACTGTGGCCAGTCTGCCAGAAGCGATATGTCACTCGTTGTGTATCTTAAGAGATTCGTCGTTACTCCTTTCATAGGTTACTGGTATTCTCTGATTCAATACCTCTCGTGACGAAAAAGTCGCTATCTTAATAGTGCAATACTTCTTCCTCCCAGTTGCTCACACTGTCTACTACTTTTTGTGTAGTTTTGTCTGCCAGAAACTATAATTCACTAGTTGTGTATCATAAATGTGTCATCGTTTCTCCTCCTAGGGATATTCGAGATTTCTTAATCCAAACCCCTAGTAACGAGGCATTGGCTACCTTAAGAGAGTCATAGTTACTCGTCCCAATTGCTCACCCAGTCTGCCACTTTTTCTTACTGTGGCCAGTCTGCCAGAAGCGATATGTCACTCGTTGTGTATCTTAAGAGATTCATCGTTACTCCTTCCATAGGCTACTGGTATTCTCTGATTCAATACCTCTCGTGACGAAAAAGTCGCTATCTTAATAGTGCAATACCTCTTCCTCCCAGTTGCTCACACAGTCTACTACTTTTTGTGTAGTTTTTGTCTGCCAGAAACTATAATTCACTAGTTGTGTATCATAAAAGAGTCAACGTATCTCCTCCTAGGGGTTATTCGAGATTTCTTAATCCAAACACCTAGTAACGAGGCATTGGCTACCTTAAGAGAGTCATAGTTACTCGTCCCAATTGCTCACCCAGTCTGCCACTTTTTCTTACTGTGGCCAGTCTGCCAGAAGCGATATGTCACTCGTTGTGTATCTTAAGAGATTCGTCGTTACTCCTTTCATAGGTTACTGGTATTCTCTGATTCAATACCTCTCGTGACGAAAAAGTCGCTATCTTAATAGTGCAATACCTCTTCCTCCCAGTTGCTCACACTGTCTACTACTTTTTGTGTAGTTTTGTCTGCCAGAAACTATAATTCACTAGTTGTGTATCATAAATGTGTCATCGTTTCTCCTCCTAGGGATATTCGAGATTTCTTAATCCAAACCCCTAGTAACGAGGCATTGGCTACCTTAAGAGAGTCATAGTTACTCGTCCCAATTGCTCACCCAGTCTGCCACTTATTCTTACTGTGGCCAGTCTGCCAGAAGCGATATGTCACTCGTTGTGTATCTTAAGAGATTCGTCGTTACTCCTTCCATGGGTTACTGGTATTCTCTGATTCAATACCTCTCGTGACGAAAAAGTCACTATCTTAATAGTGCAATACTTCTTCTTCCCAGTTGCTCACACAGTCTACTACTTTTTGTGTAGTTTTTGTCTGCCAGAAACTATAATTCACTAGTTGCGTATCATAAAAGAGTCAACGTATCTCCTCCTAGGGGTTATTCGAGATTTCTTAATCCAAACCCCTAGTAACGAGGCATTGGCTACCTTAAGAGAGTCATAGTTACTCGTCCCAATTGCTCACCCAGTCTGCCACTTATTCTTACTGTGGCCAGTCTGCCAGAAGCGATATGTCACTCGTTGTGTATCTTAAGAGATTCATCGTTACTCCTTCCATAGGTTACTGGTATTCTCTGATTCAATACCTCTCGTGACGAAACATTGGCTTTCTTAATAGTGCCATACTTCTTAATCCCAGTTGCTCACACTGTTTCCTACTTTTTGTGTACTTGCCAGTCTGAAAGAAGCGATATGTCACTAGTTGTGTATCATAAAAGAGTCATCGTTTCTCCTCCTAGGGGTTATTCGAGATTTCTTAATCCAAACACCTAGTATCAAGGCATTGGCTACCTTAAGAGAGTCATAGTTACTCGTCCCCATTGCTCACCCAGTCTGTAACTTTTTCTTACTGTGGCCAGTCTGCCAGAAGCGATATGTCACTCGTTGTGTATCTTAAGAGATTCGTCGTTACTCCTTTCATAGGTTACTGGTATTCTCTGATTCAATACCTCTCGTGACGAAAAAGTCGCTATCTTAATAGTGCAATACTTCTTCCTCCCAGTTGCTCACACTGTCTACTACTTTTTGTGTAGTTTTGTCTGCCAGAAACTATAATTCACTAGTTGTGTATCATAAATGTGTCATCGTTTCTCCTCCTAGGGATATTCGAGATTTCTTAATCCAAACCCCTAGTAACGAGGCATTGGCTACCTTAAGAGAGTCATAGTTACTCGTCCCAATTGCTCACCCAGTCTGCCACTTATTCTTACTGTGGCCAGTCTGCCAGAAGCGATATGTCACTCGTTGTGCATCTTAAGAGATTCATCGTTACTCCCTCCATAGGTTACTGGTATTCTCTGATTCAATACCTCTCGTGACGAAACATTGGCTTTCTTAATAGTGCCATACTTCTTCCTCCCAGTTGCTCACACTGTTTCCTACTTTTTGTGTACTTGCCAGTCTGAAAGAAGCGATATGTCACTAGTTGTGTATCATAAAAGAGTCATCGTTTCTCCTCCTAGGGGTTATTCGAGATTTCTTAATCCAAACACCTAGTATCAAGGCATTGGCTACCTTAAGAGAGTCATAGTTACTCGTCCCCATTGCTCACCCAGTCTGTAACTTTTTCTTACTGTGGCCAGTCTGCCAGAAGCGATATGTCACTCGTTGTGTATCTTAAGAGATTCGTCGTTACTCCTTTCATAGGTTACTGGTATTCTCTGATTCAATACCTCTCGTGACGAAAAAGTCGCTATCTTAATAGTGCAATACTTCTTCCTCCCAGTTGCTCACACTGTCTACTACTTTTTGTGTAGTTTTGTCTGCCAGAAACTATAATTCACTAGTTGTGTATCATAAATGTGTCATCGTTTCTCCTCCTAGGGATATTCGAGATTTCTTAATCCAAACCCCTAGTAACGAGGCATTGGCTACCTTAAGAGAGTCATAGTTACTCGTCCCAATTGCTCACCCAGTCTGCCACTTATTCTTACTGTGGCCAGTCTGCCAGAAGCGATATGTCACTCGTTGTGCATCTTAAGAGATTCATCGTTACTCCCTCCATAGGTTACTGGTATTCTCTGATTCAATACCTCTCGTGACGAAACATTGGCTTTCTTAATAGTGCCATACTTCTTCCTCCCAGTTGCTCACACTGTTTCCTACTTTTTGTGTACTTGCCAGTCTGAAAGAAGCGATATGTCACTAGTTGTGTATCATAAAAGAGTCATCGTTTCTCCTCCTAGAGGTTATTCGAGATTTCTTAATCCAAACACCTAGTATCAAGGCATTGGCTACCTTAAGAGAGTCATAGTTACTCGTCCCCATTGCTCACCCAGTCTGTAACTTTTTCGTACTGTGGCCAGTCTGCCAGAAGCGATATGTCACTCGTTGTGTATCTTAAGAGATTCATCGTTACTCCCTCCATAGGTTACTCGTATTCTGTGATTCAATACCTCTCGTGACGAAACATTGGCTCTCTTAATAGTGCCATACTTCTTCCTCCCAGTTGCTCACACTGTTTCCTACTTTTTGTGTACTTGCCAGTCTGCCAGAAGCGATATGTCACTAGTTGTGTATCATAAAAGAGTCATCGTTTCTCCTCCTAGGGGTTATTCGAGATTTCTTAATCCAAACACCTAGTAACAAGGCATTGGCTACCTTAAGAGAGTCATAGTTACTCGTCCCCATTGCTCTCACAGTCTGCCACTTTTTCTTACTGTGGCCAGTCTGCCAGAAGCGATATGTCACTCGTTGTGTATCTTAAGAGATTCATCGTTACTCCTTCCATAGGCTACTGGTATTCTCTGATTCAATACCTCTCGTGACGAAAAAGTCGCTATCTTAATAGTGCAATACCTCTTCCTCCCAGTTGCTCACACAGTCTACTACTTTTTGTGTAGTTTTTGTCTGCCAGAAACTATAATTCACTAGTTGTGTATCATAAAAGAGTCAACGTATCTCCTCCTAGGGGTTATTCGAGATTTCTTAATCCAAACACCTAGTAACGAGGCATTGGCTACCTTAAGAGAGTCATAGTTACTCGTCCCAATTGCTCACCCAGTCTGCCACTTTTTCTTACTGTGGCCAGTATGCCAGAAGCGATATGTCACTCGTTGTGTATCTTAAGAGATTCGTCGTTACTCCTTTCATAGGTTACTGGTATTCTCTGATTCAATACCTCTCGTGACGAAAAAGTCGCTATCTTAATAGTGCAATACTTCTTCCTCCCAGTTGCTCACACTGTCTACTACTTTTTGTGTAGTTTTGTCTGCCAGAAACTATAATTCACTAGTTGTGTATCATAAATGTGTCATCGTTTCTCCTCCTAGGGATATTCGAGATTTCTTAATCCAAACCCCTAGTAACGAGGCATTGGCTACCTTAAGAGAGTCATAGTTACTCGTCCCAATTGCTCACCCAGTCTGCCACTTATTCTTACTGTGGCCAGTCTGCCAGAAGCGATATGTCACTCGTTGTGTATCTTAAGAGATTCATCGTTACTCCTTGCATAGGTTACTGGTATTCTCTGATTCAATACCTCCCGTGACGAAAAAGTCGCTATCTTAATAGTGCAATACTTCTTCCTCCCAGTTGCTCACACTGTTTCCTACTTTTTGTGTACTTGCCAGTCTGCCAGAAGAGATATGTCACTAGTTGTGTATCATAAAAGAGTCATCGTTTCTCCTCCTAATGGTTATTCGAAATTTCTTAATCGAAACCCCTAGTAACGAGGCATTGGCTACCTTAAGAGAGTCATAGTTACTCGTCCCAATTGCTCACCCAGTCTGCCACTTATTCTTACTGTGGCCAGTCTGCCAGAAGCGATATGTCACTCGTTGTGCATCTTAAGAGATTCATCGTTACTCCCTCCATAGGTTACTGGTATTCTCTGATTCAATACCTCTCGTGACGAAACATTGGCTTTCTTAATAGTGCCATACTTCTTCCTCCCAGTTGCTCACACTGTTTCCTACTTTTTGTGTACTTGCCAGTCTGAAAGAAGCGATATGTCACTAGTTGTGTATCATAAAAGAGTCATCGTTTCTCCTCCTAGAGGTTATTCGAGATTTCTTAATCCAAACACCTAGTATCAAGGCATTGGCTACCTTAAGAGAGTCATAGTTACTCGTCCCCATTGCTCACCCAGTCTGTAACTTTTTCGTACTGTGGCCAGTCTGCCAGAAGCGATATGTCACTCGTTGTGTATCTTAAGAGATTCATCGTTACTCCCTCCATAGGTTACTCGTATTCTGTGATTCAATACCTCTCGTGACGAAACATTGGCTCTCTTAATAGTGCCATACTTCTTCCTCCCAGTTGCTCACACTGTTTCCTACTTTTTGTGTACTTGCCAGTCTGCCAGAAGCGATATGTCACTAGTTGTGTATCATAAAAGAGTCATCGTTTCTCCTCCTAGGGGTTATTCGAGATTTCTTAATCCAAACACCTAGTAACAAGGCATTGGCTACCTTAAGAGAGTCATAGTTACTCGTCCCCATTGCTCTCACAGTCTGCCACTTTTTCTTACTGTGGCCAGTCTGCCAGAAGCGATATGTCACTCGTTGTGTATCTTAAGAGATTCATCGTTACTCCTTCCATAGGCTACTGGTATTCTCTGATTCAATACCTCTCGTGACGAAAAAGTCGCTATCTTAATAGTGCAATACCTCTTCCTCCCAGTTGCTCACACAGTCTACTACTTTTTGTGTAGTTTTTGTCTGCCAGAAACTATAATTCACTAGTTGTGTATCATAAAAGAGTCAACGTATCTCCTCCTAGGGGTTATTCGAGATTTCTTAATCCAAACACCTAGTAACGAGGCATTGGCTACCTTAAGAGAGTCATAGTTACTCGTCCCAATTGCTCACCCAGTCTGCCACTTTTTCTTACTGTGGCCAGTCTGCCAGAAGCGATATGTCACTCGTTGTGTATCTTAAGAGATTCGTCGTTACTCCTTTCATAGGTTACTGGTATTCTCTGATTCAATACCTCTCGTGACGAAAAAGTCGCTATCTTAATAGTGCAATACCTCTTCCTCCCAGTTGCTCACACAGTCTACTACTTTTTGTGTAGTTTTTGTCTGCCAGAAACTATAATTCACTAGTTGTGTATCATAAAAGAGTCAACGTATCTCCTCCTAGGGGTTATTCGAGATTTCTTAATCCAAACACCTAGTAACGAGGCATTGGCTACCTTAAGAGAGTCATAGTTACTCGTCCCAATTGCTCACCCAGTCTGCCACTTTTTCTTACTGTGGCCAGTCTGCCAGAAGCGATATGTCACTCGTTGTGTATCTTAAGAGATTCGTCGTTACTCCTTTCATAGGTTACCGGTATTCTCTGATTCAATACCTCTCGTGACGAAAAAGTCGCTATCTTAATAGTGCAATACTTCTTCCTCCCAGTTGCTCACACTGTCTACTACTTTTTGTGTAGTTTTGTCTGCCAGAAACTATAATTCACTAGTTGTGTATCATAAATGTGTCATCGTTTCTCCTCCTAGGGATATTCGAGATTTCTTAATCCAAACCCCTAGTAACGAGGCATTGGCTACCTTAAGAGAGTCATAGTTACTCGTCCCAATTGCTCACCCAGTCTGCCACTTATTCTTACTGTGGCCAGTCTGCCAGAAGCGATATGTCACTCGTTGTGTATCTTAAGAGATTCATCGTTACTCCTTGCATAGGTTACTGGTATTCTCTGATTCAATACCTCCCGTGACGAAAAAGTCGCTATCTTAATAGTGCAATACTTCTTCCTCCCAGTTGCTCACACTGTTTCCTACTTTTTGTGTACTTGCCAGTCTGCCAGAAGAGATATGTCACTAGTTGTGTATCATAAAAGAGTCATCGTTTCTCCTCCTAATGGTTATTCGAAATTTCTTAATCGAAACCCCTAGTAACGAGGCATTGGCTACCTTAAGAGAGTCATAGTTACTCGTCCCAATTGCTCACCCAGTCTGCCACTTATTCTTACTGTGGCCAGTCTGCCAGAAGCGATATGTCACTCGTTGTGCATCTTAAGAGATTCATCGTTACTCCCTCCATAGGTTACTGGTATTCTCTGATTCAATACCTCTCGTGACGAAACATTGGCATTCTTAATAGTGCCATACTTCTTCCTCCCAGTTGCTCACACTGTTTCCTACTTTTTGTGTACTTGCCAGTCTGAAAGAAGCGATATGTCACTAGTTGTGTATCATAAAAGAGTCATCGTTTCTCCTCCTAGAGGTTATTCGAGATTTCTTAATCCAAACACCTAGTATCAAGGCATTGGCTACCTTAAGAGAGTCATAGTTACTCGTCCCCATTGCTCACCCAGTCTGTAACTTTTTCGTACTGTGGCCAGTCTGCCAGAAGCGATATGTCACTCGTTGTGTATCTTAAGAGATTCATCGTTACTCCCTCCATAGGTTACTCGTATTCTCTGATTCAATACCTCTCGTGACGAAACATTGGCTCTCTTAATAGTGCCATACTTCTTCCTCCCAGTTGCTCACACTGTTTCCTACTTTTTGTGTACTTGCCAGTCTGCCAGAAGCGATATGTCACTAGTTGTGTATCATAAAAGAGTCATCGTTTCTCCTCCTAGGGGTTATTCGAGATTTCTTAATCCAAACACCTAGTAACAAGGCATTGGCTACCTTAAGAGAGTCATAGTTACTCGTCCCCATTGCTCTCACAGTCTGCCACTTTTTCTTACTGTGGCCAGTCTGCCAGAAGCGATATGTCACTCGTTGTGTATCTTAAGAGATTCATCGTTACTCCTTCCATAGGCTACTGGTATTCTCTGATTCAATACCTCTCGTGACGAAAAAGTCGCTATCTTAATAGTGCAATACCTCTTCCTCCCAGTTGCTCACACAGTCTACTACTTTTTGTGTAGTTTTTGTCTGCCAGAAACTATAATTCACTAGTTGTGTATCATAAAAGAGTCAACGTATCTCCTCCTAGGGGTTATTCGAGATTTCTTAATCCAAACACCTAGTAACGAGGCATTGGCTACCTTAAGAGAGTCATAGTTACTCGTCCCAATTGCTCACCCAGTCTGTAACTTTTTCTTACTGTGGCCAGTCTGCCAGAAGCGATATGTCACTCGTTGTGTATCTTAAGAGATTCGTCGTTACTCCTTTCATAGGTTACTGGTATTCTCTGATTCAATACCTCTCGTGACGAAAAAGTCGCTATCTTAATAGTGCAATACTTCTTCCTCCCAGTTGCTCACACTGTCTACTACTTTTTGTGTAGTTTTGTCTGCCAGAAACTATAATTCACTAGTTGTGTATCATAAATGTGTCATCGTTTCTCCTCCTAGGGATATTCGAGATTTCTTAATCCAAACCCCTAGTAACGAGGCATTGGCTACCTTAAGAGAGTCATAGTTACTCGTCCCAATTGCTCACCCAGTCTGCCACTTATTCTTACTGTGGCCAGTCTGCCAGAAGCGATATGTCACTCGTTGTGTATCTTAAGAGATTCATCGTTACTCCTTGCATAGGTTACTGGTATTCTCTGATTCAATACCTCCCGTGACGAAAAAGTCGCTATCTTAATAGTGCAATACTTCTTCCTCCCAGTTGCTCACACTGTTTCCTACTTTTTGTGTACTTGCCAGTCTGCCAGAAGAGATATGTCACTAGTTGTGTATCATAAAAGAGTCATCGTTTCTCCTCCTAATGGTTATTCGAAATTTCTTAATCGAAACCCCTAGTAACGAGGCATTGGCTACCTTAAGAGAGTCATAGTTACTCGTCCCAATTGCTCACCCAGTCTGCCACTTATTCTTACTGTGGCCAGTCTGCCAGAAGCGATATGTCACTCGTTGTGCATCTTAAGAGATTCATCGTTACTCCCTCCATAGGTTACTGGTATTCTCTGATTCAATACCTCTCGTGACGAAACATTGGCTTTCTTAATAGTGCCATACTTCTTCCTCCCAGTTGCTCACACTGTTTCCTACTTTTTGTGTACTTGCCAGTCTGAAAGAAGCGATATGTCACTAGTTGTGTATCATAAAAGAGTCATCGTTTCTCCTCCTAGAGGTTATTCGAGATTTCTTAATCCAAACACCTAGTATCAAGGCATTGGCTACCTTAAGAGAGTCATAGTTACTCGTCCCCATTGCTCACCCAGTCTGTAACTTTTTCGTACTGTGGCCAGTCTGCCAGAAGCGATATGTCACTCGTTGTGTATCTTAAGAGATTCATCGTTACTCCCTCCATAGGTTACTCGTATTCTGTGATTCAATACCTCTCGTGACGAAACATTGGCTCTCTTAATAGTGCCATACTTCTTCCTCCCAGTTGCTCACACTGTTTCCTACTTTTTGTGTACTTGCCAGTCTGCCAGAAGCGATATGTCACTAGTTGTGTATCATAAAAGAGTCATCGTTTCTCCTCCTAGGGGTTATTCGAGATTTCTTAATCCAAACACCTAGTAACAAGGCATTGGCTACCTTAAGAGAGTCATAGTTACTCGTCCCCATTGCTCTCACAGTCTGCCACTTTTTCTTACTGTGGCCAGTCTGCCAGAAGCGATATGTCACTCGTTGTGTATCTTAAGAGATTCATCGTTACTCCTTCCATAGGCTACTGGTATTCTCTGATTCAATACCTCTCGTGACGAAAAAGTCGCTATCTTAATAGTGCAATACCTCTTCCTCCCAGTTGCTCACACAGTCTACTACTTTTTGTGTAGTTTTTGTCTGCCAGAAACTATAATTCACTAGTTGTGTATCATAAAAGAGTCAACGTATCTCCTCCTAGGGGTTATTCGAGATTTCTTAATCCAAACACCTAGTAACGAGGCATTGGCTACCTTAAGAGAGTCATAGTTACTCGTCCCAATTGCTCACCCAGTCTGCCACTTTTTCTTACTGTGGCCAGTCTGCCAGAAGCGATATGTCACTCGTTGTGTATCTTAAGAGATTCGTCGTTCCTCCTTTCATAGGTTACTGGTATTCTCTGATTCAATACCTCTCGTGACGAAAAAGTCGCTATCTTAATAGTGCAATACCTCTTCCTCCCAGTTGCTCACACAGTCTACTACTTTTTGTGTAGTTTTTGTCTGCCAGAAACTATAATTCACTAGTTGTGTATCATAAAAGAGTCAACGTATCTCCTCCTAGGGGTTATTCGAGATTTCTTAATCCAAACACCTAGTAACGAGGCATTGGCTACCTTAAGAGAGTCATAGTTACTCGTCCCAATTGCTCACCCAGTCTGCCACTTTTTCTTACTGTGGCCAGTCTGCCAGAAGCGATATGTCACTCGTTGTGTATCTTAAGAGATTCGTCGTTACTCCTTTCATAGGTTACTGGTATTCTCTGATTCAATACCTCTCGTGACGAAAAAGTCGCTATCTTAATAGTGCAATACTTCTTCCTCCCAGTTGCTCACACTGTCTACTACTTTTTGTGTAGTTTTGTCTGCCAGAAACTATAATTCACTAGTTGTGTATCATAAATGTGTCATCGTTTCTCCTCCTAGGGATATTCGAGATTTCTTAATCCAAACCCCTAGTAACGAGGCATTGGCTACCTTAAGAGAGTCATAGTTACTCGTCCCAATTGCTCACCCAGTCTGCCACTTATTCTTACTGTGGCCAGTCTGCCAGAAGCGATATGTCACTCGTTGTGTATCTTAAGAGATTCATCGTTACTCCTTGCATAGGTTACTGGTATTCTCTGATTCAATACCTCCCGTGACGAAAAAGTCGCTATCTTAATAGTGCAATACTTCTTCCTCCCAGTTGCTCACACTGTTTCCTACTTTTTGTGTACTTGCCAGTCTGCCAGAAGAGATATGTCACTAGTTGTGTATCATAAAAGAGTCATCGTTTCTCCTCCTAATGGTTATTCGAAATTTCTTAATCGAAACCCCTAGTAACGAGGCATTGGCTACCTTAAGAGAGTCATAGTTACTCGTCCCAATTGCTCACCCAGTCTGCCACTTATTCTTACTGTGGCCAGTCTGCCAGAAGCGATATGTCACTCGTTGTGCATCTTAAGAGATTCATCGTTACTCCCTCCATAGGTTACTGGTATTCTCTGATTCAATACCTCTCGTGACGAAACATTGGCATTCTTAATAGTGCCATACTTCTTCCTCCCAGTTGCTCACACTGTTTCCTACTTTTTGTGTACTTGCCAGTCTGAAAGAAGCGATATGTCACTAGTTGTGTATCATAAAAGAGTCATCGTTTCTCCTCCTAGAGTTTATTCGAGATTTCTTAATCCAAACACCTAGTATCAAGGCATTGGCTACCTTAAGAGAGTCATAGTTACTCGTCCCCATTGCTCACCCAGTCTGTAACTTTTTCGTACTGTGGCCAGTCTGCCAGAAGCGATATGTCACTCGTTGTGTATCTTAAGAGATTCATCGTTACTCCCTCCATAGGTTACTCGTATTCTCTGATTCAATACCTCTCGTGACGAAACATTGGCTCTCTTAATAGTGCCATACTTCTTCCTCCCAGTTGCTCACACTGTTTCCTACTTTTTGTGTACTTGCCAGTCTGCCAGAAGCGATATGTCACTAGTTGTGTATCATAAAAGAGTCATCGTTTCTCCTCCTAGGGGTTATTCGAGATTTCTTAATCCAAACACCTAGTAACAAGGCATTGGCTACCTTAAGAGAGTCATAGTTACTCGTCCCCATTGCTCTCACAGTCTGCCACTTTTTCTTACTGTGGCCAGTCTGCCAGAAGCGATATGTCACTCGTTGTGTATCTTAAGAGATTCATCGTTACTCCTTCCATAGGCTACTGGTATTCTCTGATTCAATACCTCTCGTGACGAAAAAGTCGCTATCTTAATAGTGCAATACCTCTTCCTCCCAGTTGCTCACACAGTCTACTACTTTTTGTGTAGTTTTTGTCTGCCAGAAACTATAATTCACTAGTTGTGTATCATAAAAGAGTCAACGTATCTCCTCCTAGGGGTTATTCGAGATTTCTTAATCCAAACACCTAGTAACGAGGCATTGGCTACCTTAAGAGAGTCATAGTTACTCGTCCCAATTGCTCACCCAGTCTGCCACTTTTTCTTACTGTGGCCAGTCTGCCAGAAGCGATATGTCACTCGTTGTGTATCTTAAGAGATTCGTCGTTACTCCTTTCATAGGTTACTGGTATTCTCTGATTCAATACCTCTCGTGACGAAAAAGTCGCTATCTTAATAGTGCAATACTTCTTCCTCCCAGTTGCTCACACTGTCTACTACTTTTTGTGTAGTTTTGTCTGCCAGGAACTATAATTCACTAGTTGTGTATCATAAATGTGTCATCGTTTCTCCTCCTAGGGATATTCGAGATTTCTTAATCCAAACCCCTAGTAACGAGGCATTGGCTACCTTAAGAGAGTCATAGTTACTCGTCCCAATTGCTCACCCAGTCTGCCACTTATTCTTACTGTGGCCAGTCTGCCAGAAGCGATATGTCACTCGTTGTGTATCTTAAGAGATTCATCGTTACTCCTTGCATAGGTTACTGGTATTCTCTGATTCAATACCTCCCGTGACGAAAAAGTCGCTATCTTAATAGTGCAATACTTCTTCCTCCCAGTTGCTCACACTGTTTCCTACTTTTTGTGTACTTGCCAGTCTGCCAGAAGAGATATGTCACTAGTTGTGTATCATAAAAGAGTCATCGTTTCTCCTCCTAATGGTTATTCGAAATTTCTTAATCGAAACCCCTAGTAACGAGGCATTGGCTACCTTAAGAGAGTCATAGTTACTCGTCCCAATTGCTCACCCAGTCTGCCACTTATTCTTACTGTGGCCAGTCTGCCAGAAGCGATATGTCACTCGTTGTGTATCTTAAGAGATTCATCGTTACTCCTTCCATAGGTTACTGGTATTCTCTGATTCAATACCTCTCGTGACGAAACATTGGCTTTCTTAATAGTGCCATACTTCTTCCTCCCAGTTGCTCACACTGTTTCCTACTTTTTGTGTACTTGCCAGTCTGAAAGAAGCGATATGTCACTAGTTGTGTATCATAAAAGAGTCATCGTTTCTCCTCCTAGGGGTTATTCGAGATTTCTTAATCCAAACACCTAGTATCAAGGCATTGGCTACCTTAAGAGAGTCATAGTTACTCGTCCCCATTGCTCACCCAGTCTGTAACTTTTTCTTACTGTGGCCAGTCTGCCAGAAGCGATATGTCCCTCGTTGTGTATCTTAAGAGATTCGTCGTTACTCCTTTCATAGGTTACTGGTATTCTCTGATTCAATACCTCTCGTGACGAAAAAGTCGCTATCTTAATAGTGCAATACTTCTTCCTCCCAGTTGCTCACACTGTCTACTACTTTTTGTGTAGTTTTGTCTGCCAGAAACTATAATTCACTAGTTGTGTATCATAAATGTGTCATCGTTTCTCCTCCTAGGGATATTCGAGATTTCTTAATCCAAACCCCTAGTAACGAGGCATTGGCTACCTTAAGAGAGTCCTAGTTACTCGTCCCAATTGCTCACCCAGTCTGCCACTTATTCTTACTGTGGCCAGTCTGCCAGAAGCGATATGTCACTCGTTGTGCATCTTAAGAGATTCATCGTTACTCCCTCCATAGGTTACTGGTATTCTCTGATTCAATACCTCTCGTGACGAAACATTGGCTTTCTTAATAGTGCCATACTTCTTCCTCCCAGTTGCTCACACTGTTTCCTACTTTTTGTGTACTTGCCAGTCTGAAAGAAGCGATATGTCACTAGTTGTGTATCATAAAAGAGTCATCGTTTCTCCTCCTAGAGGTTATTCGAGATTTCTTAATCCAAACACCTAGTATCAAGGCATTGGCTACCTTAAGAGAGTCATAGTTACTCGTCCCCATTGCTCACCCAGTCTGTAACTTTTTCGTACTGTGGCCAGTCTGCCAGAAGCGATATGTCACTCGTTGTGTATCTTAAGAGATTCATCGTTACTCCCTCCATAGGTTACTCGTATTCTCTGATTCAATACCTCTCGTGACGAAACATTGGCTCTCTTAATAGTGCCATACTTCTTCCTCCCAGTTGCTCACACTGTTTCCTACTTTTTGTGTACTTGCCAGTCTGCCAGAAGCGATATGTCACTAGTTGTGTATCATAAAAGAGTCATCGTTTCTCCTCCTAGGGGTTATTCGAGATTTCTTAATCCAAACACCTAGTAACAAGGCATTGGCTACCTTAAGAGAGTCATAGTTACTCGTCCCCATTGCTCTCACAGTCTGCCACTTTTTCTTACTGTGGCCAGTCTGCCAGAAGCGATATGTCACTCGTTGTGTATCTTAAGAGATTCATCGTTACTCCTTCCATAGGCTACTGGTATTCTCTGATTCAATACCTCTCGTGACGAAAAAGTCGCTATCTTAATAGTGCAATACCTCTTCCTCCCAGTTGCTCACACAGTCTACTACTTTTTGTGTAGTTTTTGTCTGCCAGAAACTATAATTCACTAGTTGTGTATCATAAAAGAGTCAACGTATCTCCTCCTAGGGGTTATTCGAGATTTCTTAATCCAAACACCTAGTAACGAGGCATTGGCTACCTTAAGAGAGTCATAGTTACTCGTCCCAATTGCTCACCCAGTCTGCCACTTTTTCTTACTGTGGCCAGTCTGCCAGAAGCGATATGTCACTCGTTGTGTATCTTAAGAGATTCGTCGTTACTCCTTTCATAGGTTACTGGTATTCTCTGATTCAATACCTCTCGTGACGAAAAAGTCGCTATCTTAATAGTGCAATACCTCTTCCTCCCAGTTGCTCACACAGTCTACTACTTTTTGTGTAGTTTTTGTCTGCCAGAAACTATAATTCACTAGTTGTGTATCATAAAAGAGTCAACGTATCTCCTCCTAGGGGTTATTCGAGATTTCTTAATCCAAACACCTAGTAACGAGGCATTGGCTACCTTAAGAGAGTCATAGTTACTCGTCCCAATTGCTCACCCAGTCTGCCACTTTTTCTTACTGTGGCCAGTCTGCCAGAAGCGATATGTCACTCGTTGTGTATCTTAAGAGATTCGTCGTTACTCCTTTCATAGGTTACTGGTATTCTCTGATTCAATACCTCTCGTGACGAAAAAGTCGCTATCTTAATAGTGCAATACTTCTTCCTCCCAGTTGCTCACACTGTCTACTACTTTTTGTGTAGTTTTGTCTGCCAGAAACTATAATTCACTAGTTGTGTATCATAAATGTGTCATCGTTTCTCCTCCTAGGGATATTCGAGATTTCTTAATCCAAACCCCTAGTAACGAGGCATTGGCTACCTTAAGAGAGTCATAGTTACTCGTCCCAATTGCTCACCCAGTCTGCCACTTATTCTTACTGTGGCCAGTCTGCCAGAAGCGATATGTCACTCGTTGTGTATCTTAAGAGATTCGTCGTTACTCCTTGCATAGGTTACTGGTATTCTCTGATTCAATACCTCCCGTGACGAAAAAGTCGCTATCTTAATAGTGCAATACTTCTTCCTCCCAGTTGCTCACACTGTTTCCTACTTTTTGTGTACTTGCCAGTCTGCCAGAAGAGATATGTCACTAGTTGTGTATCATAAAAGAGTCATCGTTTCTCCTCCTAATGGTTATTCGAAATTTCTTAATCGAAACCCCTAGTAACGAGGCATTGGCTACCTTAAGAGAGTCATAGTTACTCGTCCCAATTGCTCACCCAGTCTGCCACTTATTCTTACTGTGGCCAGTCTGCCAGAAGCGATATGTCACTCGTTGTGCATCTTAAGAGATTCATCGTTACTCCCTCCATAGGTTACTGGTATTCTCTGATTCAATACCTCTCGTGACGAAACATTGGCATTCTTAATAGTGCCATACTTCTTCCTCCCAGTTGCTCACACTGTTTCCTACTTTTTGTGTACTTGCCAGTCTGAAAGAAGCGATATGTCACTAGTTGTGTATCATAAAAGAGTCATCGTTTCTCCTCCTAGAGGTTATTCGAGATTTCTTAATCCAAACACCTAGTATCAAGGCATTGGCTACCTTAAGAGAGTCATAGTTACTCGTCCCCATTGCTCACCCAGTCTGTAACTTTTTCGTACTGTGGCCAGTCTGCCAGAAGCGATATGTCACTCGTTGTGTATCTTAAGAGATTCATCGTTACTCCCTCCATAGGTTACTCGTATTCTCTGATTCAATACCTCTCGTGACGAAACATTGGCTCTCTTAATAGTGCCATACTTCTTCCTCCCAGTTGCTCACACTGTTTCCTACTTTTTGTGTACTTGCCAGTCTGCCAGAAGCGATATGTCACTAGTTGTGTATCATAAAAGAGTCATCGTTTCTCCTCCTAGGGGTTATTCGAGATTTCTTAATCCAAACACCTAGTAACAAGGCATTGGCTACCTTAAGAGAGTCATAGTTACTCGTCCCCATTGCTCTCACAGTCTGCCACTTTTTCTTACTGTGGCCAGTCTGCCAGAAGCGATATGTCACTCGTTGTGTATCTTAAGAGATTCATCGTTACTCCTTCCATAGGCTACTGGTATTCTCTGATTCAATACCTCTCGTGACGAAAAAGTCGCTATCTTAATAGTGCAATACCTCTTCCTCCCAGTTGCTCACACAGTCTACTACTTTTTGTGTAGTTTTTGTCTGCCAGAAACTATAATTCACTAGTTGTGTATCATAAAAGAGTCAACGTATCTCCTCCTAGGGGTTATTCGAGATTTCTTAATCCAAACACCTAGTAACGAGGCATTGGCTACCTTAAGAGAGTCATAGTTACTCGTCCCAATTGCTCACCCAGTCTGCCACTTTTTCTTACTGTGGCCAGTCTGCCAGAAGCGATATGTCACTCGTTGTGTATCTTAAGAGATTCGTCGTTACTCCTTTCATAGGTTACTGGTATTCTCTGATTCAATACCTCTCGTGACGAAAAAGTCGCTATCTTAATAGTGCAATACTTCTTCCTCCCAGTTGCTCACACTGTCTACTACTTTTTGTGTAGTTTTGTCTGCCAGAAACTATAATTCACTAGTTGTGTATCATAAATGTGTCATCGTTTCTCCTCCTAGGGATATTCGAGATTTCTTAATCCAAACCCCTAGTAACGAGGCATTGGCTACCTTAAGAGAGTCATAGTTACTCGTCCCAATTGCTCACCCAGTCTGCCACTTATTCTTACTGTGGCCAGTCTGCCAGAAGCGATATGTCACTCGTTGTGTATCTTAAGAGATTCATCGTTACTCCTTGCATAGGTTACTGGTATTCTCTGATTCAATACCTCCCGTGACGAAAAAGTCGCTATCTTAATAGTGCAATACTTCTTCCTCCCAGTTGCTCACACTGTTTCCTACTTTTTGTGTACTTGCCAGTCTGCCAGAAGAGATATGTCACTAGTTGTGTATCATAAAAGAGTCATCGTTTCTCCTCCTAATGGTTATTCGAAATTTCTTAATCGAAACCCCTAGTAACGAGGCATTGGCTACCTTAAGAGAGTCATAGTTACTCGTCCCAATTGCTCACCCAGTCTGCCACTTATTCTTACTGTGGCCAGTCTGCCAGAAGCGATATGTCACTCGTTGTGTATCTTAAGAGATTCATCGTTACTCCTTCCATAGGTTACTGGTATTCTCTGATTCAATACCTCTCGTGACGAAACATTGGCTTTCTTAATAGTGCCATACTTCTTCCTCCCAGTTGCTCACACTGTTTCCTACTTTTTGTGTACTTGCCAGTCTGAAAGAAGCGATATGTCACTAGTTGTGTATCATAAAAGAGTCATCGTTTCTCCTCCTAGGGGTTATTCGAGATTTCTTAATCCAAACACCTAGTATCAAGGCATTGGCTACCTTAAGAGAGTCATAGTTACTCGTCCCCATTGCTCACCCAGTCTGTAACTTTTTCTTACTGTGGCCAGTCTGCCAGAAGCGATATGTCCCTCGTTGTGTATCTTAAGAGATTCGTCGTTACTCCTTTCATAGGTTACTGGTATTCTCTGATTCAATACCTCTCGTGACGAAAAAGTCGCTATCTTAATAGTGCAATACTTCTTCCTCCCAGTTGCTCACACTGTCTACTACTTTTTGTGTAGTTTTGTCTGCCAGAAACTATAATTCACTAGTTGTGTATCATAAATGTGTCATCGTTTCTCCTCCTAGGGATATTCGAGATTTCTTAATCCAAACCCCTAGTAACGAGGCATTGGCTACCTTAAGAGAGTCATAGTTACTCGTCCCAATTGCTCACCCAGTCTGCCACTTATTCTTACTGTGGCCAGTCTGCCAGAAGCGATATGTCACTCGTTGTGCATCTTAAGAGATTCATCGTTACTCCCTCCATAGGTTACTGGTATTCTCTGATTCAATACCTCTCGTGACGAAACATTGGCTTTCTTAATAGTGCCATACTTCTTCCTCCCAGTTGCTCACACTGTTTCCTACTTTTTGTGTACTTGCCAGTCTGAAAGAAGCGATATGTCACTAGTTGTGTATCATAAAAGAGTCATCGTTTCTCCTCCTAGAGGTTATTCGAGATTTCTTAATCCAAACACCTAGTATCAAGGCATTGGCTACCTTAAGAGAGTCATAGTTACTCGTCCCCATTGCTCACCCAGTCTGTAACTTTTTCGTACTGTGGCCAGTCTGCCAGAAGCGATATGTCACTCGTTGTGTATCTTAAGAGATTCATCGTTACTCCCTCCATAGGTTACTCGTATTCTCTGATTCAATACCTCTCGTGACGAAACATTGGCTCTCTTAATAGTGCCATACTTCTTCCTCCCAGTTGCTCACACTGTTTCCTACTTTTTGTGTACTTGCCAGTCTGCCAGAAGCGATGTGTCACTAGTTGTGTATCATAAAAGAGTCATCGTTTCTCCTCCTAGGGGTTATTCGAGATTTCTTAATCCAAACACCTAGTAACAAGGCATTGGCTACCTTAAGAGAGTCATAGTTACTCGTCCCCATTGCTCTCACAGTCTGCCACTTTTTCTTACTGTGGCCAGTCTGCCAGAAGCGATATGTCACTCGTTGTGTATCTTAAGAGATTCATCGTTACTCCTTCCATAGGCTACTGGTATTCTCTGATTCAATACCTCTCGTGACGAAAAAGTCGCTATCTTAATAGTGCAATACCTCTTCCTCCCAGTTGCTCACACAGTCTACTACTTTTTGTGTAGTTTTTGTCTGCCAGAAACTATAATTCACTAGTTGTGTATCATAAAAGAGTCAACGTATCTCCTCCTAGGGGTTATTCGAGATTTCTTAATCCAAACACCTAGTAACGAGGCATTGGCTACCTTAAGAGAGTCATAGTTACTCGTCCCAATTGCTCACCCAGTCTGCCACTTTTTCTTACTGTGGCCAGTCTGCCAGAAGCGATATGTCACTCGTTGTGTATCTTAAGAGATTCGTCGTTACTCCTTTCATAGGTTACTGGTATTCTCTGATTCAATACCTCTCGTGACGAAAAAGTCGCTATCTTAATAGTGCAATACTTCTTCCTCCCAGTTGCTCACACTGTCTACTACTTTTTGTGTAGTTTTGTCTGCCAGAAACTATAATTCACTAGTTGTGTATCATAAATGTGTCATCGTTTCTCCTCCTAGGGATATTCGAGATTTCTTAATCCAAACCCCTAGTAACGAGGCATTGGCTACCTTAAGAGAGTCATAGTTACTCGTCCCAATTGCTCACCCAGTCTGCCACTTATTCTTACTGTGGCCAGTCTGCCAGAAGCGATATGTCACTCGTTGTGTATCTTAAGAGATTCATCGTTACTCCTTGCATAGGTTACTGGTATTCTCTGATTCAATACCTCCCGTGACGAAAAAGTCGCTATCTTAATAGTGCAATACTTCTTCCTCCCAGTTGCTCACACTGTTTCCTACTTTTTGTGTACTTGCCAGTCTGCCAGAAGAGATATGTCACTAGTTGTGTATCATAAAAGAGTCATCGTTTCTCCTCCTAATGGTTATTCGAAATTTCTTAATCGAAACCCCTAGTAACGAGGCATTGGCTACCTTAAGAGAGTCATAGTTACTCGTCCCAATTGCTCACCCAGTCTGCCACTTATTCTTACTGTGGCCAGTCTGCCAGAAGCGATATGTCACTCGTTGTGCATCTTAAGAGATTCATCGTTACTCCCTCCATAGGTTACTGGTATTCTCTGATTCAATACCTCTCGTGACGAAACATTGGCTTTCTTAATAGTGCCATACTTCTTCCTCCCAGTTGCTCACACTGTTTCCTACTTTTTGTGTACTTGCCAGTCTGAAAGAAGCGATATGTCACTAGTTGTGTATCATAAAAGAGTCATCGTTTCTCCTCCTAGGGGTTATTCGAGATTTCTTAATCCAAACACCTAGTATCAAGGCATTGGCTACCTTAAGAGAGTCATAGTTACTCGTCCCCATTGCTCACCCAGTCTGTAACTTTTTCTTACTGTGGCCAGTCTGCCAGAAGCGATATGTCACTCGTTGTGTATCTTAAGAGATTCGTCGTTACTCCTTTCATAGGTTACTGGTATTCTCTGATTCAATACCTCTCGTGACGAAAAAGTCGCTATCTTAATAGTGCAATACTTCTTCCTCCCAGTTGCTCACACTGTCTACTACTTTTTGTGTAGTTTTGTCTGCCAGAAACTATAATTCACTAGTTGTGTATCATAAATGTGTCATCGTTTCTCCTCCTAGGGATATTCGAGATTTCTTAATCCAAACCCCTAGTAACGAGGCATTGGCTACCTTAAGAGAGTCATAGTTACTCGTCCCAATTACTCACCCAGTCTGCCACTTATTCTTACTGTGGCCAGTCTGCCAGAAGCGATATGTCACTCGTTGTGCATCTTAAGAGATTCATCGTTACTCCCTCCATAGGTTACTGGTATTCTCTGATTCAATACCTCTCGTGACGAAACATTGGCTTTCTTAATAGTGCCATACTTCTTCCTCCCAGTTGCTCACACTGTTTCCTACTTTTTGTGTACTTGCCAGTCTGAAAGAAGCGATATGTCACTAGTTGTGTATCATAAAAGAGTCATCGTTTCTCCTCCTAGAGGTTATTCGAGATTTCTTAATCCAAACACCTAGTATCAAGGCATTGGCTACCTTAAGAGAGTCATAGTTACTCGTCCCCATTGCTCACCCAGTCTGTAACTTTTTCGTACTGTGGCCAGTCTGCCAGAAGCGATATGTCACTCGTTGTGTATCTTAAGAGATTCATCGTTACTCCCTCCATAGGTTACTCGTATTCTCTGATTCAATACCTCTCGTGACGAAACATTGGCTCTCTTAATAGTGCCATACTTCTTCCTCCCAGTTGCTCACACTGTTTCCTACTTTTTGTGTACTTGCCAGTCTGCCAGAAGCGATATGTCACTAGTTGTGTATCATAAAAGAGTCATCGTTTCTCCTCCTAGGGGTTATTCGAGATTTCTTAATCCAAACACCTAGTAACAAGGCATTGGCTACCTTAAGAGAGTCATAGTTACTCGTCCCCATTGCTCTCACAGTCTGCCACTTTTTCTTACTGTGGCCAGTCTGCCAGAAGCGATATGTCACTCGTTGTGTATCTTAAGAGATTCATCGTTACTCCTTCCATAGGCTACTGGTATTCTCTGATTCAATACCTCTCGTGACGAAAAAGTCGCTATCTTAATAGTGCAATACCTCTTCCTCCCAGTTGCTCACACAGTCTACTACTTTTTGTGTAGTTTTTGTCTGCCAGAAACTATAATTCACTAGTTGTGTATCATAAAAGAGTCAACGTATCTCCTCCTAGGGGTTATTCGAGATTTCTTAATCCAAACACCTAGTAACGAGGCATTGGCTACCTTAAGAGAGTCATAGTTACTCGTCCCAATTGCTCACCCAGTCTGCCACTTTTTCTTACTGTGGCCAGTATGCCAGAAGCGATATGTCACTCGTTGTGTATCTTAAGAGATTCGTCGTTACTCCTTTCATAGGTTACTGGTATTCTCTGATTCAATACCTCTCGTGACGAAAAAGTCGCTATCTTAATAGTGCAATACTTCTTCCTCCCAGTTGCTCACACTGTCTACTACTTTTTGTGTAGTTTTGTCTGCCAGAAACTATAATTCACTAGTTGTGTATCATAAATGTGTCATCGTTTCTCCTCCTAGGGATATTCGAGATTTCTTAATCCAAACCCCTAGTAACGAGGCATTGGCTACCTTAAGAGAGTCATAGTTACTCGTCCCAATTGCTCACCCAGTCTGCCACTTATTCTTACTGTGGCCAGTCTGCCAGAAGCGATATGTCACTCGTTGTGTATCTTAAGAGATTCATCGTTACTCCTTGCATAGGTTACTGGTATTCTCTGATTCAATACCTCCCGTGACGAAAAAGTCGCTATCTTAATAGTGCAATACTTCTTCCTCCCAGTTGCTCACACTGTTTCCTACTTTTTGTGTACTTGCCAGTCTGCCAGAAGAGATATGTCACTAGTTGTGTATCATAAAAGAGTCATCGTTTCTCCTCCTAATGGTTATTCGAAATTTCTTAATCGAAACCCCTAGTAACGAGGCATTGGCTACCTTAAGAGAGTCATAGTTACTCGTCCCAATTGCTCACCCAGTCTGCCACTTATTCTTACTGTGGCCAGTCTGCCAGAAGCGATATGTCACTCGTTGTGCATCTTAAGAGATTCATCGTTACTCCCTCCATAGGTTACTGGTATTCTCTGATTCAATACCTCTCGTGACGAAACATTGGCTTTCTTAATAGTGCCATACTTCTTCCTCCCAGTTGCTCACACTGTTTCCTACTTTTTGTGTACTTGCCAGTCTGAAAGAAGCGATATGTCACTAGTTGTGTATCATAAAAGAGTCATCGTTTCTCCTCCTAGAGGTTATTCGAGATTTCTTAATCCAAACACCTAGTATCAAGGCATTGGCTACCTTAAGAGAGTCATAGTTACTCGTCCCCATTGCTCACCCAGTCTGTAACTTTTTCGTACTGTGGCCAGTCTGCCAAAAGCGATATGTCACTCGTTGTGTATCTTAAGAGATTCATCGTTACTCCCTCCATAGGTTACTCGTATTCTCTGATTCAATACCTCTCGTGACGAAACATTGGCTCTCTTAATAGTGCCATACTTCTTCCTCCCAGTTGCTCACACTGTTTCCTACTTTTTGTGTACTTGCCAGTCTGCCAGAAGCGATATGTCACTAGTTGTGTATCATAAAAGAGTCATCGTTTCTCCTCCTAGGGGTTATTCGAGATTTCTTAATCCAAACACCTAGTAACAAGGCATTGGCTACCTTAAGAGAGTCATAGTTACTCGTCCCCATTGCTCTCACAGTCTGCCACTTTTTCTTACTGTGGCCAGTCTGCCAGAAGCGATATGTCACTCGTTGTGTATCTTAAGAGATTCGTCGTTACTCCTTTCATAGGTTACTGGTATTCTCTGATTCAATACCTCTCGTGACGAAAAAGTCGCTATCTTAATAGTGCAATACTTCTTCCTCCCAGTTGCTCACACTGTCTACTACTTTTTGTGTAGTTTTGTCTGCCAGAAACTATAATTCACTAGTTGTGTATCATAAATGTGTCATCGTTTCTCCTCCTAGGGATATTCGAGATTTCTTAATCCAAACCCCTAGTAACGAGGCATTGGCTACCTTAAGAGAGTCATAGTTACTCGTCCCAATTGCTCACCCAGTCTGCCACTTATTCTTACTGTGGCCAGTCTGCCAGAAGCGATATGTCACTCGTTGTGTATCTTAAGAGATTCATCGTTACTCCTTGCATAGGTTACTGGTATTCTCTGATTCAATACCTCCCGTGACGAAAAAGTCGCTATCTTAATAGTGCAATACTTCTTCCTCCCAGTTGCTCACACTGTTTCCTACTTTTTGTGTACTTGCCAGTCTGCCAGAAGAGATATGTCACTAGTTGTGTATCATAAAAGAGTCATCGTTTCTCCTCCTAATGGTTATTCGAAATTTCTTAATCGAAACCCCTAGTAACGAGGCATTGGCTACCTTAAGAGAGTCATAGTTACTCGTCCCAATTGCTCACCCAGTCTGCCACTTATTCTTACTGTGGCCAGTCTGCCAGAAGCGATATGTCACTCGTTGTGCATCTTAAGAGATTCATCGTTACTCCCTCCATAGGTTACTGGTATTCTCTGATTCAATACCTCTCGTGACGAAACATTGGCTTTCTTAATAGTGCCATACTTCTTCCTCCCAGTTGCTCACACTGTTTCCTACTTTTTGTGTACTTGCCAGTCTGAAAGAAGCGATATGTCACTAGTTGTGTATCATAAAAGAGTCATCGTTTCTCCTCCTAGAGGTTATTCGAGATTTCTTAATCCAAACACCTAGTATCAAGGCATTGGCTACCTTAAGAGAGTCATAGTTACTCGTCCCCATTGCTCACCCAGTCTGTAACTTTTTCGTACTGTGGCCAGTCTGCCAGAAGCGATATGTCACTCGTTGTGTATCTTAAGAGATTCATCGTTACTCCCTCCATAGGTTACTCGTATTCTCTGATTCAATACCTCTCGTGACGAAACATTGGCTCTCTTAATAGTGCCATACTTCTTCCTCCCAGTTGCTCACACTGTTTCCTACTTTTTGTGTACTTGCCAGTCTGCCAGAAGCGATATGTCACTAGTTGTGTATCATAAAAGAGTCATCGTTTCTCCTCCTAGGGGTTATTCGAGATTTCTTAATCCAAACACCTAGTAACAAGGCATTGGCTACCTTAAGAGAGTCATAGTTACTCGTCCCCATTGCTCTCACAGTCTGCCACTTTTTCTTACTGTGGCCAGTCTGCCAGAAGCGATATGTCACTCGTTGTGTATCTTAAGAGATTCATCGTTACTCCTTCCATAGGCTACTGGTATTCTCTGATTCAATACCTCTCGTGACGAAAAAGTCGCTATCTTAATAGTGCAATACCTCTTCCTCCCAGTTGCTCACACAGTCTACTACTTTTTGTGTAGTTTTTGTCTGCCAGAAACTATAATTCACTAGTTGTGTATCATAAAAGAGTCAACGTATCTCCTCCTAGGGGTTATTCGAGATTTCTTAATCCAAACACCTAGTAACGAGGCATTGGCTACCTTAAGAGAGTCATAGTTACTCGTCCCAATTGCTCACCTAGTCTGCCACTTTTTCTTACTGTGGCCAGTCTGCCAGAAGCGATATGTCACTCGTTGTGTATCTTAAGAGATTCGTCGTTACTCCTTTCATAGGTTACTGGTATTCTCTGATTCAATACCTCTCGTGACGAAAAAGTCGCTATCTTAATAGTGCAATACTTCTTCCTCCCAGTTGCTCACACTGTCTACTACTTTTTGTGTAGTTTTGTCTGCCAGAAACTATAATTCACTAGTTGTGTATCATAAATGTGTCATCGTTTCTCCTCCTAGGGATATTCGAGATTTCTTAATCCAAACCCCTAGTAACGAGGCATTGGCTACCTTAAGAGAGTCATAGTTACTCGTCCCAATTGCTCACCCAGTCTGCCACTTATTCTTACTGTGGCCAGTCTGCCAGAAGCGATATGTCACTCGTTGTGTATCTTAAGAGATTCGTCGTTACTCCTTTCATAGGTTACTGGTATTCTCTGATTCAATACCTCTCGTGACGAAAAAGTCGCTATCTTAATAGTGCAATACCTCTTCCTCCCAGTTGCTCACACAGTCTGCTACTTTTTGTGTAGTTTTTGTCTGCCAGAAACTATAATTCACTAGTTGTGTATCATAAAAGAGTCAACGTATCTCCTCCTAGGGGTTATTCGAGATTTCTTAATTCAAACACCTAGTAACGAGGCATTGGCTACCTTAAGAGAGTCATAGTTACTCGTCCCAATTGCTCACCCAGTCTGCCACTTTTTCTTACTGTGGCCAGTCTGCCAGAAGCGATATGTCACTCGTTGTGTATCTTAAGAGATTCGTCGTTACTCCTTCCATAGGTTACTGGTATTCTCTGATTCAATACCTCTCGTGACGAAAAAGTCACTATCTTAATAGTGCAATACTTCTTCTTCCCAGTTGCTCACACAGTCTACTACTTTTTGTGTAGTTTTTGTCTGCCAGAAACTATAATTCACTAGTTGCGTATCATAAAAGAGTCAACGTATCTCCTCCTAGGGGTTATTCGAGATTTCTTAATCCAAACCCCTAGTAACGAGGCATTGGCTACCTTAAGAGAGTCATAGTTACTCGTCCCAATTGCTCACCCAGTCTGCCACTTATTCTTACTGTGGCCAGTCTGCCAGAAGCGATATGTCACTCGTTGTGTATCTTAAGAGATTCGTCGTTACTCCTTCCATAGGTTACTGGTATTCTCTGATTCAATACCTCTCGTGACGAAAAAGTCACTATCTTAATAGTGCAATACTTCTTCTTCCCAGTTGCTCACACAGTCTACTACTTTTTGTGTAGTTTTTGTCTGCCAGAAACTATAATTCACTAGTTGCGTATCATAAAAGAGTCAACGTATCTCCTCCTAGGGGTTATTCGAGATTTCTTAATCCAAACCCCTAGTAACGAGGCATTGGCTACCTTAAGAGAGTCATAGTTACTCGTCCCAATTGCTCACCCAGTCTGCCACTTTTTCTTACTGTGGCCAGTCTGCCAGAAGCGATATGTCACTCGTTGTGTATCTTAAGAGATTCGTCGTTACTCCTTTCATAGGTTACTGGTATTCTCTGATTCAATACCTCTCGTGACGAAAAAGTCGCTATCTTAATAGTGCAATACTTCTTCCTCCCAGTTGCTCACACTGTCTACTACTTTTTGTGTAGTTTTGTCTGCCAGAAACTATAATTCACTAGTTGTGTATCATAAATGTGTCATCGTTTCTCCTCCTAGGGATATTCGAGATTTCTTAATCCAAACCCCTAGTAACGAGGCATTGGCTACCTTAAGAGAGTCATAGTTACTCGTCCCAATTGCTCACCCAGTCTGCCACTTATTCTTACTGTGGCCAGTCTGCCAGAAGCGATATGTCACTCGTTGTGTATCTTAAGAGATTCATCGTTACTCCTTGCATAGGTTACTGGTATTCTCTGATTCAATACCTCCCGTGACGAAAAAGTCGCTATCTTAATAGTGCAATACTTCTTCCTCCCAGTTGCTCACACTGTTTCCTACTTTTTGTGTACTTGCCAGTCTGCCAGAAGAGATATGTCACTAGTTGTGTATCATAAAAGAGTCATCGTTTCTCCTCCTAATGGTTATTCGAAATTTCTTAATCGAAACCCCTAGTAACGAGGCATTGGCTACCTTAAGAGAGTCATAGTTACTCGTCCCAATTGCTCACCCAGTCTTCCACTTATTCTTACTGTGGCCAGTCTGCCAGAAGCGATATGTCACTCGTTGTGCATCTTAAGAGATTCATCGTTACTCCCTCCATAGGTTACTGGTATTCTCTGATTCAATACCTCTCGTGACGAAACATTGGCTTTCTTAATAGTGCCATACTTCTTCCTCCCAGTTGCTCACACTGTTTCCTACTTTTTGTGTACTTGCCAGTCTGAAAGAAGCGATATGTCACTAGTTGTGTATCATAAAAGAGTCATCGTTTCTCCTCCTAGAGGTTATTCGAGATTTCTTAATCCAAACACCTAGTATCAAGGCATTGGCTACCTTAAGAGAGTCATAGTTACTCGTCCCCATTGCTCACCCAGTCTGTAACTTTTTCGTACTGTGGCCAGTCTGCCAGAAGCGATATGTCACTCGTTGTGTATCTTAAGAGATTCGTCGTTACTCCTTCCATAGGTTACTGGTATTCTCTGATTCAATACCTCTCGTGACGAAAAAGTCACTATCTTAATAGTGCAATACTTCTTCTTCCCAGTTGCTCACACAGTCTACTACTTTTTGTGTAGTTTTTGTCTGCCAGAAACTATAATTCACTAGTTGCGTATCATAAAAGAGTCAACGTATCTCCTCCTAGGGGTTATTCGAGATTTCTTAATCCAAACCCCTAGTAACGAGGCATTGGCTACCTTAAGAGAGTCATAGTTACTCGTCCCAATTGCTCACCCAGTCTGCCACTTATTCTTACTGTGGCCAGTCTGCCAGAAGCGATATGTCACTCGTTGTGTATCTTAAGAGATTCGTCGTTACTCCTTCCATAGGTTACTGGTATTCTCTGATTCAATACCTCTCGTGACGAAAAAGTCACTATCTTAATAGTGCAATACTTCTTCTTCCCAGTTGCTCACACAGTCTACTACTTTTTGTGTAGTTTTTGTCTGCCAGAAACTATAATTCACTAGTTGCGTATCATAAAAGAGTCAACGTATCTCCTCCTAGGGGTTATTCGAGATTTCTTAATCCAAACCCCTAGTAACGAGGCATTGGCTACCTTAAGAGAGTCATAGTTACTCGTCCCAATTGCTCACCCAGTCTGCCACTTTTTCTTACTGTGGCCAGTCTGCCAGAAGCGATATGTCACTCGTTGTGTATCTTAAGAGATTCGTCGTTACTCCTTTCATAGGTTACTGGTATTCTCTGATTCAATACCTCTCGTGACGAAAAAGTCGCTATCTTAATAGTGCAATACTTCTTCCTCCCAGTTGCTCACACTGTCTACTACTTTTTGTGTAGTTTTGTCTGCCAGAAACTATAATTCACTAGTTGTGTATCATAAATGTGTCATCGTTTCTCCTCCTAGGGATATTCGAGATTTCTTAATCCAAACCCCTAGTAACGAGGCATTGGCTACCTTAAGAGAGTCATAGTTACTCGTCCCAATTGCTCACCCAGTCTGCCACTTATTCTTACTGTGGCCAGTCTGCCAGAAGCGATATGTCACTCGTTGTGTATCTTAAGAGATTCATCGTTACTCCTTGCATAGGTTACTGGTATTCTCTGATTCAATACCTCCCGTGACGAAAAAGTCGCTATCTTAATAGTGCAATACTTCTTCCTCCCAGTTGCTCACACTGTTTCCTACTTTTTGTGTACTTGCCAGTCTGCCAGAAGAGATATGTCACTAGTTGTGTATCATAAAAGAGTCATCGTTTCTCCTCCTAATGGTTATCCGAAATTTCTTAATCGAAACCCCTAGTAACGAGGCATTGGCTACCTTAAGAGAGTCATAGTTACTCGTCCCAATTGCTCACCCAGTCTTCCACTTATTCTTACTGTGGCCAGTCTGCCAGAAGCGATATGTCACTCGTTGTGCATCTTAAGAGATTCATCGTTACTCCCTCCATAGGTTACTGGTATTCTCTGATTCAATACCTCTCGTGACGAAACATTGGCTTTCTTAATAGTGCCATACTTCTTCCTCCCAGTTGCTCACACTGTTTCCTACTTTTTGTGTACTTGCCAGTCTGAAAGAAGCGATATGTCACTAGTTGTGTATCATAAAAGAGTCATCGTTTCTCCTCCTAGAGGTTATTCGAGATTTCTTAATCCAAACACCTAGTATCAAGGCATTGGCTACCTTAAGAGAGTCATAGTTACTCGTCCCCATTGCTCACCCAGTCTGTAACTTTTTCGTACTGTGGCCAGTCTGCCAGAAGCGATATGTCACTCGTTGTGTATCTTAAGAGATTCATCGTTACTCCCTCCATAGGTTACTCGTATTCTCTGATTCAATACCTCTCGTGACGAAACATTGGCTCTCTTAATAGTGCCATACTTCTTCCTCCCAGTTGCTCACACTGTTTCCTACTTTTTGTGTACTTGCCAGTCTGCCAGAAGCGATATGTCACTAGTTGTGTATCATAAAAGAGTCATCGTTTCTCCTCCTAGGGGTTATTCGAGATTTCTTAATCCAAACACCTAGTAACAAGGCATTGGCTACCTTAAGAGAGTCATAGTTACTCGTCCCCATTGCTCTCACAGTCTGCCACTTTTTCTTACTGTGGCCAGTCTGCCAGAAGCGATATGTCACTCGTTGTGTATCTTAAGAGATTCGTCGTTACTCCTTTCATAGGTTACTGGTATTCTCTGATTCAATACCTCTCGTGACGAAAAAGTCGCTATCTTAATAGTGCAATACTTCTTCCTCCCAGTTGCTCACACTGTCTACTACTTTTTGTGTAGTTTTGTCTGCCAGAAACTATAATTCACTAGTTGTGTATCATAAATGTGTCATCGTTTCTCCTCCTAGGGATATTCGAGATTTCTTAATCCAAACCCCTAGTAACGAGGCATTGGCTACCTTAAGAGAGTCATAGTTACTCGTCCCAATTGCTCACCCAGTCTGCCACTTATTCTTACTGTGGCCAGTCTGCCAGAAGCGATATGTCACTCGTTGTGTATCTCTGATTCAATACCTCTCGTGACGAAAAAGTCGCTATCTTAATAGTGCAATACTTCTTCCTCCCAGTTGCTCACACTGTCTACTACTTTTTGTGTAGTTTTGTCTGCCAGAAACTATAATTCACTAGTTGTGTATCATAAATGTGTCATCGTTTCTCCTCCTAGGGATATTCGAGATTTCTTAATCCAAACCCCTAGTAACGAGGCATTGGCTACCTTAAGAGAGTCATAGTTACTCGTCCCAATTGCTCACCCAGTCTGCCACTTATTCTTACTGTGGCCAGTCTGCCAGAAGCGATATGTCACTCGTTGTGTATCTTAAGAGATTCATCGTTACTCCTTGCATAGGTTACTGGTATTCTCTGATTCAATACCTCCCGTGACGAAAAAGTCGCTATCTTAATAGTGCAATACTTCTTCCTCCCAGTTGCTCACACTGTTTCCTACTTTTTGTGTACTTGCCAGTCTGCCAGAAGAGATATGTCACTAGTTGTGTATCATAAAAGAGTCATCGTTTCTCCTCCTAATGGTTATTCGAAATTTCTTAATCGAAACCCCTAGTAACGAGGCATTGGCTACCTTAAGAGAGTCATAGTTACTCGTCCCAATTGCTCACCCAGTCTGCCACTTATTCTTACTGTGGCCAGTCTGCCAGAAGCGATATGTCACTCGTTGTGCATCTTAAGAGATTCATCGTTACTCCCTCCATAGGTTACTGGTATTCTCTGATTCAATACCTCTCGTGACGAAACATTGGCTTTCTTAATAGTGCCATACTTCTTCCTCCCAGTTGCTCACACTGTTTCCTACTTTTTGTGTACTTGCCAGTCTGAAAGAAGCGATATGTCACTAGTTGTGTATCATAAAAGAGTCATCGTTTCTCCTCCTAGAGGTTATTCGAGATTTCTTAATCCAAACACCTAGTATCAAGGCATTGGCTACCTTAAGAGAGTCATAGTTACTCGTCCCCATTGCTCACCCAGTCTGTAACTTTTTCGTACTGTGGCCAGTCTGCCAGAAGCGATATGTCACTCGTTGTGTATCTTAAGAGATTCATCTATACTCCCTCCATAGGTTACTCGTATTCTCTGATTCAATACCTCTCGTGACGAAACATTGGCTCTCTTAATAGTGCCATACTTCTTCCTCCCAGTTGCTCACACTGTTTCCTACTTTTTGTGTACTTGCCAGTCTGCCAGAAGCGATATGTCACTAGTTGTGTATCATAAAAGAGTCATCGTTTCTCCTCCTAGGGGTTATTCGAGATTTCTTAATCCAAACACCTAGTAACAAGGCATTGGCTACCTTAAGAGAGTCATAGTTACTCGTCCCCATTGCTCTCACAGTCTGCCACTTTTTCTTACTGTGGCCAGTCTGCCAGAAGCGATATGTCACTCGTTGTGTATCTTAAGAGATTCGTCGTTACTCCTTTCATAGGTTACTGGTATTCTCTGATTCAATACCTCTCGTGACGAAAAAGTCGCTATCTTAATAGTGCAATACTTCTTCCTCCCAGTTGCTCACACTGTCTACTACTTTTTGTGTAGTTTTGTCTGCCAGAAACTATAATTCACTAGTTGTGTATCATAAATGTGTCATCGTTTCTCCTCCTAGGGATATTCGAGATTTCTTAATCCAAACCCCTAGTAACGAGGCATTGGCTACCTTAAGAGAGTCATAGTTACTCGTCCCAATTGCTCACCCAGTCTGCCACTTATTCTTACTGTGGCCAGTCTGCCAGAAGCGATATGTCACTCGTTGTGTATCTCTGATTCAATACCTCTCGTGACGAAAAAGTCGCTATCTTAATAGTGCAATACTTCTTCCTCCCAGTTGCTCACACTGTCTACTACTTTTTGTGTAGTTTTGTCTGCCAGAAACTATAATTCACTAGTTGTGTATCATAAATGTGTCATCGTTTCTCCTCCTAGGGATATTCGAGATTTCTTAATCCAAACCCCTAGTAACGAGGCATTGGCTACCTTAAGAGAGTCATAGTTACTCGTCCCAATTGCTCACCCAGTCTGCCACTTATTCTTACTGTGGCCAGTCTGCCAGAAGCGATATGTCACTCGTTGTGTATCTTAAGAGATTCATCGTTACTCCTTGCATAGGTTACTGGTATTCTCTGATTCAATACCTCCCGTGACGAAAAAGTCGCTATCTTAATAGTGCAATACTTCTTCCTCCCAGTTGCTCACACTGTTTCCTACTTTTTGTGTACTTGCCAGTCTGCCAGAAGAGATATGTCACTAGTTGTGTATCATAAAAGAGTCATCGTTTCTCCTCCTAATGGTTATTCGAAATTTCTTAATCGAAACCCCTAGTAACGAGGCATTGGCTACCTTAAGAGAGTCATAGTTACTCGTCCCAATTGCTCACCCAGTCTGCCACTTATTCTTACTGTGGCCAGTCTGCCAGAAGCGATATGTCACTCGTTGTGCATCTTAAGAGATTCATCGTTACTCCCTCCATAGGTTACTGGTATTCTCTGATTCAATACCTCTCGTGACGAAACATTGGCTTTCTTAATAGTGCCATACTTCTTCCTCCCAGTTGCTCACACTGTTTCCTACTTTTTGTGTACTTGCCAGTCTGAAAGAAGCGATATGTCACTAGTTGTGTATCATAAAAGAGTCATCGTTTCTCCTCCTAGAGGTTATTCGAGATTTCTTAATCCAAACACCTAGTATCAAGGCATTGGCTACCTTAAGAGAGTCATAGTTACTCGTCCCCATTGCTCACCCAGTCTGTAACTTTTTCGTACTGTGGCCAGTCTGCCAGAAGCGATATGTCACTCGTTGTGTATCTTAAGAGATTCATCGTTACTCCCTCCATAGGTTACTCGTATTCTCTGATTCAATACCTCTCGTGACGAAACATTGGCTCTCTTAATAGTGCCATACTTCTTCCTCCCAGTTGCTCACACTGTTTCCTACTTTTTGTGTACTTGCCAGTCTGCCAGAAGCGATATGTCACTAGTTGTGTATCATAAAAGAGTCATCGTTTCTCCTCCTAGGGGTTATTCGAGATTTCTTAATCCAAACACCTAGTAACAAGGCATTGGCTACCTTAAGAGAGTCATAGTTACTCGTCCCCATTGCTCTCACAGTCTGCCACTTTTTCTTACTGTGGCCAGTCTGCCAGAAGCGATATGTCACTCGTTGTGTATCTTAAGAGATTCATCGTTACTCCTTCCATAGGCTACTGGTATTCTCTGATTCAATACCTCTCGTGACGAAAAAGTCGCTATCTTAATAGTGCAATACCTCTTCCTCACAGTTGCTCACACAGTCTACTACTTTTTGTGTAGTTTTTGTCTGCCAGAAACTATAATTCACTAGTTGTGTATCATAAAAGAGTCAACGTATCTCCTCCTAGGGGTTATTCGAGATTTCTTAATCCAAACACCTAGTAACGAGGCATTGGCTACCTTAAGAGAGTCATAGTTACTCGTCCCAATTGCTCACCTAGTCTGCCACTTTTTCTTACTGTGGCCAGTCTGCCAGAAGCGATATGTCACTCGTTGTGTATCTTAAGAGATTCGTCGTTACTCCTTTCATAGGTTACTGGTATTCTCTGATTCAATACCTCTCGTGACGAAAAAGTCGCTATCTTAATAGTGCAATACTTCTTCCTCCCAGTTGCTCACACTGTCTACTACTTTTTGTGTAGTTTTGTCTGCCAGAAACTATAATTCACTAGTTGTGTATCATAAATGTGTCATCGTTTCTCCTCCTAGGGATATTCGAGATTTCTTAATCCAAACCCCTAGTAACGAGGCATTGGCTACCTTAAGAGAGTCATAGTTACTCGTCCCAATTGCTCACCCAGTCTGCCACTTATTCTTACTGTGGCCAGTCTGCCAGAAGCGATATGTCACTCGTTGTGTATCTTAAGAGATTCGTCGTTACTCCTTTCATAGGTTACTGGTATTCTCTGATTCAATACCTCTCGTGACGAAAAAGTCGCTATCTTAATAGTGCAATACCTCTTCCTCCCAGTTGCTCACACAGTCTGCTACTTTTTGTGTAGTTTTTGTCTGCCAGAAACTATAATTCACTAGTTGTGTATCATAAAAGAGTCAACGTATCTCCTCCTAGGGGTTATTCGAGATTTCTTAATTCAAACACCTAGTAACGAGGCATTGGCTACCTTAAGAGAGTCATAGTTACTCGTCCCAATTGCTCACCCAGTCTGCCACTTTTTCTTACTGTGGCCAGTCTGCCAGAAGCGATATGTCACTCGTTGTGTATCTTAAGAGATTCGTCGTTACTCCTTCCATAGGTTACTGGTATTCTCTGATTCAATACCTCTCGTGACGAAAAAGTCACTATCTTAATAGTGCAATACTTCTTCTTCCCAGTTGCTCACACAGTCTACTACTTTTTGTGTAGTTTTTGTCTGCCAGAAACTATAATTCACTAGTTGCGTATCATAAAAGAGTCAACGTATCTCCTCCTAGGGGTTATTCGAGATTTCTTAATCCAAACCCCTAGTAACGAGGCATTGGCTACCTTAAGAGAGTCATAGTTACTCGTCCCAATTGCTCACCCAGTCTGCCACTTATTCTTACTGTGGCCAGTCTGCCAGAAGCGATATGTCACTCGTTGTGTATCTTAAGAGATTCGTCGTTACTCCTTCCATAGGTTACTGGTATTCTCTGATTCAATACCTCTCGTGACGAAAAAGTCACTATCTTAATAGTGCAATACTTCTTCTTCCCAGTTGCTCACACAGTCTACTACTTTTTGTGTAGTTTTTGTCTGCCAGAAACTATAATTCACTAGTTGCGTATCATAAAAGAGTCAACGTATCTCCTCCTAGGGGTTATTCGAGATTTCTTAACCCAAACCCCTAGTAACGAGGCATTGGCTACCTTAAGAGAGTCATAGTTACTCGTCCCAATTGCTCACCCAGTCTGCCACTTATTCTTACTGTGGCCAGTCTGCCAGAAGCGATATGTCACTCGTTGTGTATCTTAAGAGATTCGTCGTTACTCCTTTCATAGGTTACTGGTATTCTCTGATTCAATACCTCTCGTGACGAAAAAGTCGCTATCTTAATAGTGCAATACTTCTTCCTCCCAGTTGCTCACACTGTCTACTACTTTTTGTGTAGTTTTGTCTGCCAGAAACTATAATTCACTAGTTGTGTATCATAAATGTGTCATCGTTTCTCCTCCTA